>NC_135487.1:8895159-9239319 GCF_052094955.1 Ictidomys tridecemlineatus | reverse complement strand
CTCTGGTTGGAAAGAAATACAAAGTTTCCAGTATCTCTTTAAGATACACAAAAAAACTCGTCCCAAAACCTGTAGAAGATAGAAAATAATTAAGATCAGAGTTTAATGAAATCGAGAATGCAAAGAACCCATGTAACAAGGAGTTGGTTCTCTAAAAAGATAAAACAAGATTGATAAATCCTTAGCCAAACTAAACAAAAGAAAGGGAGAGAAGACCCAAAGGAACAAAATTAGAGAGGAAAAAGGAATTATCACCACAGACACTAGTGAAATCCAGAGGATCATTAGAAACAGTTTGAAAACTTAATACTCCAAAAAAAAAATGGAAAATCTAGAAGATACTGACAAATTCCTGGACACATGAGCTACCCAAATTGAACCAAGGAATTTAAAAAAAAGACCAATATCAAGCAATGAGATTAAAGCAGTAATAAAAAGCCTTCCAACAAAAGAGAAGCCTAGGACCAGGTGAATTCTTAGACAAGTTCTACCAGACGTTGAAGGAAGAGATAGTAACAGTCCTCCTCAAATTATTCTGTGAAATAGAAAGTGAAGGAAATCTCCCAAATTCACTCTATGAAGCCAGTATCACCCTAATATCCAAACCAAATAAAGACACATTAAGTAAAGAAAACTATGCACTAATATCCCTGATGAACACAGATGCAAAAATCCTTCATATCATATTAAGGATGTCTTTATTAAATCATAAACACATTAAGAAGATTGGAGACCGCGATCAGGTTGGATTCCTCCCACTTGAAGTCTGGCTCAATATACATGAGTCAATAAATGTACTTCATCAAGGACAAAAATCACGGGATCAGCTCAATTGGTGCAGAAAAAAAATCTTTGACAAAATCCAGCACCCATTCATGTTAAAAACACTTAAGAAAATAGGGATAGAAGGAACTTATCTCAACATAATAAAACTATATAAAACCCCAAGTCAACATCATGTTGAACAGAGGAAAACAGAACAGGATGCCCACTCTTACCACTCCAATTCAATATAGTTCTCGAGTCTCTAGCCACAGCAATCAGGCAAGAGGAGGAAATTAAAGAGATAGAAATAGGGAAAGGAAAGAGGTTGAACTATTTCTGTTCGCTGATGACATGATCCTATACTTAGAAGACTCCCAGAAAAACTTCACCGGAAGACTTCAAGATTTGATAAACAAATTCAGCAACGTTGCAAGATGTGAAACAACACACACACGCACAAAATCAATTGCTTTCCTCTACTCTAAAAATGGACCTTCTGAGAAAGAAATCAAGAAAACTGTTCCATTCACCAGAGCCTTAAAAATAAAATCAAATCTTGGGAATGAATCTAACTAAGGAGGTGAAAGACCTCTGCAATGACTATTACAATACACTGAAGAAAGAAATTAAAGAAGGCATTAGAAGATGGAAAGCCCCCCACCCCACGTTCTTGGATAGGCAGAATTAATATTGTCAAAATGGCCATATAACCAAAAGAAATCTACTGATTCAGTGCCATCCCCATCAAAATGCCAATTACATCCTTCACAGAACTAGAGTCCCAAAGGTCATTATGAAGAATAAAAGACCCAGAATGCCAAGCGATCCTGAGTAATAAGAGCCAGGCTGAAGGTATCACAATACTGGGTCTTAAATTATACTACAGAGCTCTAGAAAGAAAAGCAGCATGGGATTGGCATAAAGACAATGAAATATAAGACTCAGAGACTGATCCACATAGACACAGCCATCGGGTCTCTTACAAAGGTGCCAGAGACACACTTTGGAGAAATGACAGCCTTTTCAACAAATGGTGCTGGGAAAACTGGAAATCCATATGCAGAATGAAACTAGATTCCTCTGACCCTGCTCGAAAATCAACTCAAAGTGGATCAAAGACCTACAAACTAGACCAGAAACACCAAAACCGCTAGAAGAAGACAGAGACAACACTCCAACGTACTGATGCAGGCACTGACTTCCTTAATGATGCTCCCAAAGGTCAAGAAATAAAACCAAGAATCAATAAGTGAAATGGCATCAAATTAAAAAGCTTCTGCACAACACAGAAAACAGTGAAGAGCAGGAAGAGAGAGCCTACAGAATGGGAGAAAACCTTTGCCAGCTGCCCTTCCAATAGAGGAGTAATATCTAGACTATATAAGGAACTAAAAACACTTAACATGAAAAGAAAAGAAAGACTGAAAACCAAATCAATAAATGGGCAAAAGATGCACCTCCTTAGCAATCAGGGAGATGTAAAGCAAAACTCCACTGAGATTCCATCTCACTCCATTTAGAATGGCAATCATCAAGGATATAAATAATAATTACTGGTCAGATTGCAAATTACTACAACCACTTTGGAAATCCTCTAAAATACAACCAGTATGGAGATTCCTCTAAAGACTAGGAATGGAACCGACATATGACCCAGCTATCCCATGTCTTGGTATTTATCCAAAAGATCGAAACTCAGCATACTATAGTGATACACACTTACCATATTTATAGTAGCGCATTTCACAATAGCCAAGTATGGAACCAGCCTAAGTGTCCATCAACAGACCAAAGGACAAAGAAAGTGTGGTATACACACAAAATGGGTTGTACTGAGCCATAAAGAAAAATAAAATTATGTCATTTGCGGGTAAATGGATGGAATTGTAGAGCATCCTGCTAAGTGAAGTAAGCCAGACACAGAGAGCCAAGGGTCAAACGTTTTCTCTCATATGTGGAAGCCAGAGGGGGAGAGGGAAAGGGAGGGGGAGAGAGAGAAAGAAGGAATAAGAAAGTGTGGGGGGATCTCACAAAAATCAAAGGAAGACCAATACTAATAGAGTATAGGGAAGGGATTGAGAGGGATGGAGGAGGGAAAGGATGGGGGAATATTGGGGAATGAAGTCTACCAAATAATGCTATGCCCATCTACAAATATGCCATAATAATTCATATATATATATATATATATATTTATTTCTGATTTTAACCTAATCATGCATAAAATTCTAATTTGGTTCACTCACACATATGATTACATTAAATTCATATATATGATTCTATGTATGTAATGCAGTAATGAAAATAACAGTAACAATAATAGAAGGGAAATCAGTAGAGCCAGCAGTTGCAGGAAGGAGCAGGGAGGGGCAGGTGGGCTGCTTGGAATGAGATTGATCAAATAACGGGGGCATGGCCTAATGAATCACGCTATCATGTACATTACAAAACACCAATAAAATAGTTAAAGTAACAATAAAAATGGATGTGAAACACTATATGTAGGTGTTGGATTTAGTCCCAAGTTCAAAGCTTTCCTCTGCTAAGAGCAAGCTGTGGTCCTTAATCTTTCTAATCCACATTTTTCTCATCTGCAAATAAAAACAAGTGGAGAATATGAAAGATGACCCTCATAAGAATGTTATGAGGCCAGGCACAGTGGTGCACACCTGTAATCCCAGTGGCTCTGGAGGCTGAGGCAAGAGGATTGCGAGTTCAAAGCCAGCCTCAGCAAAAGCAAGGTGCTAAGCAACTCAAGGAGACCCTGTTTCTAAATAAAATACAACAGAGGGCTGGGATGTGGCTCCGTGGCCGAGTGCCCCTGAGGTCAATCCCTGGTACCCATCCCCTAAGGAAAAGAATGTTGTAAGGGTTGAATGAAGTAATAAGATAGAGTATTACAGCTAAACCCATCCAACACCCCTTGCCTGGCCCTTAGACGGTGTGCAGTACGTGGTATGGCTTATTTCAAGTGTAATTAGTTTTGTAAATATCAGCTCTTCAGTCACACCATTAGCCACGTGACACTAGTGGCTGCTGTGCCGGGCAGAGCAGATGTCAGATATTTCCACCACTGTGGAAGGGTCTGCTGGATAATGTGGGTCAAGAGGAAGAACGGAGTCTGTCCCTGCAAGGGGCTGCCTCCACCCAGCTGTAGGAGGCAGCCAGGTAGACCAGATGGCCACGAAGCCCTTCTGCACCCGGGAGAAGCCAATGTTTCCTCCATTTTCCAGCATCTTTTCATGTGGATGTTTTTACAATAATGACAGCAGCTTCCCCAGAGCAAGAAACCCAGAAACTGGGGCTGTTCCCCAAGTACTTAATGCCTCTCAAGGATTGGGGCCCTGAAATGGTCCAAACGCCTGTCGTCCTGAGTTTAAGGCTGCCAGTAGACGGCCCGCAGACAGATCAGATTTTGCTATTTTCTATGATAATAGTATTCAGGAAAAACATAAAGCACCAGAGACACTGTTTCCCACAGATTAATGATCCGAAAGCAAACAAGAACATGAATTTTCTTTACATCTGTTCATCTTTTGCATTTCGTCCCACCAATCTGACCATATTTTTGTGTAAAATATGGTATGTGGGTACAAAATATGTCACGTTCAGACTTTTTAAATTCATAGAATAACACCTCAATAACACTTCTTTCTAAAAATGTTGTTATATTTCCAAGAAGCACTCAAAGGCTTTCATAAACATGCTTTTGTAGTACAGATAAGCTATGTTAAAGCAGGATACATTATGTGCCTAAAAAGCACTTCTATTATAAATTTTTTTGTTTAAAAAGAAAACCCAAGAAGAGCCTCAGCAACGGCGAGGCACTATGCAACTCGGCGAGACCCTGTCTCTAAATAAAATACAAAGTAGGGCTGGGGGTGTAATCTTGCATAGGCTATTTAAGCCATCTAGACCTCAGGTTTTGCATCTAAGAAAAAGGACAATGACACTGACTGAAGGGTCTTTGTCAGCATACAGTGAGACGATGTAAACCATGAGGCTCCTTAGAAAAAGGGAAGCACTCGGTTATGACAGCCGCATCATCATTATTCCTATTGTCACCAGTATCAACATTGTCACCATCACCAATGTCAAAATCATCATTACTACCACCAATATCAACATCATCATCACCAATATCAATATCGTCACCACCAGTATCAGTATCACAGGTACCAACATCATCATCATCACCAATATCAATATCGCCAACATCAGTATCGCTGTCGTCATCACCGTCCTTATCACTGTCATTGTCAACCCAACAGAGAGGGAGGGACCGGTGAAAGGCTCATAGATCCCAGTTTGCAGACGCTATTTTCATCTACAAGCAATATGCTGAGCAAGCAAAGGGATCTGGTCTACAGGAGAGAGACCAATGACAAGGGTGGGGGAGGCACTGGCATTTAGTGGGCATAGGCCAAGGGACACGAAGCTTTCTGTAATGCACACATGTATTACACACAAGAGCCATTCTGTATCCCACACAACTTTAAAAAAATCCTGCTGGGCAACTTCACATTGCATACGAGTGTAACAAAGTTTACTAGGTTTGAATATGCAGTGAATTTTCTAGATCTGCAAATACTGTGTGATTCAAATAAAGACCTTCGTTTTCACTGGAAATTTGCCAAGAGCCAGCCACTGAGGTGGTTTCAGGCATGGGTGCAAATTCTTTGACATTCTTTTGCTCAAGAGGTGGGACCTTTATACTTTATACTTTTATGCCTCCCACCCCATATGTCTGCTTTGACTGAAAGTACGTCACATGTGATTTTCTGAGGGTAAAGTCATAGGTGGTTGTGCTAAGACACTTGTCCTTCACACCTTGACTCCTTGTGAGAAAAGTCTGAACCCCTTGAGACCACCATCCCGTAAGGCCACAGGGAGGCCGTCAAGTCTAAGTTCCTGGCCCAGGAGCCAGGTGAGCGAGTGAAGGGGCGCCATCTTGGAGGTGGATTCTTTAGCCTCCCCTGCTCCAGAGCCGCCATGGGAGTCAACCCGGCGGAGGCCCCGATAGCACGGAGCAGGCACAAGCCATTCTCACCACGTTCCTTCTGAATTCCTAACCCACGGATCTGTAAGCACCCTTAAATGACAATTTGGGGCCTCTCACTGTTGGTTTGAGACCCAGCAACAGATAACTGGAAGATTGGCCATTTTGGAATATCACATTGCCAATACGATCAGAATTTATCAGCCTACATTTGAAGTTGCCATCTTCATGGTGATTCCACCTTGAATGTGGCATTTGGGCATGGATATTTTACTAATTCTTCTGTCTGAGCTTTTTGTTGGCAGGGGAGGGGGATGGCTGGTAATTGAAGCCAGGGTCTTACACATGCGAGGTCAGCACTCTACCACTGAGCTCTATCTCCAACCTCTATATCCAACATCTATTTTCAAACCACATCTGACTTTCAGTTTAAGACACATTACTTTCCCCGTAGTCCTCCTCTATATTTTAGTTAGGGCACTCTATGGATCTCATTGTGAAGTAAAGGGTTTGGGTAGGCCATGCTAGCTGCACAGTTCATCTTGAGGTAGCTTAAGTCAATGCTGTCAACTCTTTGGTATAAAACAGAAGAGGAGAACCCGTGGGTGAAGGCCACTGCGCCAGGCACGCTTCTCCCGCCCCAGACCAGGGTTGGTCAGCATCTTTCCGGTTCTCCTGAGGTTTGGCAGTTCTTGGTTTCTGCTCCTTCAGTCCCATGAGATTTCTGGGGCATCCTGTGTCACCCCCACCTCACTGCGATTTTTTTCTTAGTTCATAGGTTTGTTGAATCCAAGAAACTTGACCTCCGTGGGCAACGCTCTCTCCTGGACAGAAGGGTGGGTTTCTCAGGCCTCTGTGGGCATGCTCTGAGCCGAGAGGAGGCAGACTCTTCCTTTCCCCTTCTTGTTTCTGTATGACCATCAAAGGCCAAGCAATGCTTCCCTGGGCTTCTTGTAGCATCCCAAGGATTTTTATTTTCTTTTGGTGTTAGCTTTGGTCTAAGCCTGAAAACCCAACCGACATGTCTTCTGGCTCCTCTTAGCCCTGCTCTTCCTTCTCTGCTTTGGTCTGCCCTCTTTCCTTCCGTCCCAGGTTTGTGCTCACCCTGGCTGGTGCCTGCAGCTTCCGTCTTTATTTACTGTACACATCCCCGGTGCTGCACAAAGATGCCTTTTGAATTCTACAGCAAAACCCTGCAGAGTAGAAATTCGGTTTTGGCTGCCGTTCACCTCTGGAGTCATTAAAAATCTCCCCATGGCGGCGCGGTCTCGCACTCCACGGCCACATTTCAGTCAACAATGGACAGCCCCGTCAGAGGGCAGCGGGGCTAAAAACAACTCCTCTTGCCTGTGCCACGGCCGTGCTCACGGTGCGTGTGCATTTGTGGCAATGTCAGGAAAACACCCTCGCCGCTCTGCAATTGTGTGCAGTAGATCACATTTGATCAAGATGCACAAGTGTTCCTGGTTATGTACTTACTTCACAATCGTCATCATTGTTTTAAAAGGTCCTCCTTCTCGTTGTAAAACGTTCGCTGTGTGGCAGAAGCTGTGTTATGCCAGCAGCAGCTGCCGACAGGTCCTGTTCACAGGGTCTCTTGGGGGCATCTGGAGGCCACAGGGAGGGATCAGCCTCCGTCACCCAGGTCTGTGGAAGTGCACTCTAGGCTGTCCACACAATGACAAAGTCACTCAATGATGAATGTCTCAGAACATGTCCCCATGGTCAAGTGACACAACTGCATATATATATATATTTTTTAAATTAGACTTTCTAAACCACAAGAAGGTCGTAGGTCTTATTGCACAAAGGCCCGTTCCCTGGCCTCCAACTGTCACAGACGCAAATGACACAAGGCGTTCCCCCAGCGTTTGCCGAAGACGTTCTTCCAAGCTCACGTTGATCATGTTCTCTGCTCACCGATGTGGGCTCCCCACTGCCTTCTCTGTGACACACAGGACCCTGGCCCTCTGGCCCTCGCAGATTGCACCCAGGGGGACAAAAGACTAAGCTGAATGAATGAGGCTTTCTTTAGTGCATTTAAAACTGGAACCGCAAAGTCAACAAGATTTTAATGCAGTTTGGGCAGATTACATGAGCTTAAAATATATGTGTGTGTGTGTGTGTGTGTGTGTGTGTGTGTGTGTGTCTGTGTGTGCCTTGAATATATATTCAAACACTGTGGGACAGAGGCATCTTCTCTTCAGGAGAAGAATAATAAGCCATTTTCCAAGAAGCACACAGAAGAGACAGATAGATGGCCCTGGTGCCTGTGAGTTCTTGGTTTTAGTGCCTGACCAAGGCTCAGTGGTCCCTTTCCCTCACGTCCCATTAGACACTTGATAAATCTGCCTCTGCCTTTTGGGCCCTGAAGGCAAATCGGAGAGATTTCCCTCATGTGCAGACAATCTTAACTAATCCAGGTGTTTTTTTTTTTTTCCCTTTGAGCCAGTTTCATGGTCAAGTTTCTTATATTATCTAAAAATCAGCACAAGGAAGTTTAAAAGTAATTGAAGCAGGATTTCCTGTCAAATTTGGCCTACTGTTTGGAAAAAAAAAAAAAAGAATAGAAATTTGGGAGAACATTCACATTTTGGGTTTTTTTTTTCCCCCCTTAGGAAGGAAAAAGAATGAGAGAGATGGATTGATTGACCAAAGAACCCAAGGGAGAGAAATCCACAAAAGGAAAATTATAATGATAGGTTCCGACCATCTCCCACACCAAAAGGAGCGAGGGCAGGAAGTGCCCGTCCCGAGCAAGCCAGTATCAAGTCGTACCAAGCAAGGTCTCTCTCAAGTGGCTTGCTGATGACAGGGTTTGTGAAGCCTGGCTTTGCACAGACCCAAAATAGCCAGCACATGAGTTCCTCAGGCCTTGGCACTGAGCGCACAGCTTATGCCAGGAAAAAAAAAAAAAAAAAAGCCTGCTACGGTTTGATTTTTGCAAAGCTTAGGAAAGGAAGCATATTCAAAACAATATGCTGCTGCTAAGCAACCATTCCAGGCTGCCATATTTGTTTTTGTTAGATTATAAGATGACAGGTGTTCTGTGTCCCCGAGGGTTGTTTTTTTGCTTGTCTTGTGTCTGTAGACCAGATCTGTCCTGGGAAACCCAGAAAATTCCTCCACCCCTCAATGGCTACAATACCCCTGCTGCAAAGAGGCCTGAACCCCAGCCGGGGGGCAATCACCTTCCACGTTTGCCTTTCCTCGGGCACCATCCCTCAGCCCCAGAGGACCGCGCAGTCTCTTTATAAACCGACAGTTACTCTCTAACCATAGCTTAATGATTCTTTATTTTAGATTCTCCAGTTTAAATGACGATGATAATGACGATATAAAAAAAAAAGGGAGGGCTTTGGACCAACTAAATACTAAGTCACGAGAGTCTCCTGGGATAACTAGGCATCGTGATATTTGCAGATTCAAAACATCCACAGCAGCATCGTGACCTTTGTAGACTCAAAGGTCAAACCTATCCGTGGAAGAGCGTCATGGTTGAATTTCAGAACAAATTGCCTTACGTCCCCCTGGAGAGATTTGTGTTGCATTTCTGAATGCCAAAAGTCCTCATGCATTTCTCAAATTATATCTTAGTTTTGGGGAATAGGGACTATCTCAACCCACTGATGATATTCTCTGGTGCAAATGGAGTATGGCACTGACTTCTGGAAGCTTCCACCCTGACTTGGGCGTAATTCAGATCTGATGGCCCTGAAGCTAGACTTGAGCTGTGGTTTACAAACAGCCCCCGCTTCCTTCCAGCCACAGACCAAAAGCAGGAACATGAGCTGCCTTAGGAAGTGATATCCAGAGCTCTAACCACCTCCTAGCTGTTGCCAGACGTCTAGATAGTTCCAGGTTCTAACGTAAGACAGAAAGGGACGAATAGAAACGGGTTCTTGACTTCGGCTTCTAATGAAGGACTACACTTCTGACTCTATTTTCCTCCCGGTTTGGCGGGGACTAGCTGGAACCTTTGATTCCCCAGCACCATCTTATCTCCCGGAGTGTTTTAGACAGCTTTTTCGCTGCTGTGCCTAAAGGATCTGGCCAGACCAACTGTAAGGAGGAAAGTTTATTTGGGGGGCTCAAGGTTTCAGAGGTCTTAGTCCCTAAAAGGACGGCTCCATGCCTTGGAGCTCAAGGTGAGGCTGACCATCATGGCCGGAGAGTGTGGCTGCAGAAGCAGCTCACATCAGGAAGCAGAGAGACTCCACTCTCCAGATACAAATATATACCCGAAGCCACGCCCCAATTCCCAGCCACACCCCACCTCTTCAGTTAATGCCATCAGGGGCTGATTCACTGATTAGGCTGAGGCTACAGCCCAATCCTTTCTCCTCCAAACTTTCTTGCATTTTCTCACCTGTGAGCTTTCGGGGGACACCTCACCTCCAAACCACAGAGGACAAAATTGGTACCCCTGAAAAGTTACCCAGAGTCAGAACTTCAAAGATTTTACACTGAGAAGACCCAAATTTGTCAGTATCCAGAACAAATTAACCTATTTGTCTACCCAGGAGAGAAGACAAAATATTTCCGTCTTCACCGACAAGGACTTCTGGCAATTTGGACGAACGAGGCGGAGAGCAGAAAATGATGGATCATGAACTTCCCGAGGAAATGAATTCCAAAAGAAACCCCAACACCATGAATCGCAAGGCGCTTTGTTTTCTTATTCATGACCTTCCTCTACCTTCTCTTCCACAGAGTAAATGGAAATGTGTCATTCTGATTAATGATGATCGCTTCCTTGTCATACATCCACTAAAATGAGATGTTTTATCCTGACAGATTTAGGGGACATGAGCGTATATTTAAGAGGTACTTTTAAAAAGCGGCTCTTGATTATCCACAGTGCTTAAAAAATTCCCTCTTATCTTCTCCTCACCCCACCCCCCCTTTTCTACAGCTCTTTAAAGGTAGAGAAATTATACGGCATTCAGCGACAGTTGATTGCTGCCTTGTTTGTGTAACGGCATTGTTGACAACGCTCTTGTGACGATGTTGACCAGCATCGGGACTGGGTCTAGCCAGAAAATCATCCTAGCTGGCAAGCTGTGCCGTGATTTCCCCATAGAAACCGCACTCCAAACTCCTGTTTTTAAGAAGAGTTTTGATGAAACTTACTATTTTCCGTCTTGGCAGAGACTCTATCTCTGCAGGAAAAAAAGAGAAAAGAAACGAAGAAAACTAAAATGATTGTAGACCAATCATGATCACAGTCATTGTGATTCCAGAACTTGAATCTGCAGAAGGCAGGACCGTGTGGAAACGTGGGTGATGCTAGCCGAGGCTCCGTGGGGTATCGGTTGACTACTGTGTTCCCAGCGTCCGGCACAGCACCTGTATTGTGTAGGGAACTCAATCAATACCTGTCTTTTGAATGTAGTTGCAAAGTTCCAGCAATGAGTCTGAAACTGAGAGAAGCATCTTCAAAGGGTGTGGTAAGGGAGAGGGAGAGACTGTAAAGAAAATGGATGATGGATGGATGGATGGATGGTTGATCGACCACAGCCACCCATCGACAGGAATCAAGAAGACAGCCATAGTTTCACCTCCGCCTGGACAGTCCATTCCTTGGGGGACAGGAACCACAGTCCTCATCTGATTGACAGGTTCCAGCACCAAAGTCTGCTTTCAGCAATGCTTGTTGAATGAATAAATGGATGGATGAATGGGTGAGACCGCTTCAACCTAGACATTTACCTCCGGGCATGAACAGCGGATGCTCTCTCTGCCTGTAGTAAATCGTTTTTCCCCTTAAAATCAATGCAAATTAAGGCCATTTCTTCAGTGGGGGAGAAAAACAACACAACCTGACAAGTAGAAGTATGGTCAGGAGGAGCAGCTCAGAGGGTGGGTGTGGCGGAGGGCTAGAAGCCCCTGCCACCACAGGAGCAGCATTTGGACTCGGTTCCTGGTAAGCCTAGTTGGACAGTGTTGGGGGCCTCATTCATTCTAACACTCACCACCTACGCTAGTGGGATAAAGGACTTGTATCGGTCTGCAGCCTGAGAGTCTGTTGGCAAGTGAGATGCAGACAAGGCGAGGTCCGTGGAGAGCAGGGTGGCCCTGGCCAATGGAGTCACCACGGGGCACCTGCTCCTTGGGTCTGGATGATGTCCATTTAAAGCCTGGAGCCCAGGGAAGATGGAAAGAGCTCAGAAGTCATCTCGACACGGAGCAAAGGTTGCTCGAGTCTGGGAAATAACCACACCCCAGGGCAGCGAGGAGGAGGAGGAGGAGGAAGCCCCGAATCAAAGTGGCCCAATCAGGAGAAAGATTGGGTTCAGGGAAGAAAATGGGTTGAGTTTGGGCCTGTGACAGATGGGCATCCAGAAAGAAATGAGGAGCAGCGAGCCAGAGACGCACGGTCGGGGCTCCCACAGAGAGAGTCGGGTAGACACCACGGCGTCACCAGCCTAGAGTGGCAGGTGACACCACGTAAGGGAGCAGAGAGAGGCAGAAGGCCTGACCACAGAGGTCAGCCAAAGGGCACCAAGGGACAGCGGAGGGCAGGAGGGGGCAGGTAGCCTGACCGTGCAGAGGAAACCGAGCAGAGCTTCCAGAAGGCCACACTCAAATAATGGTGAAGTGGGCAGAGTGTATGGGGGACGAGGGTCACTAAGAGATGAACAGTGACCACTAGGGTTAGAGCGAGTAGTGGTGAGGCCATGGGTGGCCAATATTCCTGTCGTATGGATAGATGGATTTTAAGAAAGAGCACGTACTCTTCATCTTAGAAGATCCAGCTAAAACGCCGTTGCCCTGATGGGGGTTCAAGCATTGTTTGGTGCATGACAGTCATAAACAATCGTGGGGTTCTTTTTGACATATTCTTAAATGCATATGACACAGTGTCCTGTGCCCTTGCTCTTCCTTCTGTTCTGAGTTTACTTTTAAGTGAGACATTACAGCCAGGTAGGAAGGTGGAACGCCTCGCGCTGTGTTCTACACGTTCCCAGGATGATTTGGGCCAGTTCCGTTCCTGCTCTTCCCCTTCCCTCTCCACTTCCCTCCCCGTTGGGTCCCGGCTTCTGCTCTGCCACTCTCCCTTCTGCTTTCACAAGACCTCCCTGTTTTTATTTCTTTATTTTTTTTTCTCTTTAGCTTCTGCATGTGAGATAAGATATTCTACCCTTGACTTTCTGAGCCTGGTATATTTCATTTAGCAGGATGGTCTCCAGGTCCATCCATTTTCCACCAAATGACAAAAATTTCATTCTTCTTTATGGCTCGGTAGAACTCCATTGTGTGTGTGTGTTTGTGTGTGTGTGTGTGTGTGTGTGTGTGTGTGTGTGTATACCCTCCCCCCCCACACACACACATACACACACATTTTCTTTATTGATGGGTACCTGGGCTGGTTCCATACTTAGGTATTGGGATTGGGCTGCTACGGACATTGGTATGCATTTACCACTGTCATCTGCTGATTTTGTATCTTGTGGATTAAATACCCAGAAGTAGGACACTGGGGTCATGTGGTGGTTCTATTCCTAGACTTTTAAGGAATCTCCGGACTGATTTCCAAAGTGGTTGTACTAATTTTTTGCAGTTACACCAGCCAACCATGTATAAGTGTGCCTTTCCCCTCCCCCACATCCTATAGCAACTGCTGTTATTTTTATTCTTAATGATTGCCATTCTAACCGCAGGGGAATGAAATCCTAGGGTAGCTTTGATATGCGTCTCCTTGATTGCTAAAGATGTTGTTATGGGTTGGTGTGAGGTGTCTCCCAAAAGCTCATGGGTGAGACTGTGCAGGAAGGCTTAGAGGTGAAATGATGGGGTGATGAGAGCCTTAACCCAATCAGTGCATCAGTCCCCTGATGGGATTAACTGATGGTGACTGTAAGCAGGTAGGATTGGCTGCAGGAGGCAGGTCATTGGGGGTGAGCCAGTGGGGTATATATATTGTCCGTTGAGAGGAGAGTCAGTCTTAGTCTGTCTGTCTGTCTGTCCCTCTCTCCCCTTCCTGGTGTGATGTCCTGAGCTTCTTTCCTGTGCCAGGCCCTTCCGTTTTTCCTCACCTCTGGCTCAGAGCTCTGGAGTTACACCCCCCGCCCCACGCCCCGCCCATTGAACTAAGACCTCTGAAACGATCAGCCCCCAAATAAACTTCTCCTCCTCCTCTTATTGTTCTTGTCGGACCATTTGCTCATAGCAGGGGAGAATTGACTAAAACAGATGTTAAATGCTTTTTCATATATTTGTTGACTACTTTGTATTTTTTTTTTACTTGATAATTATCTATTTGCCTGTTTTTTGAGTGGGTTAATTTGGGGGTGATGTTTTTTTGTGTTGTTGGAGTTTTTTTGTTTTGTTTTTAGTGGTGGTGGGGATTGAACTCTGGGGCTTGTGCCTGCTAGGCAAGCTCTCTAACTCTGAGCCACCTCCCCAGGAACTGGTGTTAAGTTTTTGAATTCTTTATATATTCCGGTCATTCATCAAAAAACGGCACGATATTGGCATTAAAAACAGCAATGAAGACCAATGGAACAGACTAGAAGGAAGAGCTAAATCCCCATAAATAGTCATGTGACCCTTCACAGAGGTGTCCAGTACGTACCTGGGAGAAAGACAGCCTTTTAATCAAATTGTGCTGGAAAAACTGGGTACCCTTATGTAGAAGAATGAAACTAAACCCCTCTCTGTCTCTCATCCTGCCCCCAAATCAACTCAAAGTGGATCCAAGACCTACACATTCGACCAGAAATGGTGAAACTCTTAGAAGACCGCAGGGCAACGCTCCAACACCCTGGGGCAGGATCTGACTTCCTAATGAGATGGAACCCAGAATCTATAGGTGGGGCCGCACTAAGTAAAAAGCCCCTGCCCAGCAAAGGACACAGTTAGGACCAGGAAGGAGGGACCCTACAGAAGGGAGAGAAGCATTGCCAGCTACCCCTGCCCTGGCAGGTTTTTGGCTAATCTCCCTGTAAGAAAAAAAAATCCCTCCGTTCCTCTGTGCTCGGCTGCAGTTCTGTTTATGAAGCACCCACCACCTTTTTGCTTTCTAGTGTAATTCCTCGCCTGGGAGGAGTGCCCCCCCAGTGCCTACCCAAAGAGTCCGTCGTTCAAAGCGTCAGAAATATTGGTGGAATCAATGAATCAAAACCTCCTTGTTTACAGTGCTACCCGTACAACAGGAGAAATGAATTAAAAAGTCAATTATATTGATTTATTTTTAAAAAAACTTCATTATAAAACAAACCAGATACTAAAGATTCAAAAAATAAATTCTTAGCTGAATGTACTACTATAAGGTCAACACTTTATAACCGAGACTGAGGTCAAGAAATAGGAATTTGCCCGTCATCTCACAAGCCCCCTCTAGCCCATCCTAACCAAACATCTCCTTCAAAGCAAACTCGGTCCTGATCTTGATGGCTCTGGGCTCTCCTCTGTGGCTTCCTAACCTGACTACATGTCCCTCAGCTCTTTAGTTTGCCTGTTGTTCCCATACGTCCCTATTAACCCAAAGTCTGTTTGTGTACCTTGTTAGGAAAATAAGTTATCCTATAAAGTGTCCCAATATCTGGACTTTGTTGGTTGCATCTTTACGGATCTACTGGATGGATCATCAGACTTAATTTTTGGCAAAACAACAACATAGATGGTGCCATGTTCTTCTATCGGGAGCCACGTGACGTATGGCCGCCCCCTCCCCCTCCCCCGCAGCCCTCGTTAGCAGCCATGATGAGAGATGCCTAGAGGCGCTCCTTCCCTGGAGTAGTAAATCAGTAACATTCAAATTCACTCATTTTTCCTTAACTTATTTTAAAAACATTTCTATAAAGAGAAACTCATCTACTACTTAGCTATCAGGGCATTATTGTCCATCTAAGAAAGGCACAGTAAATGACTTTTGGCCCCCATTACTTACCAGTTTTTATAATGAGTGGTTCTTTGTTGTTCTCCAAGGATAGCCAATTAGTTTTGTACGTCCTTATGAATTCATGAATTTAAGCATAGTTCTTGAGCTTCAACCCACTGAATATTATCTTTTTCGAACACATACTGTCCAAACTTTGTAGAGCGGGAACTTCTTCAAGTTGGTTTCTGTGTCTGTTTTTTTTGTTTTTGGTTGTTTGTGGTCCTTGTCAACTAGCAGGAGACAAGGTCCCAGGCTCATCTTGCACCAGTTCTACCTCAACCAGCGTCTTCCCTTTACCCAAGACTCTCTCTGGCTTCTTTCAGGGGAAACCAGCATTTCAAGGCCACCATCTGGCCCTCGTGAGGTCATGGCTGCGGGGTACCTTCTTGTTTCTGAGCCTTTGCAGGACACAGCAGTAGGAGCTCAGGAGGTAGAAGATCCTTCTAATGCGAGCTCTGTGCCACGGGGTTTCTGCCACCCTCCTCTGCCTGACACTCACATCCGCTTCCCTCTGTATCTAGAAGGCTCAGTCTTCAGGACAACAGGGACTGGAGAACTCCAATTCCCATCCCATCCCTGTCCACGTGCCTTAGCTCACATTGTGTCTGAAACCATCCTGGTTAAATACAGCCATTCCTCTACCATAAATACGGTGCTTGAAGACTGTCTTTTTACATCCCATAGGTCTTGTATTTTACATTTTTACCAGTTTTCACGTATTGACGTGGTAAGAACGAATAGTCATCACACACTATCCTTTTTCCTTTCTGACTCTCGATGTGGTTTTAGTTGCACCAGAAAATATATTTTTAGTGCTTATTATCAAACCATATGTCAATGGGTTTCTAGTTATTTTGGGATGATTGGAATTTGCTCAGTAAAAACTCGTGGGAAAAGCGTTCACCAAGTCACTCATATGACGGCACGGCTGGCCCAGGGCTTTTACTTGGTGCCAATTTAGAGGGATGTAGAAATCTCAGTTCACATTTCTTTCCCTAAGTATCTTAAACATGTTATTCCATTTCATTCTAACATCAAGCAAAGTTGGAACAAGATCTGGTGGGAGCTTGGTTTTCTCTCTCAGACCTGATTTGGTATTCTTGCTGGATGCCTAACGTTTTCATTTTTTTTTAGAAAATTCAATAATCTTATGAATTTTTAATCACAGTACTGGTGATTATGGTTTTCTCAGGTATAGGGTCTACATTTGAAGATGTTTTTAATCGCAGGTCTCAATATTTCTTTGGTTCCCTTGTTGGGATTTTTCTTCTTTGGAACCCGTTATTATACGTACATTGGATCTTCTTTGTCTGTCTTCTGAATTTGACCTCTAAAATCCTCTTTAAAACTTTATCCTTTTGTTTTTTTTTAAACTTGCCTGAGAAATATAACCTTATTTATGAGTCTCGCTAATTCTGATTTGTGTGTCTTCTTTAGCATCTTACGTCATTTGCTTAATGTGTCTAAGTTTGTTAGAGATGGCAGGATGTGATTTTTATTTGAAGGGGGGGTGAGCCCGTCTCTTTCTAGTATTCCTTCGCTGTCTGTGGGGTTATTTCACTCTTTATAGTTCGGTAGTGACTTTGTAGGGGATTTTACTTTTGACCTAGTCCATGTTGACATTTGTGCTGCTATCTCAGGGTAACACAGGCTGATCCTGAATTTAAAATGAACAGAACCCTATCAGCTCTCAATTCAGAGACTGGGAAGCCCACCTTCAAGCTGCAGCATCTGGCTGGGGACTCCTTGCCCATCACCTGGTGGAAGACAAAGAAAAACAGAGGAAGAGAGCCCAACTCCCCCTCTCACAATGGCCTCGGTCCCACCCGCATACAGAGCCGCTAGAGGTCTCACCATGGATACTGCTACAATGGCGCTTAAATTAACAGAATCGCCACGTGAGTTTTGGAGGGACAAACCCGCAAGCCAACGCAACCTTGATTCTTCCCTGCTGTGCTTTTTCTGCAGCATGAGCTTTTACAAGGGGTCGTCCGGGACAGTTGTAGTCACTTTCTAACTTTAGTCTTGAAACAGCCTCTTCCCTTCCATATAGCTGTCATGGCATATGGCAGCTGGTTCTCTGGGGTCTGTCACCACAGTGCCCTTCTCCCACCCTTAGCTGAGCCTTCGTTGGGTTCTGCTCTTGGCCACTTGTTCTTGGTCAGTGGCTGACCTGGAAGGAAGTCCTCGGAGTCCCAGGAGCACAGACTCTCCCGGCTCCTTTAGGTCAGACCGGTGGTGGACTCCCAACCTCTCCCAGTTTGTGCTCTGTCCAGTGAGCCCATGGTGGCCACTTTGGGGACTCAGATACGTCACTGTCTTGTTTCTTCTCTTGGCTTCTTCCTGCCAAGCCACTGCTGACACCGTGCGGCTCCCTGTTCCTGCTGAAGGTCCCCCCACTCCAATCAACACTTGGCTTCATCTGTTGGTCATGCTCATCTGCTTGGGATTTGCGATCTCTGTGCTCTATTTTGGGGGCGAATTCAGGAGATTCAAAGACTCTGCTGCCACTGCCAGGAGACGGGGACTTGGTGAGAGGAATGCAGGCCCAATATTTCAGGATATTGACACAAGTGTAAGTCATCGACAGAGTCGTCGGGTTGAAATAGATGGTGTGCTTTAGTTGGAAAAATAAAAGAAATTCACTAACAGACATTTTCGTGTAGAAGTCGGGTGGACATCTCTTTAGTGAGAGGAAGCTGAAACCTCCTGCCCTGGCTTTTCTCTGGTTCTGGGGTTCTACGCGTCTTGAGGGAGTCAGGATGATGTCACAGGCACCCAGGCACCGGTGGGATGGCTCAGAATGAAATAGTAAAGAGGCCCTCCGATGGGATTCTACTAAGCTGTGGCGGGCGTCAGAACATCAGAAGACGTGGGCTAGAATAAGTGGAGATTCTTCAGGAATGGTAGTATCCAGGCACAGAGCAAGAGGTCCTTCACAGATTCCTACCAAGCCTGTCCACCCAGGAGGAATGGGGTGGCCAACGATATTCCCACTTTGGCAGGGTAAATCCTGCAGTATTATATTTGGGGTCATCTGCTGACACAGCCTTAAAAGGAAACCCACCCAGCCCCAGTCGCAGAGCTCGAATTCTCTCCACCTTATATTGTCCTAATGAACCGGTATCGGATGCAAAGAATTCTTAGGATCATCTTTCTGAAGGGCTTTGTCACTCCAAATCCAGACTTGGCCCATCTCATCGCTTCCAACACTAGAAGCTGCCTTTCTCAGGAACGCGTCACGTCCACATTCCTCCAAGCTTCATTAGAAACAGGAGACGGGGACTTGGTGAGAGGAATGCAGGCCCATCTCTCTTCCCCTGCACCTAACCGTTGCCGCGGGGTATTTTTAATTTTCTCTTTGCCTTATTGAGCTTTTCCAGCTGCGGCCAACCTAACACACGACCTGTGCTGTCTTTATTCTTTCCCACCTGAGGGAGGTTAAGGAGCGGGACTTTATCTTATTCGACTCTGCATGTCTAGTTCTTATCACAGGGTTCTCACGCTTGTGCTTATCAGTTCTGCTATTTTGTGTGTGTGTGCGTGTGCTTCGGTGAAGGGATTGAGAAAGCTGGTTTTAAAAACCCCATATTTGTGGGGGGAAATCATGTGTCTGGATCCTTATTATTCATGCCTCATAAGTAGTTCCTGGAAGGAACAGAGGGAGACGATTGGGATTGTTGCTGAGCCTGTGGAGCTGCTTGGGGATTTGCTGACTCATGAATTCAACAAGTATTCATTGACCATGTTCTGTGTCAGACACTTCCAGTGCTGGGTAAAGCAGTACACAAGACCAACACAGTCCCTGCTAGGACGATATGACCTGGAACTGAGGGAGACAGACAATGAATAAATAAGTGGATACACATATGTTATCATGTCAGTAATAACAGACACTCAGAAGAAAAAAATAAATTTTAATCCAGAGTGAGGTGAGGGATGGGGGGGAACTGCCTTCCAGATAACAAAGCCAAAGAAGGACTGCCGGGGGATGACAATTAAGCTCCAATCTGAATGAAGGTGGAAGTAAACTGCAACATGAAAGAAACAGTGTTACAGGCAGAGGGAACAGTAAGTGCAAAGGCCCTGAGGTAGGACCATGTTCCTATTTAGGCAGAAGAGAACTGAAGGCAAAGAGACCACAGTAGTATGAGGAAGGATCCCAAGTGCACCAGCAATGACATGGAGTCAGAAATCAAGGAGTTTGACAAACTCCACTTTGCGCACCTGATGTTCCTAACAGAAAAGAAGACACGAGTGTTTTGACTTTCTCTATCTACTTGAGAAATGGTCTGCTAAAATAGCCTTTAAGTCAATACAGCAAATGTACACGTAAGAAACTCTTCCCAAGGACAGGTTCCCAGATACAGGTACGCATTCTACTGCCTAAAATAGACGACCCTGGAGAGTGGGGTGTGCGTTTAATTTCCGAACACCGGATGTCATTTCGAGTTTATTACAGGCGTTTATTACTTGAAGAAATCCTGTAAAAGCCCTGGCATGAAGCAAGTCATCAGTATCTTCTTTTAACTTCATGCATAAAACTGGATTTTCATTTATTTGCATTACATAAAATCCAGGGATACGGGCCCGGGAATTGGCTCGGAGGAGCATGGGTTTTTGCAAAGCCCCTAAGAACAAGATTTGTTAAATTCTCTACGAGATGGGACGGGCAAATATAACCGGCTTCATTTCTGGAGGCGGGAAGCCAGCAACGGTAAGATTCCCCGCCTTGGGCCGGCGCTGGCATCTGTGGAAGGCTTTCCTCTGGCTGCCCACCTGCTCTCATTTCCCCTCCGGGGGCAGCGATACTGCAGAACTGATCAAATGCATCTCAAAGCTGGTGCCACTTTCCATTCCATTCTAAAAGAGTCGCTACGGGGGTCTTAATTAAGAACAAAACCAAACAAAAACTGCATTTTGCCTTTTTTCCTCCTGATTTGTAATCTGTTGGTATATTGACCTCCAAAAAAAAAAAAAAAGGAGCTAATTGTCTTCTTTAAAAGCTTTCTGTTGTTTTTCTTTAAAGGAAATTTGTGATCATTTGACATCATTTCCCTCACATTCTAAGGCTGTGAAGAGCGGCACCTTGGATCCAGGGGACAGATGGTGAGAGGCGAGGTCGTGAATCACAGCTCCCCCCCCCCCCCCCGTGCCCCCAAAACACGGAGCCCTCATTAATTTCCAAATAATAGCGCATGCTAGTAGCGGGTAACGTCAGGCATCTGCATAACCCGTGCCAGGGCCCTGGGCGGCTTTGGTGTCACCAAATGAGGGTCTCTGTTCTTAAGCTACTTCACCAAGACCCGAGTGGCAGTGAGATCCTACAGCGTCCCCAGGGGAGCAAGCCACGGACCCATCAGAACAGGCCTTCCCATCTCCACACGCAGGAGGATGAACGGGGATGACCGAGGTCCAGGCCTGGGGCAGAGGCGACTGTGGGAATGTGTGGGAACCAGGCTGGGGGTTAGGTCCCAAGGGACACGGGGTGAGGGGGCTGTGGAAGGATGGAGCTGGCCTACTTCAGATTAAAACAACAAAAGCAAAACCAGATCAATCCAAGACAAATCCACCGTGTGACAAATAGACAGCCCCGATTCAGAGCATCTGCCAGTGTCCCCGTGTGGATGCTCCTTCTGTGGCCGATTTCAGGCTCCTCATGCTTCAGCAAGGGGCAAAACCCCTTCCCGTTCAATCATCATCTCTCAGACTCACAGAAGTCGACCCCGAGCGTCACTGACTCTAGCTCCCAGCCGTGGGTTTACTGTCTGATGTGTTCCCCGACCTGGGAATGAAGGTCACAAATGACGATTTGAATATCTGATGAATTGTCCAACGTGCGTGACTCAATTTTAAAGAATTCTCCTCACTTGGATGTACAAGGCCATTCAGTAAATGGACATTTGTCACACAACCAGGGTTCTCAAAGTGCCAGCTGGGAACCCCCGTGTGTCCCCCAAAGCCTTGGCCTGTGAGGTCAGAACGACTTTTAGAATCATCCCGAGATGACAAGTGGCTTTTCAGTCCCATTCTCCCGTGTGTGTGTGCAGTGGGCTCTCCCAGAGGCCACATGATGTGCCCTCATGGGACACTGAAGCAGATGCATGGTAGGAGCAGAGGTAAGGATCTCATTGCTATGGCCTGGACACGGGGTGTCCCCAAGTTCATGGTGAGATGGCACAAGAGCATTCAGTGAAATGGTTACATTATGTGGTTGGGACCCGATCGGTGGATTCATCGACTGACACGGATTCGTGGGCGGTAACTGTGGGCAGGTAGGGTGTGGCTGGAGGAGGAGGGTCCCTGGGGAGTGTCTTTGGGTTCATATTTTGTCCTTGGTGAGCAGAGGTGGCTCTGTTTCCTGGTTGCCAGTCCTGAGCTGCTTTTCCTCTGTCACGCCATTCCGCCATCATGTTCTGCTTCAGCCCAGGACGACGAGGGCTGCAGAGTCAGCTGACCCTGGACTGAGCCTCTGAAACCGTGAACCCAAACAGACTTTTCCTCTTCTACGTTGTTCTCATCAGGTCTTTTGGTCGTGGTGGTGAAAACATTGACAAAAACACCAATTTTTTTTTTTTAAAGACTCCATAAGTGGTGGGACAGCTCATTTGGAAGGGAAGCCCTGGGGGGCTATCAATAGAATTGGCCTCTCCTGGTGTCCAGGTGGTCATTACTGACAACGCAGCATCCCTGCATAGGCTTCCTGTGCAGGGGTATTCACGGCCCCGTGCATATTCATAACCAGTATCAGCAGCTACACAAATAATTCTAGTTACCAGCTCTAGATGCACAAGCCGTTATCTTGATACCCACCTGTCTACAAAATCAGAACTTGGTTCTAGTTCTGTAGATAAGAAATTCCTAGTAAGAAGTACATTAGGGCTACACAGTTATCTATGGTAATCATCTGTTCATTTAAACAGAGGCTTATGCCTTCATTTATTATGGTCCTTATCTCTCTAAAAGAAAATATGGTTAGATTTCAGAAGCTGGTGTGAAGGGCAGGCAGACATTTCCAAAAGTTATAATTGCTCAGAAGGCAACGCAACTTAAAGAAAGGGATGGAGGGAAATAGGGTTTTCTGGAAAAAAAAGAAAATCCCCAGTCCTTGTATTTCCAAGGAAGGGACCTCCGGGCCTCTAGGGCCAGCCTCTTACCTGCTGAACCCAGGAACAGTGAGCCTGTCACCTAACCAGGGAGGGACAGCCAGCGGTCCTGGCTCCTGCTCCTCGCCGGGCAGGGCTGATCTAGGGAAGTCTGCAGGTATCCAGGTGGCCCCCCTTTCTTCCCTCGTGGGCTGGGCTGGCTGGAGGCAGGGATACCGGGTGAGGATGACCGCCCCATGGGTCCCAATCCCCCTTGGCTGTCCTGCCTCATGTTCTAGAGGGGGTGGTGACGAGGGGCCGGGGAGGGGACAGACAGTGTCATCCAACATTTCAGCCACGTAGCAAAGCCACAGAGCTGCACCCAAAGGGCACCCCGGGTTCAGGTCCCCCGTGATCCATGCTCATCACGGTTCCCAAGTGAAGATGAGGGGGCAGGGATGTCACTTGTGGAGCTGTAGAACCCCAGGGGTGGATGGGACATGGGGTGGATGGCGTTTCTAAGAGACGAAGGAGGGAAAGTCAAGACGGTGGGTTGGGTTTGGCCCTGGGTGGTGACCCCATCTCTATTTTAACCCACCCCAGAGCCCCTGGGCAGGCTGTTGGTCCTCACCAGCCCTCACGTTCCCGTCAGTTAAATACAGAAAACCTCACCCACGTCGCTACATTATTCTGAGGATGAACAGACAGCGCTCCGTGGGCAGAGAGCCAGACATTCCAAATTTTACCTGGGGCCAAAGCTCCCCACCCTCCGTAACCCAAGGGGGATGATTCTGTTCATCTGTTTCCCCCCCTCCCACCCCACTGTCAACTCCAAGAGGGCAGCCCCCAGCGGTTGTTTTGATGGTCCCTTTCTAAAAGCCTCGAGAGTAACCAAAGATCCTGGCCCAGAACACGTGTTCTGTCGATCCTGAATGAATGAGTCAAGGCGCAGGAGTTAGTGTTGTGAAAATCACCTTAACTGATCGTTTTGTAAGAGCTGCTTTTTCACAGCCCTGACAACCGTGGGTATGAGAGACACCCCCAGGACTGAAGTGAGCTCTTGGTCTCTAGGTGTCCTGTACCCAGTTACCACCTCTCACTGGCCCTTAGTCTCTGCGCCCTCCATGCCGGGGACGGAGAAGTCTCATCGTGGATGCAGGAAATAATCCTCGTTTGCTTTGGTGAAAAATCAGCACAAACAGCTCTGAGAGTCTGTGATTAGACGCAGAGAGATCAAAGCCGGAAACTAATAGGGCACATGCTCCAGTAAATGACGTTTTTAACTGATGGGAGGGGAATGGGGGTCTCGGGAGGAATCTTGGCAGAGCGTCTGCATCAGGAGGGCAGAACGGCTTCCTGCTAAAGCTTCAAAGCCAGCTCCGATACCTCCATTACCCGCCATCAGCCAGCAGGCCCCCCCCCCCCCCGCCCCGTCCACTTTCGGCCATTTAGAGTGAACTAGCCGTGCACGCCACCCCACAGCAGGCCCCGGTGGCCCTCTAGGACTTGATGGCCCTCGATCTTTCATCAGCTTCGATCTGGGCACTACAGCGGATTTCCTCGGTTATTAGGATGTCGCTGGGCATTCTAGAATGCTCCAGATCACCAGGACTCCAGAATGTCTAGAATGTCCCCAGTCAGCAGGGACGGGATTAGGGTGAGACGGAAGAGACACCTGAGGCACAAAATCTCAGAAAATCAAGATCAAAACCATGGTGATGCGAAATGACTTTAAAAATCAAGACAAATGCAAAAAAAAAAATCCTCAATGTAGGAAATATGAAAATTTGAAATAGAGACAGGATGCAAGAGGGTGAGGGCAGGACGTCCACCAACTTCTGTCACTGTAAGGAAACACTTGAGGTAATAACACTTACAAGAGAGAAGGGTTATTCTGACTCATGGGGAGGTCTCCGTCCATGGCCCATTGCTTTGAGTTCATCAGGGCTGGAATTTAGCCAAGCAAACTTCTCCCCTCATGGTGGCCAGAAGCAAAGAGGAAGAGGAAGGGCCCGTACCCCCTTCAAGGGCCCGGCCCCAATGACTTAACTTTGTCCTCTTGGGCCTCATCTCTTAAAGGCCCCACCACCTCCCAATGGCACAAAAGACTGGCAACAAAGCCTTGAACTCAAGAGCCCTATACAGGTGTAGGATGGAGCCTGACTTTATATCAATTGTTGATATTTGGTCATGATGCAAAGGTTTAAAAACATGATGCTTGGGTTTACAGGGGACATTCACAAGCACCAGCCGCAAAGCAAATGTGTTCAATGTAGTGTCGGTCAGCAATTAGCAGTGAAATCCTTTAGAAGTGTTCCTTCCCTTTGACCTCCTAATATCAGGTGACTTATGGTAAGAAAGATCTAGAACTGCATATAAAGATGCACTTCTTATGACATTTATCAGAATGTTGTTTAGAGCCATAAGAACAACCTAGTGTCCAGCTATAGGGGAATGGTTCACTGAAGGCTAGCATCGTCACACGATGGCCTGTTATGTGACTAAAATGTCACTTAGAAAAGGATGGCACCAATTATATGTGTTAGTCAGTTTTCCGTGACCATAATAAAATGCCTGAGATAATCAACTTATAAAGAGAAAAGACTTATTTGGGTTCATATATTTCCAGGTTCCAGACCATAACAGAGTGGCCCCATTGCTTTGGGCCTGGGATTCCACAATCCCCTTCAAGGTCACCCTTGCCATGAGCTAAGTACCTCCCACTACGACCCCACATCTTCACGGTCCTGCCGCCTCCCTGGGGCACCAGGCCTTTAACACAAAGGCCTTTAGGGAGCATTCAAAATTATTTATGTGAAAGGAATTAAAAGTTCTGAATTCAATAGTTATAAAGACTAAAAGTTCCTGCCCTTTTATAAAGATCTCAGGAACGCCTGCTCTTGCTAAGAAGAAGAAGCGGCTGCCCAGTCACTGCGGACTCTATGGTGGTTACCATTAGATTCAGAGAGAGGGGCCTGCAGCAAATCCCCAAGTAGTCCACTTGAGATTAGTCCAGTTTCCCCCCGATTTTCTTGCCTCTGCCCGGACGGTGAAGTTATCGCGATGAATTCCAAGCAGGAGAACTACAACAACCTCATCTCTCCTTAATGACTAAAAATGTAAATGTGACTGCAGGTACACGCTTTTCCAAAAAGAAAAGAAATAACAACACTGACCCGTGGACTGGAGTAGGCAGGCTAACGTACTAGCTGTTAATAGTTTCTAAAGATCCTTTTATTTAGTTACCTTGCTGGAGAAATGGAGTTGGAGAGAAACTCGGTTCTCTGGGCATCCCACTGAATAGATTCGTTAACTCTAGCAATGAACGTGCCCTGCCCACAGAGTGGTGCCCCCCCCCCATCTCCTTGGGTGGCACTTTAGGTTGAGGCAGATTTCCCGGCAGGATAATGTGTTGAAGCAATGTTGGCTAGAGAGGAAATCCTGCTTCCCCACCACAGGGTTATCGCTTCCATTAAAAAAGCTTTGAAATAAGTGGGAGATTTGTTCAGAAAGAATACAGATGCTGGCTGGGGCTGGGTTCCGTGGGCGTGGCCACACATCTGTGCATGACACAGGTAACCTTCGCGTTTCCTCTTGACAGCTTGAGCCAACTCTTGGATCCTCTTTCAAACTCTGATTTCCCATCCCTAAGCCTCAAGAACTTTGCTTCCTGTGCCAGGGACGACGAAGCTAGATGACGAGCAAACCCATTTCTTCCTGCTCTCGAGAACACAGCCGGCCTGTTTTCCAAGCTCCCGTGCGGTTTCCGTGTCATTAATTACCGATCAATTACATGTCATTATGAGTGACAAGTGCTCAGGCACGGTTCAAACAAATCCCCCACCTTGAGTCCTCAGCCTCCTCTCCACCTACTGGCTGACTGCAGGGTGGTCCCTCAGTGGCCATATAGAGGGCCACACCGTGACTGGACTTCTGAGAGATCAGAAATGCCTCTTTTGGACTTCATGGCTGCAAAAGGTCAGCACGTATCCTTATGTTGTTGAGATCTTGGGGTTTAGTTGTTACAGCAGTTAGCATCTCCTGATACCCTCCCTCTTCTCCATTCTGTGGGTCTTCAATAAGCTCATAAAATTGTGCTCTTATACGTTTCCAACTGGGTTTTATTCATCACATGAGCTGTGGCAGCTTAAAAATGTCCTAAACTTGCTACTTTGCATGCCTTGGCAACAATTAGCTCAAGCTTTGCTAAGTCTGTAATGATGGGATTAATTCTATATGTGTAAGTGAGCATGCTTTAATTTCCAAAGTCGAACCAAGCTTCACATTTATCACTTTTCAATAATTCTAGGATACACATTTTTTTTTCATATTCAGGAATAGGGTACAGCAGACAAAGGGGAAGATTAAAGGAAAACAGGACAAATTTCTGTTTCTTTTGATGGAACAAGAAAACAAAATCAAATGATCTTGCCTGATATTTAATCGGCCATGACTTAATTCTTAGTCCTGTTTACTATTTTAAAGTGAAGACACTAGTAGGTTAAGAGCCATATAATTGGAATGTTCTTGGAAGGAGTGGTCACCTGCTCTGTCCATTTCCCAGGCACTGGGTTTCTTTGTCAGAGGACAGGAATGACACATGAATCCCGACACATCCTAGACAAGGTGTGGATCAGAGGTGTGTTACTCACTTGTGAGAAGAAAGAAGAAAGTCTGGAAGTAGTTTCTGGTGATTGCTTGGGAGTACAAAGAAGAAGCCAGAGAGGAATGTCAAAGAGACTTCGAGTTTAATAAAAGATGCAAATGCTTCAAAAGGATCATTTCCAAAGAATGTCTCACCTGGTCTCACCTCCTCCATCCCATTCTTGACCTTCCTCCTTCTTCAAAGGCAACCACCCATAAAATAGATGAGCATAGCTTCTTTCTTTGGTTTTCTATTAAAAGTTTAATTTTCAACCCAACCAAATGTGGCCTCTCCTCTGGTCTCTGGAGGAAATTGATGGATCCTCTGTCATGGAGACAGTGCAGGTTGGTGGCTAAGGAGAGGCCATCCGTTTTCCTCTGTGACAGGAGGCTGACCACAATGGCAGCTGCAACCACGTTTCTGCTCCTGTTGCTATGAACATTTGGGACACTAAAATAAATTGATTGCTCCAAACGATCCCTTCCTTCTCCCCACCACATCATCTTAATGGAGAATTCATACCGCACGGAGCTGCGTTCACCGCTGAAATGGAATGACAGTTTCTAAAATTACTTCAGTGCACATTGAATTGAACCTACGTTTACGGGGTTATAGGACAGCGTTTTGGTTTTAGTGACGCCCCATCTTTCCAGAGGCCCTGGACTCGGAGTCAATTACTCCTCTGTTCAACCCAGGAACATGGACCTCTGCTTTGGCCTAAAGTTCCCGTCTCATTCTTCTGCTCGAAATACCTTCATTTCTGAATCTTGTAAACGTGTTCTTAACCATCCCAAACTGATTCTAGAAGTGAATTCAAATAAGACTCAAGGAAGAGGATAAAGTAATGAAGACAGATAATTGCAGGGTCACAGTGGGGGGGACGGAAACTTCAGTCCTGAATCCACACTCACATGGACAAGGTCTTCTGACGCAGTGTAGCGAAGAACAAAAGCAGTTCTCAATTATCCCCTTCTCACAAAGTACTTCTTGAGCTCCTACTAGGTGCAGAAACTTCCTCTTGTACTATCATCTACCAAGAAGAACTGTTTTGTGCATTATATAGCATTCAATTCCTCTGTTTACTCTCTTTTTTTTTTGGGAGCAGCCCACAACCACTTAACATGTGTCTGTTATAGGCCAACTGTTAGTTATTTTGTCTTTTAGTGTAATGCAACATGTTTCTATCATAAACTCTTCTATTTGCAAAACATCTAATTTTATAAAATATGTTCCCATTACGATCGTGATTTTTTTATCTTCACATGGTTATTGCAAGCCTCAGGTGACGTGCCAAAGTACTCAGCCCAGTGACTGGCACACTGCAAGGAGTGTCCTTCACAGATTAGCTCTCTCTTCAGAACCCTCTTGAGCTAAAACAGTGGCTTTCCCATCTTGCAGACCCAAACTCTGGCCTCAGAGGTTAAAGAACATATTGAAAAGTGCCCTAGCAGGTGAGTGTTTGTAGCAGACCCGAGCTGGCTCCCAGCCCAGCCCTGCAGCCTTCGCTGCACGGGGCCCCCCTGGCTGGGGTGCCGCAGAGCTCCTCAGCAAGAGGGGAGAAACGTCCCTCTGAACAAGCATGTCACCAGGGGCTCCCCGCTCCCCACGGCATGCTGGGTGGGACAAGTCACACATTTTCAGGAAAAACTCCTGGAAACAGGGTGACAGCAAGGTCGCTGCGGCAGAGGACACCCACGTCCCCCCAGTTGCAGCCAGGCCAAAGGGGCGGGGACGTCACGTGCAGGTGAGATAAAAGGGGCTTCTCAGGCAACACGGTGCCTCTCCTCTGGCCTCCAGGATTCGCTCCTGGGCTTTGCTGACCTCTCTCTTTCTCTATTTTAATTTTGGAAAAAATGTGAATACTGTGTTGTTAAGAGGAGCAGACCAATTACAGTGACTGGAATGGAGCCCGGCACTGAAGGAGCACTCCATGTTGGTGGAAATGAAATCACTCGATAGGTAAAAGAAGAAGAAAGGCACAAGGAGCCCCGCCCCCAGGCTTTCTTAGACCCCGCGAGCTGGTGTCCAAGGGAGTGAACTCTGGGACGGTCTTCTTGGGGGGCCTTGTCTGTAGGGTCCATATCCAGAGGCCGATTTCAGGACAGGCCAGGCTGGCAGGGGAGCTGCTGATTTGGGGGGAGCTGCCTGACCTGCGGAAGTACGGCCAGGCCCGTGGATGCCAGCAGGCCATCCTGTCTGTGACACTGGGACTTTCCAAGGCCCCTGCAACTCCAGAGCTGGCTCCATCAACGGCTCCCTGAAGGTTCCCAACTACTAATGTCATCCAAAAGGTGACCCATCAGCTCCCTGAAGAGAGAGAGGAAAAGAGAGACTTGGAGATCGAGTTGGAGAGAGGGAGAGGGAAGGAGAAAGGAAGGGAAGAAGACGAGAGATTTACCTAGAAACAAAGACAATATGGCTGAAAGGGAAAGTCTACCGCAGGCATTTGGGAGCAGGCATGGACTATCAGCCAAGATGCAAAGGCAGAGCTCTGCGGGCCTCTTGCTCGTCCTTCAGTATCTAACCCAACAGGCCCCCTGCCCCCAGGACAGACTGAGCTGGGGGAGGCCATGCACCAATCAAATGAAGCAGCACAGGTGTGCCGGGGACACACTGAGGGTCCACTGGTGCTCGAGAGACAAACACTAATGATGCCACCAGGAGCCCCACCATCCTGGGTGGGGTGAGCCAGACGTGAACTTCGTCTTCCAATAATGTCTCTTTTTAAAACACAGTCACCAAGATCCTCGATGGCCATTCCCTTCCAGAACAGGGAGGATTAGAATATGAACTGATTTTCCAAATAGGATGTGCATTAAGTATTGGGAAAGGACTGTGAAAAGTCCACTGAGCACAGGACAGGCTACAGTGCATGTGCACAGAAATTACACGTGAGCATGCACTTTGTGAGTTTCATGCCATATTATATACTCTAATAGTCTGGGTTTTGCATTTGTATATGTGTGTCACAAATATATTGCAAAGACTATATTATGAAGTACATATGCATATACAAAGGTAAATGGGGCTTATTCTTAATCCTCTGTCCTCCTAGAAGACCAGGGTAAAGTGCCATAAAAAAAAATAAATATTAGCGCAAAATATTTTTCTCCGAAGCCTGCTTTTTGAACTTTTCCATGTTGTGAAAAGCTTTCCCCTCCTCGTCATAAAAGTAATACATGTTCACTGCAGAAATTCAGAGAACAAAAAGAAGGAAGAAAATAAAATCTATTATCTCCCTGCTCATAGATCACTTCTGTTAACATCTCTGTGTAATTTCTTCTGGGCATTTTTTTTTTTTTACTTTTTATTTACCGATTTAACACAGACAGGTTTTCATGTCTATAAGCATAGATCTACCTAATTGTGTTTAATGGCTCTAGAATATTCCATTCTAGGAATGAGTCAAAATTCATTTACCCAATCAAATACTACCAAATTTTTTATTGGGATTCCCATTTTTCACTGTTGTGAGCAAGAGATAAGCTTCAAAATAGCAAGAAAACAAGACTACATAGGACATTCGTCACCCAAGGAAAGCTCCCCAGCACATCAACACCAGCCCCTGCCCTCTGTGGTGCCCGTGACACAAAGCTGTGGTGTGGGTGCCACCATGGCCCTGGCTTCCCCACATTTCACTAGTGCTGTTCCCAGCAGGGATCAGGAAGGGCAGTGTCGGGTAGAGAACGGCTGGCAGAACTGACCACAAGTCCCTCCACAGACCCAAGATGGCCTAGTTCAGTGGCCACTCTGGACAGCCCCTTCATCCCTCTCTGGGATTGTGGGACTGGATTCCAAGGAGGACCTGGGGTTAGAGGAGGAAGTATCAACAACACAGGGTTAAAGTGAGGTGTGGGAGGTCCCCAGACCAGAGAGGAGAGTGTGGAGGGACAAAGGACACCTCTGTCCCCTCACCTGGCTCTGGAAGACTAAACCTGTCAATACACTCATCAATGAGCACCAGCCTTATCAATGAATAGAATCACTTCATTAATCAAAAGCTAAATCCAGATGTGCCCGTAGAATAATTTTTCTTCTATATTAGGTTGTTTTTCGAGGAATTTTCTACATAGTGATCCTCTCCCCAAAGGCTGACCCCATTGATCAATAACTTCCAGCCAGCTGAGCCGAGGGTTCAGTGGTGCCCGTGTGAATTAAAAAATGAGAACTGAAGTCAGATACTCCAACAAAGTCTGAAGAGGGGTTGGCACAAGATCGGCAGGTTGTCCCAGGGTAGGACAAGAGGGCAGTCCCTGAACAGGTGGAGCGTCACCAACCCCAAGTCTCTATCCTCAGTGGATTTTCATACGGCACAGAGCACTCCAGGTTATCCCCCTGGGTACTGGCCCCTCCTGTCCCTTCCCCTCAGCCGCTGGGATGGATGTCCACTGCTTCTCTCTCCAGGTAATTCTTCACATTGCTCTGCAGAACTACAAAGAGAGGGCACTGCACAGTGGGCAGGCCAAACCCTCGGGAAAGACCCACACCTCCCCTGAGCCTGCCCCTTGCAAAATGCAAAATCACATTCCCACACACGGGTCTGGGGGTGGGGGACCCAGAAAAGGATGTGGCGAGGGCAGCCTGACTGAGCGGGTTGCACCCACAAAACAGAGAGTAAGTCAGGGACCCAACAGAGAAGGAGTGACAGTCTGGGGGAGCAGGATCGTCCTGGGAGAAGGATTGGATTCATTCCACAAATCCTCCAAAGGCAGGACATAGCAGAGGAAGGGTGACAACCAGATTTGCCACAGTGAGCCAAAGGCTGGACCCCGGGAGACTCGGCCCGGCCCCGGAGGGTAGCACTGTGAGCTGCACAAGGCAACAGCTGCCAGCAAGCCTTGCTGAATCTCCATCCACTTGTTTGTTTGCCCCCGCAGGCCCATTAAAGTACCAAGGTTTGCCTGCGACTGATTAAGAAGCCCTAATGACGATCTGAAATGTCAAGTGCTCCTCCATTCTGATAATATGCATCTGGAATCCTTCCCAGATGAGAGAGGACATGCTCCCCTTTGAGGCAGAGTTGGAAGGATGTCAGAGCGGAGGCCGTAATGAGGATGAGAAGAAAGCAACAGCCAGGTGACAACTTCCCATCACACAGAGAACCAGCCCGAGGGAACCAACAAATCATGCACCATGTCGGTATGCGCATCAGAGACAGACATGCCACCACCTCCAGCAAACGCTGCTGAAACATGGCCACCTACAAGGCCACTCCTGGACTCTCAAGGAGCCCTTAACTTCTGCTGATGAAATGCAAACTGTAGGTTCCAGCATCCCAGGATGTTACCCTGAGAGATCAAGGCAACATGCCTGCTGGCCTTCAGCAGCAACTGTTTAAATTCCATTAAACTAAGAAAAAAGAAAGGAAGAAAGAAAGAAATACATATTACTGAACCAGGTTGTCCCTGGTCTGACCACATTCTTTTCTAGTTTGTCATTATCAGCATAGATAGACCAGTTTCCTAGGACTCCTATTTCAAAATACGGAGAGAGGTAATAGCAGTGACAGTTTAGAAGATCACAGTTCTGAAGGCAGAAGGTCCAAGCTCAGGATGGCATCAGGGCTGGTCCCTTCTGAAGACTCTAGGTGAGAAGGTGCTCCTGGTCTCTCTCTTACTTCCGGAAGCCCCAGGTGCTCCTTGGCTTACAGATGCACCATTTCGATCCTCACGTAGCCTTCCCGCTGTGCAGGTTTGTTACTGTCTCCACATTTCCCCTTTATTTAAGAACAAGAGTCAGGCTGGGGCTGGGGCTCAGTGGCAGAGCACTTGCCTAGCACGTATGAGGCTCTGGGTTCAATTCTCAGCACCACAAATAAGTAAATCAAGGTCCATCGACAACTAATAAAATATTTTTCTAGAAAAAGAACAACAGTCATGTTGGATTAGAGTCTACTCTAATGACCTCATGTTGACTCCATTGTCTGTGTAAAGACCCTATATCCAAATAAGCTCACATTCCCAGGTTCTGAGGATGAGAGCTTCAACGTGTCTTTGAGGGGGACACAATTTAACACATAACAAAGAAGTTTGTCCCTTTGGATGAAGCTGGAGTAGATAACAGTGCAGGGCACATTTCCAAATTTTATTTGCATGACTAGGGTTTTATACAGGTGTTTCACAGGTTCTGCAAAACTAGATTCAAATTTCATTTGAAAATGCATTCAAAAGTTACCACATACACTCACGTGTGATACATATCACTTAGGAACACCAGTGTACAGAATGTGCTTCCAGAATAATCAGTGTGTGCTGTTCCGGGCACAGGAATAAAAAGTCCTTGTGCCACCTCTCTCTGGATGTGCCAACATTTCTTAGCAGGCTATGATTTTAAATGATTGTAGCTTTACCCTGGTCTTCTTTGAATTCAAGCCCTGTGCATGACTGCATAAGAGGACATATGCTCCTCAATTTATGATGGGATCACATCTCCATAAACCCATTGTCAATCAAAAATAACGCAATCCCCTAATGCATTGAATGTATCCAACCCACTGAACATTGTAGCTCAGCCTACCCCACGTTGGATGTGCGGAGAGCATATCCATAGCCTGTAGGTGGGTGAAATTATGTAGCACAAACCTCTTTTATGATGAAGTGTTGATTGTGTCATGCAATTTACTGAATACAGTGCTGAAATTGATGAGCACAGTGGCTGTCTGGAGGTGCTCGCCCACTATCATAAAATATTGTAAAATCTGAACCATTAGAAGTCGGGGCCGTGTCTATGAGCCAGTAGGTTCCTGAGTGTCTAGATAGTTCTGCTCAGGTGGAGCCCTCGTCTGGCCCCGGGGATAATCATGTAAAGGCACACATGGTCGTGGTGACAGGACGGAATCATGCACAAGATGGCATGTGCTCAGGTTCCAAGTGACGGAAACCCAACTCCATCTCGCCTGAGGAGAGGTGGGGTTTCGCTGCCTCCTCTGGAGGATTTCTTCTTCTTTGGTTCCTTGCTGGTAATTTCCCTGCGTGGTTTCCTGTATTTCTACGTTGGGGAGACCACAAAGTGCTCACTCCACACACAATCCACCCTTCTACGGCCCTCCTCCCTGAACTACAGGAAATGGACAGTGGAAACTACATCTCCCAGACTCCCTTGCAGCAAAGGGGGTGTCCTGTGACCTGCCTGGGAAAGGTACGGGTGGCCAAGAACAGCCACAGTGAGCGAGAAGGTCGGCTCCTTCCTGGAGGCAGAAGCCTGAGCTTCTGTAGGACAGCTCTGGAGGGGTCTGGTGTCCCCGGCTCAGTGTCACAGGCCTGTGCTGTGTGACGCAGGAGCTGTGCAGTTTCTGCTAACAGTCTTGTGGGGGCAGTTGGCTGGTTCCTCCTGGCTACTCTTGTTCCTGGCTCTGTAGCCCCTACACCTAGTTGTCACAGGCTCCTGAGGGTTCTGTAAACTATCAAAATCTCTTTTGCAAAATAGAACGTCCCTTCTATTTCTGTTCGAGTGGGTTCTGTTGTCGGCTCCTCAGAACTGTGATGGAAATGTGTGACTCCAGTCTCCAGGACACACACATCAGTGACACCCAGGCCCGTTGGTGCAGACGGATGCATGACTGTCTCCTCCTCAACGCACCAAGATGGCGCACGGACGCCTGCGCCATCACAGGCCTCCACCACACCCTTCATTCCCCCTCAAGTCTGCCGCTGCCTTTCTGTTTCCTTCTCAGGGGCTCCAGTTATCCCAGTGGCCCAAGTCTGAGACTGGTCCTAGTCCTGACGCTCACTTTGAACTTCAAGTTTCACATAAGCGTAGCTCCACTTCCTAAATGCTCCCTGAAAACACACCTTCCCACCTAATTAGACCACCCTGCGTCACAGCTCACTGCTCTCCCATCTCTTACCAAGACACACTCTCCCCTATCTTCAGTCTGAACCCTTCACTCTTCTCCAGCGCCATCGTTAAGATGCCCAAAAATAACCACGTCCTCTTTTTGCTTGGATGTGTCACTCGCTCCTCCATCACGACTGCGGTTCTCAGGCTGGACCCATGTGAAACCAGGAGATGACATGTGTGGCCAAGATAGGCCAAAGATCCCCAAATCCGTTCTCTCTTTCCCCGGAGAACACACCTAGACCTCCTCCCCAGGCCCCCTTCCAGTCAGAGGGCTGAGTTTTAAGTGAGACCTGATTTCCAATACCAGCGCTCCGTGGTTAACAATCACTGTGTAATAAGATACTCCGTAAAATGCGATGGCCTAAAACAACCACCATTGGTCATTTCTCATAAGTCTGTAAGGGGATGGTGGTTTTGACACTCTCTGCTCCGACTTCCGCTGGGCTTTCCCATGCACGACCACTTCAGTAGGCCAGCTTGCCGCTGGCTGGCCTAGGAGAGACTGGGGGGGACTCGCCTCTGCGCCCGGTGATCTCTCCTCCTCCAGCCAGCTGGACCAGGCCTATTCTCAAAGCAGTGGCAAGGTTCCCAGAACGCAGAAGTGGACAAGGTGTTTTGGGGTCTAAGCTCTGGACTGATCCACCCTTTTCACCAAGCAAATCACAGACCAGCTCAGATTTAAGGGTTGGGGAAATAGATCCGATCTATTAATGAAAAAGGCTTCAAAGTCCTCTGGAAAAGGGAGAAAGTACAGAATCATAGTCACTTTGGCAACCAAACTAGCGCAGCCACTCACTAGATATGTGACCTTGGGTAAGTTTCATATCTGGGCCTCGGTTTTCCCATCTGTAAAACGGGGACAATACCATGCGCCTCACAGTCACGGGTCAAATGAGGTCATGGAGGTCACATCCTCCTCAGCAGGGTATTTGGCACAGACTCCTCAATCCTCCTTCACTAGATCTAGTTTTCACATCTCCCTGGGTTTCAGTCAGATTTTTGTGGCTGAGACCAAAAGACCTGAGGACAACAATGTCCAGGAACGATTTTGGCTCATGGATTCAGAGGTCTTAGTCCACGAATAAGCGACTCCATTGCTCTCGGGCCCAAGGTGTGGCAGAATATCATGGCAGAAGGACATGGGAAGGGAAGCAGCTCAGGACATGGCATCAAGGAATCAGAGAGAGAGAGAGAGAGAGCTCTGCTCACCAGGGACAAAATGTAAACCCAAAGGCAGGTTCCCAGTGACCTGCCTCCTCCAGCCACACCCTACCTGTCTATAGTTAAAAACACCCAGTTAACCCATGTCAGAGGATTAATTCACTGATTAGGTTCCAGCTCTCACAATCTATTCATTTCAGCTGTGAAAATTCTTGCCTTGCCTCCCACATGAGCTTTTGGGGGACACCTCCTATCCAAACCATAACACTCTGCAATCTTTAGCATCATGACTTTCAGGTGGTTGCTATAAGCTCAGGAAGTATTTGTCAAACAAATTAACCGTGCACCTGGCTCTGCCCACCAGCTGGATGGATGGGTCTTTTAACGGCCCAGGCTTCTCACACTTGGTCAGTAGCTTCTTTCGCAATCATCCTGTTCGGACTTGACAGTGGAGCCCTCTTAAAATACATCCTCCAGCTGTTCAAACATGATGTGTCCTCTGTGCACATCTATGGGGCTGAAGGGCACCACTCACAGATCCTAAACCAGCCAAGGAGAGCAGGCTTTCCAAAAGACAGTGTGTGGGAAACTTGCTAACTGGCACATTTAGGATTCCCATTTCCAACAGATCAAAAATGGTCAAGAAATTTTGTATCTGTCCTGTTTCTATTACTATATAAAAATCCCCGAGGTCGATATATTAAATTCCTGAGGGTGATATATTTTTAAAAGAGATTTATTGAGCTCTCCGTTTTGGAGGCTCAAGGTCTCGGTAGCATGGTACTGACCCTGGCAAGCCCCCACCACCCCCACACCACCACCCCCACGCGCGCACACACCTGGCTGCATCGCATCATGGTGGATGGCATTGGTGAGGGCACTTGGGAGAGGGAGAGATCACAGGGCGGCCAGGAGGGGGCAGTCTTGCTCATAGAGTGCACTTGCTCCAAGAGAGGCCCCTTAGTCCCTCCCAAGGTTGGTGCCTCCAGTGACCCAGTGACCTCCAACTAGGCCTCCCTTATTACCATCTCACCACCTCACACTGCCCCACTGCGAACCAAGAACCCCACACCTGAGACTGGGGGACCAGCCGCACCACGGCAGGGATCCTAGGACACTTGTGAAGGTGTGCTCTGAGCGTGAGGTTGATCTGTTACACTGGTGCCCCCCTGGTTCACACCTCCCTGTATCTGCTTGCTTGGGAGTTGCCTCCTCATACTGCCTCTGGGCTTGGTGACCTGACTTTCTTTGGTGGATGGGACAAAAATAGAGTGGATACAAACAAAGGTCGTAAACCGGACAGCTTTGTTCACGTTTTTTGTGTGTGGACCCCCATCCCCACTATGAAAATATCCAAAGTTCGCCTGTTAGAGGGGCATGAGGTGCAGAAGAAGTAAATGGCTGTAGCTGAGCCTACCTTGACCAGTCAGGCCCCAATCCACAAATGAATGACTGAAAGCAGTCAAGATCAGCCAAACCTGACCCCGTTAGCAGGTTTTCCTGGTCAATCCATAGACTTATAAGAAGTAACACTAGGTTCTGGGGTAGTTTGTTATGCAGCAGTAGGTAACTGATACAAACCTATGTCTTGATTTTCATTGTCCATTGTACCAAGAGTCTTTTGTTTTTCTTTTAAACTTTTGGGGAAGGAAAAAAATAAATAAAAGAGAGATGAGGCTCAGATCAGTAATCCAATCCAAGAGCATCCATACTGAAAGTAAGTATCTGGGCTACTAAGTTGACCTAAGTGAGTGGCTTTGCTTCAAGTTCCACAGGAATAAGTGCACTCAAAATGTCCAACTTCACCATCTCACTATAAAACTGCTTTTAAGTGTGATTTATTCGGAGACAAGAGAGTGAAGGAACACGGAGTGCTGGCTTGAATCGGCATCAGGGAGACGGGCTGGTTCCACTCCCAGACCTCACGTCTGATGTGAGTGATAACGCTTAGTGACTCCATGCCTCAATTTACCTGGCTTCTCTGCAGGGACTGTTTGGGTTTAATGTGAATGAACGGGAGGCCCCAAGAGCTCGGTATAAGAATTAGCGTTCTAAACGTAAGTTATTTTAGGATTAACATCATATGGCAGACGTTGAGCTCTCTATTATCTGACTGCAGATGGAAGCCACAGCACAAAAATAATACCAAATAACCACACTTAAAAAAAAGTCTGAATTCCATTATGGCAATGACATTATCTTTATTATGTTGCTAATTACTCAGCTTAACATGAATCTGCGTTTCCTGAGGAGGAGAGCCTGCTCCGTGAAGCTCCTGGTCTGTAGGTGCTCAACTGGGGGCTGGCGGCAAGGCGCCTCTTCAGCGAGGTGACTACAGCCCTCACCTCTTCACTTTCCTGCCCCCAAGAGCTCTGTACTCCCCTTATTTCCCGAGCATCCACCTGACTCCAAAGTCTGCGGCAGTTCTCCCCCCCACCCCTGGGGGGTGAATCCACACGTCCAAGTCCTTCCAACAAGAATCGAGATCCAGGTCCCTCCGTGGACGTGAACAAAGGATTAAAAAATGTTCTGCTCCTGAGGGACCCGTTGGGATTTTTATATTCCCTAAATTAAATGTAAATTTCCAGAATAAATAATTTGCATAGACCTTTTGCAACATCTCCAGGGATCTATTTTTAGTTACCTCATGGGGTAATACTAAACACACACAACTAAATTAAAGTACAGATTCATGCAGTAAAGCACGAGAGGAGCTCTCTCTCTGCTACACACACACACACACACACACACACGCAGGCTCACTTCTCGCATCTCCGCTTCATTGATCAGAATGCCTTTGAACGTGAACCTAAATTAGGTTCTAACACGTCTTTGAGACGCCTGTTGAAACTCATTGTTGTTTTTTTCTTATTTATATCAGTGTCCCCTGCCTACACCACTTAAGAGCAAGGGTCACTTCTTTTGCTTTTGTAGTTGTTTCTCCACAACTTAATACAGTGCCCTGGCACACAGTCAATGCTCAATGAACAAAGAAGAAGACGAGTGGGTGGAGAACTGAGAAGTATCTTGAAGATCAATTAGGACGCACAGGAGGGCTTCCGAGACAGGGATTCTGCAGCTGGAGGGTTTCCATGGAAAGTTAAAATGTCAGCCTTGGATCTAAAGCCAGGTTTCTGAACCCCAACCCAGCTGACCTTTGGGGCTGAGTCAGTCTACGCTGGGTGGGGCTGTCCTGCGCATTGTGGGTAGGTTAGCAGTAACCTTGGCCTCTACCCACCAGATACCAGTAGCACCACTATCCTCTGTCCCAACTACCAGGCAGGACAAGGAAAAATATCTCCAGACATGGACAAAAGTCCCCTGGAGCAGAAGGAACAAAATGTCTCTCCTTTCCTCTTAGTTGAGAACCACTCACCTGAAGGGTGGCGGTGGGAGTTGCGTTATGGAGCCAGCGAAATGTTTGCTAACATGACAGGACATCGGGAGGACACGGGGACTTGGGGGAGGAGCTGCAATGATGTTTATGTCCCTATTTAAAGTTTTCTTAAAGCCGCATTTTTGGAACCTCCAATCCACCAGGAATCTGAGAGGGTCGAGTTCAGCTTTAGGAATGTATGGCATCTTCATGAAAGTCATCGAGACATCTAGAGTTGTGTGAGGCATTCTACGTTTGAAGCCAGTGTTTAATCTTCTTTTCCCAGCTGACCTACTCCTTCTCTATTCAATAACCTTTCAGGAAGCAGATGCTCTGAGGGTCACCACCTATAGGTAGGAAATCAATTAGGCCTGCTTCCTTATAGAGCAGCAGAGAAAGGGCTGTTCTGGTGAGACTCTACACCTGGCTTTCAATATAGAGATAATCATACCCGGCCTCCTGTCCCTCTCATTGCTGAGAGGGGGGAAAAAAGAGAGAATCCCGAGGAGAGCGCTTTGTAAACGGGAAAGTGATCTGCAAACATCACTAGGTCTTTCTCCAGGCTCCGCGGGCCCCTGTGCAGGTCTTCATCAATATTTACCGTGGAGTGTGACCATGTCTGCGTGCCCACCACCTCCCGAGCTCTGCTGCGGTCAGGTGTGGTGAGTGTCCCAGAGCTCCCTGTGCCAGAGCTTGGTCCCCGCTGTGATGAGCCTGAGGAAGTGCAAAGTTCAAGGGGTGGGGGGCCTTCTGGAAGGAGATCTGGTCCCAGGGGCTCCACCTTCCTGAAGGGATTAGTGCTGTCCCACAGGACAGGGTCAGCCTCCCAGGTATGGACCGGTTGCCCTGAGAACAGACGGTTATAAAGTGAGACCACGTGCCTGACCCCTTCTCCAGTTTCCCCCTTCTGCCCTTTGGTGGGCCAGCCAGACACCAGCACCGTGCTGTCTGGATTTTCTCGTCACCCGAACTGTGAACCAAATAAACCTTTTTTTTTTTTCTTTATACATTACCCAGTATCCGAGATTTTGTGATAGTCACACAATTAGGTTAACATGGCCCCCCGACGTATGTGATGTCATGTTCTTTCTCTACAGCTGAGCGCAGAGCCAAGCTGAGCCTTAGGCACATCATGACGCCCCTGCAGGCAGGATGCAAGGTAGACTTTCTATGGCCTCCTTCGACAGTGGTATCTGCCCTGAATCTGCTTCTCCTTCTTGCGGTCATGATACTTTCACACGCTGCCCAGGGCCAAGGAGGAGGAGGGCTCACAGACCTAAGAGGGGCCATTTGGAGACTTCCAGGAATGTGAATCTTGATCAAAATGGCGTATAGATAGAACATGGGCGGGGCCGATCCACCCCATCACATTCTCTGCAGCAGCTGCTCTTGAGCCCTGGACCCCTAGATCTCCAAGGCTTTCCTGTTTTCCATTTGCCTGAGGTAGGGTCCCTCCACTTTTTCTAAAAGACACTCTCTACGTTTCCATTAAAACTTCTCCCTACTTAGTAACCAGAGCTGGTCTCTGTTGCTGACAACCAGAGAGCCCTAGCCGAATCCCCACCCCCAACCTTCCTTCCGTGATTTTGTTACTATGTCAGATCCCCTTTACTGTTACAGGGTCCATCGGCTACTGTATCAGCATACGTTCTATTTGGTTATCATTTAAATGCAGATCATTAAAATAAGTGCTTAATATAAAAAATCACTTATCTAAAAATGCTGCCTAAAATCTGATTGGCTTGTGATTCCAGCAGTTCGGGAGGCTGAGGCAGGAGGATTGCAGATTCAGAGCCAGCCTCAGCAACCGAGTGAGGCCATAAGCAACTTACCAAGACCCTGTCTCAAAATCAAAAAAGTAAAAAGGGCTGGGGATGTGGCTCAGGGGTTAAGCACCCCTGGGTTCCACCCCTGGTACCAAAACAAACCAACAAAAAACCCGCCTGTACGGTGTGAGAATGATCACCACGTAGCCTCTTAGTACTGTCCAGTTCCATGGCAGCTATACCAGTTTGATGGGCTTCTCGGTTCCAGAGGTCCCCAACCTAAGACTCCCTCCTCCTTCAGAACACAAGAAGACAAGAGTTCATCCTTTTTCCCCCAAGTCTCATTTCCACCTACACCTGTATATTTTTGCACAATAAACATTGAAAGTGACTTTGCATTTCCCTAAATTCTACCTTATGGATTTCACAAAAGTGCCGGAGGTCTCAGAAGAGACTACGTTTCTCTATTAATTAAAAAAAAAAAAGAAAAGTCCCCAGACACGAGCTTCGCAGAGAACCGCATTACGATTACACGTCACCTTCCATTTCTTCTGAGCAGGAAGGTGATTATAGAGGCACTCTGTGTCTGATGGGGTGGCATCTAAGCCCGCACGGCCTACAGGCTGAGTTTTATTTATTTATTTAAATAGCTTTAAAAGATGGAGATCACTGTGGCAGAATGGGAAGTGCACTGCCACAGTCGCATCAGACCCTGCAAACGTCAGGCCTGCAGACCTCAGAGGTCCGCATCTCAAGGTGGAAAATACTCGTCATCGTGAGCAAGAAGGGGGCAGGCGGGGCCCAGGGTGAGCTGAGACTCTTTAGAATAATCAGCTCACCCTGGGCCTTTTAGTGAGGCAAACTGAATTCTTCAGCATCGACTTGGGTCTTTCTTTCTCCTAGGACTTTTAAGAGGTGGAAATCCCGTGGGGTGAGTGGACTTCACATCATCCCAGGGTTCTTTCCTTGGGAGGAAAGAGCCGCCCGTTGGCTCCTGTTCTAACGTTCTTCTCCGCTGGCCACAGCCTGGACTTGGTTCTGTCCTTTCTCCCTGATGGTGTCCCGTCTCAGAAGGTAACAAGAAAACCCACTTGAAGGGCTTCTTGCCCCTCAGCCAGCATCGGAGAGCTCCCTAGGACAGGTGCCTTCTTCAGGTGACTCCGTTTCTGCCACACGAAGGTGGGATGCTCTCTAGGCCTGTCCACAAGGTCCCATTCCCAGGCGTGGCCATGAAGCCGCAGTGGCTACAAGAGCCCCGTGGCTGCATGAGCAGCAGTGCCCCCTGGACCAGGCACTGACTTCAGAAAGGGCTGAGGGAGGGGAAGTCCAGTACCAGGAGAGTCTGGTTGATGTGCACCTCTCCCAACCGTCCTCCCCCAGGCAGGTGACGGAGACCGGAGGAGCGGCCCTCCCTCGCTATTTGGCAGGAACTGACCTGAGGCATCCTCTAGTCTGAGCACCCCCCCCCCCCAGGCCAGTCCAGAGGGAGCCTCCAGCCGGCTCCAATAACTCATCTACTCGTATCAGCTCAGTGGGATTTCACCCGACAGCAATCAGGAATCACAACCCACCGGGAGTCTGCCAGGCCATTGGGGAAGAGAGAAAAAGAGAGAGAGAGAGAGAGAGAAGAAGAAGATGAAGCCACCCAATCCACACCCATCCCAGATCCTGGCAGGGTCCCGGCTCTCTCCCCTCCTGCCTCCCGTGGCTGCGGGTGGCTCCGTCTTGGTGAGGGAAACAGGAGACACGGGGCTTTGGCAAATGAGCTTTCAACACAAACGAGAGGGAAAAATACAGGTGAGAAGAGAGAAGGGGAGGGGAAGGGAATCAAACCGGAAGGAGAAGAGGGGGCAGAACAGGGTGGGGAGGAGCCATCACAGGCTCCCGCGCTTCCTGCTTCGACGCCCGCCCATCTTGAGCCCTGACTCGCCCAGAGAGGTCACCGCTGTGGTCACTTTTATTTCTAAAGCTTTTCTCACTTCATTCCCAGAGATGGGTCCCCAGAGGGGGGTGCCTGGGACTCGGCCTCTCAACAGGACCCCCCTCTTCAATCCCAGCCCAAGCCTAGGTCTAGGCAGGGCAGTCACCTGGCCGTGGCCATGGATCAATAAAACCGGGGCCTTCCTTGACCAGTCTCCATCCTGAGGCCAGCGGAAGGAGCCCCCGAGGTTCACGGAAAGTTCCCTGCCCTTCCGTTCTCAGCATTCAAGGGGTGCGTGTGTGTGTGGGGGCCTCTGCTGCGAACAAGCCACCTTCCTGTTTTTTCTAGCATTTGCTTAATAAATAATGATCCGAGGTCTTTGGGGGGACGAGGGAGAGACCTGCCAATAGGAGACTTAATTTCCTGCAATCAACCCCTCTTAGCAGAGTCACACGGCACGAGTCAAAGCATTAATCTCCACCAGAAAGAACGGCCTCGCCGGTGTCATGAATCTAATCGCTGATGAAGCTGAGTCGGCATTTTGGGTGTCGATGGCGCTCTCAGGAATAAAAGCCACAAGATCGGGTTTCAAATGCCATCTGAATGCCTTCAATGAACATGGGGGAGCCTGAAGACCAGAGGTGGGTTCACCAGAAGAGGTGCCCTGCCTCACTGGGGACTCCCACGCTGGAGACATCAAGGGGATCTTCAGGCAAGGAATAGATGACCCCAGGCCTTCTGGGCTGCCCACGTGAGAGGCTGCCTTCGCGACTCCCTTCTCCAGGCCGATCGTGGGGCCTGCCGATCATCTCTGGCACCCCCATTATGCTTGAGAGATGTGTTTGCGTGGTGTGCACTGTTTTATAATCCTCGGAGGTGGAATTTCATAGCACAGCGATGCGTTTGCCTTTGACATTCTCCTAAGCAGGATTTATTGCTTCCAAGACAGATGTGACTTGAATCGATTATGCCTGGTAAGCAGTCTCTCTCCAAGCACGCCTCGGGGTTCTCTGGAAGACTTCTGGCCTGACTTCATTCAACTGCGAAGCTGATGTCAGAGTATTTCATCCTAATCTAATACTATTAAGGGCCCTTTGGGTTTGGAACGGAGACACCTATTATGCCAACCAAGTAAGGGCTGTGGTTCCTGCTGGTGAGGAGCTTAGTGCATCCTGCAACACACAGAGCTCCGGGAAGCCCTCCATTAACATCAAGTACAGCCCAGATGGGAGCGTGCACACACCTTCTATCGACTTCCTGCTGTCGATGAACTTAGAATACGAGATAAGTACGTGCATTTGTCTTTGGAGGTGAGGTAAGAAGCAGGGTTTAAAAAGAGTTGGGAAATAACTGAATTTCCAAAAAGCTGTTCCATAAAGATTCTCTTCAAAATAACGCATTTCTAGACGCCCACTCCCAAACTTGAAACCACACAGCGCCCTGGCCATTCCCAAAATGTTGAGGTTCCTTAGCATCTTATAAACGTGGCGGCACTCACGGGAGACAGTACCTTTCAGAGATCCTTTGATCCTGGGGGAATGGAGTGACATGATTCTATCTGACTTCAGCTAGGGACCGAGGATCACAACCACAGTGTTTCAAAAAATTAGTAGTTTCAGGGGAAAAAAGATATGGGGGTGGGATTTCAGGACTAAACTAACCAGGACCCACTGTCTCCTTTATGAACCTAAAAGACAAGAGCCAGAATCTTGGCACACCAAGAGGCTCGAGAGACAAGAGCATTTCCAGATTCCACATGACGTTCCTGCCTGACCGTCCGTGACATTTTTCTTCCGGAAACAGACCCAACCCACCTTGATTTTAGAGTATGAGCCTGACTGTGATACTCATCGTTTGAATCACTGGCTAGCTAAATGGGAACATTCTCGTGCATATCGATTTGGGATCAGGAAAAAAAATGAGATAATAAAATATTTCTACACAGGAACCACATCAAATGGGATATTCTCATCTCCTTAAGTAAAAAAGGGAAACGTGGCTACCATTACCACTAAGGACTAAAGGTGTCAAGTGAATGAGGAACTTAGGGAGGGAAAACCTTTCCCTAAGCCATGTGAAACTTTCTTAGTCGTAGTCGTGCATATTTTGGGGTACTGTGTGATAATTCACATATATAAAATGTATAACGATCAAATCAGGGTAGTTAACATTTCCCCCTTTTAAACATTTTCCATTTCTTTGTATCGGGAGCTTCTGAACTCTTCTTTTCTAGTTCTTTATAAAATATGCAATAAATCGTCAGGAACGCGGCCATCCTAGTGTGTCACAGAAAAACAGAACCCACTCTTCCTGCGTAACTGTGCTCCCTGCTACCTAGCTCCCCTCGGATGTTGGAGACTTGTGAAGTCCAGTTCCAGGCATTAGTGAACTCAGACAGGAAGGGGAGAGAGGGAAAAATGGACGCTTCTTTTATCCTCTTAGCTTCTGCAAACAAGAAAGTGCACAGCGTCTTTGGGGATTCCTGCAGACGGTTCCCTGGGCTGGGAGGCCGAGGGGAGGATTGGGCCCAGGCGCTGAGGTAAGCTAATCCTTTCAAGAACAATTTGCTCTGTTTTATTTAGTAAATCGCTCCAAATTCCCTTTTCTTCTGAGTTTTAAAAGATGGCTGTGGCAGCTTCAGAATTCTTCCCTTCTCCCAGACAGGCTCAGAGCGGAAGGAGACTCTGAACAACGGCTGCTCACAACACAGACGCGGGAGGAAGGGAGGGGGCTCAAGGATAGAAATAAAAGACCCTGCATAACGCGGAGCCCCACAGCCTCAGGCTCTAAAAGCCCCACAGGGCGGCTTCAGACATCCACAGGTGAGAAATGCACAAAACCGCGCCTCTTTAAAGTCTTACCGGTACAAGATCCAGGTTTGGGGGATTGGTTTAAAAACTAAAACATAAAAAACATCACCATGGGAGAAGCAGAAGCAAGAAACCACAGTTCAAAGCCCCTCACCCAGAGCTGAACGCAGGCAGCCACCAGCCACAATGACCTCACTGTTGCTCGGGGAAAACAGAGGGGGGGAAGCCCCAGGGCAAACCAACCCAGAAAAATCACCGAACCCAAACACTTCTAGGTTCCAAGAGGTGGAAATGAAAGAAAGAAAGAAAGAAAAAATCCAGCACAGCTTGGCTTCCCCAACCCAGACAACCATGGATCCCCTGAAGACACCTGGTGTTTGCCCATCAACATATCTGGAGAGACCCGCCAACAGAGACAGAAGGAGTAGATGAATTATTTTAAAATATTTCCATGAAATAGTGTACCAGGAGAAACCTTGAAAAATAACATCTCAACAAAAGCACGCGACGGGCTAAATACCTTCTGTAATAAATTCATTGCTAGCATTCAAAAGAAAACAAAAAAATAAGTAACGGCGCTGATTCACTTACTGGGTGGTCCATCAAATACACCAAATATTCATTAGCCACTCAGAGATGCAGTTTGGGAGAAGTGTCTGCTCCACTCCGACGCCTTTGGCAGCTTTGACGCTGGCCAAGTTGGTATGTAAATGGAATCTCCCTTTTCCAAGGATAATGGGAGATCTGTTAGGCTCTCGGAGACCACACATATATTATTTTTCAGCCCTGTTACTTTGACTTCAACACAAGCCACTTTAATCGCAAACCCCCCAAAACGGATCCCCGTGCAAAATCCAGTTCTCACTGTCTCAAAACATCTGTCCTGTGGTTGTTTATCACAAAGGCAACTTGCAGCAGGTCTGACGGCTGAACATTCTTGAAGAGCTTACACATAATAAGAGTAAGAAGAGGAAGAAATTCACAACAACAGATACCCACAGTGACGGGGGTAGAAGCTCTACCGATCCCTTTACCTGAGCATCCATGAGGAGGTGCCTCATCAGTATCATGGAGCTCTTCAGAGTCTCCTTCTCGGTGGGTAGAAAGGGGTCCTTGTCTTCCTCCAGAGCCTTCGACTTGGTGACAATGAAGTGGGAAATCTGGTCGTTGAGGGTGTGCAGGGATTGCACCGCTGGGGGAAGAGAAAGGAGGAAAAGTGAAATCTCAATGGACATCTTTCCAAGAGAAAGCAGCCGGCCATCTTCCAGGGCAGAGCCAGGGCGTGCCGAGGGGGAACAAGCCAGGCAGGTCCTTCCACTGGGGTGCACCGGTGTTCCTGAACCACCATCCACGTGCAGAGCCTCTGGGGGTTCTGGGGGGACACACTCACGGGCAAACACAGACCTGGAACCTGCCTCCAGGGGCATCCGGCCTCGCTGGGGAGACTGCAGAGGAGCGAGTTCCCAACTCGGTGTGTGGGGATGTGACTTTGTGGTGAGCGTTTACAAGCCACAGAGATTAACGGGGCACGAGGAGACGGCCCTCCACTCGATTGGCATTTATGGTAATACAGTGGGCTGTTTCACCTCTCAGCAGATGGCCTCTGTCATTAAAGTTTGTGGAGGGACAGCAGCCATGTTTTCCAATCAGCGCCACCTGTGGGCCGGGAGGGCCATTCTTTCTGGGCGATTCCCAGAGCACTTACCGTCTGACGCGTTATAGGTTTTAAGATTTCACTTATTTATTGTGCTCCTTGTCTCTCTCTCTCTACTTTCTCTCCCATGCACTTGATAAGAGCAGAGGGTGCTTTTGTTGTGTGCTTTGTTTTGTTTTTATGTGTTTACCGTCCCCACCAACCACCGGAACAGTGCCCAGCAAATAGAAGGTGCTCAATAAATACTGCTCAGTTCATTCCCTTACATTCCCTTGAATGGAAGTGCCTTTCCCTCTAGAATTTTTATAATTTTCAGGTTTGCTTTTAAACCCCAAATAAAAAGTCGGTCGTAGGTGTTCCCAGTACCGTTGCCACACTAAGCACGAATATGAGGAGGAAAGAAATAATCGGCAAACCGGCGTACAGGAAAGGCTCTGGAGCCTTCTGCCTCTGGCCAAAGGTAGAAGACAGCACAGATTACCATCTTGCTGTAAACGACTAGAAAGACGGACAGTATAGTAAACACCGTGAGCTGCCGACAGCCGGGGTCTGTGGTCCTTGAGAAAAGGGGAAAGAAACCAAGCTTCGTCCTGCCATTTCCACGGGCTTGGAGAGACTTTCTAGATTTCAACAGAGAAAGTCAGTCAAAGTGCTCCGACCAGCGCTGTCACGGAGACCTGGAAGGCTGGGGGGAGCTCGGATTTGCAGGACAGAGGGAGAAGAGGAAGTCACACGGCGAGTTCCAGAAACGTGTGCTGGGTTTCTTTGAATTGAGGGTGGAGTATCAGCCCTGCACTGAGGGAGGGTAGAACCTTCCAGGCTCAGGCAAGCCAAAGGGCCAGCAGAGGAGCTGCCGGGGAGCACCAAGCCAAATGATTCCCTGGGATCACAGGGCCACCGTGGTTGGCAGCACATCAGGCCGAGTGAGGGACTTTTGCTGAACACCGGCACATTCAGGAGAAGGCTCAGAAGGAAGCCAAGTGATCCTAGAATGAAGACTACAGTCGCCCTTCAGGGGAAGGGAAAAAAAAAGAGCTTTAAAAATAAATATTAAAAGGATCCAGCCGATCTGCAAGTAACTAAAATGGCTTCTAGAAAAATCTGAGTACTTTTTTGTACCACAAATCCTAGTACCCCGAAATGTCAAGTTTATAATGTTTAATATTCGATAAAAATATTAACAGACATAGAAAGGAGCTAGCTAAATGTGACTCGACTCAGAGAAAAGTCAGTACTCGGAAAGATCCAGAAGTAACCGCAGCGATGGCATTAGCAAGCGCGGCTGTTAAGAAAGTATGAGAGATGCGCACTGTGCACCTCCAAGGTTGTGAAATAGAGCGCAGACAGAATGAGGGGAAAGAGAGAATGTCTGAGTAAGAACCAAAGAGAACTTCTGGGGACGGAAAATGTCGTGTCTGAGATGAAATTTTCACTGGGTGAGATCAATATCGTACTAGACAATGCAGCAGAGAAAAACCGGGGAACTTGAAATCAGAGCAATCAAACCACCCAAAATGAAAGCGCAGTGCCTTAGGTGACACACGGAGGTACAGAGCCGCCCATAGCACGGGCAGCTGGAGTCTAGGGTGGCGGACGTGAGGGTGGAAACAGTGATTAGAGAAAGGACAAGAATTTTTTTTTCTAAACTTAATGGAGGAGTCAAGGTGTAAAGAATCTCAATAAATCCTGAGCAGCAGATAGACAAACTACACCAATGCACGTTATAATCACATTAACACAACACACACACACACACACACACACACACAGAGAGAAGGAGAAAATATCAAAGAAACAACGATGTCGGAGAGGCCGTCAGAATCTCTGCAAACCGGAAAATGCAGCCGTAACATTTTGAAAGTACTGAAAGCAGAAAAGGAGCCAACTTAGAATTCTATACCCGACAACAATATCTTTCAAAAAATGAAGGGGAAAGGCCCTTTTTTTTTTTTTTTGGATGGAGACAAGCTAGGAGAACTCACCATCAGCAGACTTGCACGAAAAGACATGTTGCGGGGAATTTCTTCAGGAAGAAAGTCGCTGGCGTTGGGCGGGAAACTTCTGCCAACAGACATGGGGGGGAAATGCAGTTTGCAAAGACAGATAACGTGCGTAACCAAGACGTATTTCCATCCTCATCTTTTAATTCATCTAAAAGATAATTCACGATTTAAAGCTAAAGAAGCCCACAATAATGTATCGAAGGGTTGATAACATACAGAGGAGCAAAATATATGACAATAATCGCACAGAGAATGAGAGAGGCAGAAGGGTGTACTGCTGCAGACCTCAGATGTGACACACAGAGTGGCATCATATTATTTGCCCACAGAAAGTGTCAAGTCAGAGATACACGTTATGAGCCCCTGAGGAATCTGTAAAAACAACCAAGAGTTCACTAGTTAATAAAAACAAGATGGTTTTGCCCGGGGGGAGAATCCACGGTGGAGGACTAACCCGGATTCGTCACTGTAGGCCTGGAGGAGAGAAGATACAGGAAGTGACATCACGGGAGTGTCTCCGCGCCCAGGAAGACCCTGCGACCTTTCCTGGGCAGGGGAGAGCTAAGCTAAAACAGAGAAAGTGAACCAGGAAGAACAGGGGCCTGGATCCTGCGGCCCCCAATCCCCACTCTGCAGCAGAGACGGACAGAAACACCCGGGTAGACTTGGGATCTGACCGGAACAGGACATTGATGTTCCGTCCCCTCCCCAGGCAGCTCCTGCAGGAGTCCCTGTGCAGGTGCTGATGTGGCAGCCTGTGTTAGGGTAGAAGTGACAGCCGCGTGGCACCTAAGTCAGAGGAGCTCAGAGACAGCGGCTCTCCCTGGCCTTCCTCATCTCCCCACCTGGGGGTCCTCTGCTGCCCCTGGGGTTGAAGATGTCCCAACCAAACCCAGAAACATCCAGAGGGGGGATCCTGGAGAGAAATGCATCCCGGGAAAAGGTGAGACCCGAAAGAAGAGGGGAAGAGAGAGGGTGGGGAGAGAATCCAAGTCTATTCCACCAATGCCCAGGCTCACCATCTTTCCACCACGCCAGCCTGCTGTCCCCAAAGGATGCTGACTCAGAGACACCACACCACAAGCCAGTCACCTCAGAAGACACTCAGTCTCACCTGCAAGTGACCGAGTCCCCCTGAGTGGAAACGTGAGCTATGGGCCAGTGGAATCCCAAAGGAGCAAATGACAGACAGCAACGGTAAGGATTTTTTGGAGTCAAAACCAAACATTTTAAAATTCTCTTTATACCTTCTGGATGTTACTTGCACACGGGAAGCTTGAGGCACCCCGAGCCTCATGGAGAACATTCAAATACCACCCCCTGGCCTCCAACCAAGCTCTGCCTTGTCCGTGCCACACGGCCCCCAACGTCTGGGCTTCCTCCCAGGTCTCGAGATTGGTCTTTCTCCCTCAACCACGCGCAGGGGGGGGGGAGACCCCAGATCCCAGTTTTTTGGTTGTAGACACACAGACCCTGCCATAGGCCAGACGCTCGGTTCTAGAGAGAGAACGACTCTCCATGCTTTTCCCTCTAACTGGACCGGTGACTTGGGGGTTCTCCAATGTCTCCACCACAACCCTGTCCATCCTTGTTCTGGGAAATGGAGGCTCCGTCGCCAACACCTGCTCTCAATTTAATTTTGTTTTCTAAACTCACACAACGAACTGAAAGAGTTGAGCATTTCCCTCCTCTGATCAAGGAATGGAAAACCGGCCAGAGGATGGACTACATTGTATTGTGATTGCTTGTTCAAGGATCCATCTGTGGTAGGTTTCATTATTGGTTCAGATAAATGCCCTCCCCTGAACCTATCCTTAATGAGACCTTCCCGGTAACCCTCCTCGTGGGAGAAGCATGATTCCTGCCTTCGTTAATGTCAGGCTGTGATATGTGACTGGTTTTGACCAATTAAATGTGAGCAGATGTGAGCTTTGCCATGTTCCAGGCAGAATCTGTAAGAACATTATGGGACTGCACCATCGTTCTTCCCCTCTTTTTGTAAGGCCAGCCTGGACTCCAGAATGAAGAAGACATGGAAGTGAAAAAATAAATCTTTTCTACGATAAAGCAGCAAACATTTTGGTGATGTTTGTTACTGCAGCAAAGCCTAGTGAAGGCTGACTGTTACATAGTCTCTAGACGAGATGGTGATTTCCTTGAGGGCAAGAATGAAATTTTGTTCACCATATATCATTGGTATTCAACAAAACAAAAAGCCGTTCTGGCAAAGTCTTTTGAATGGAACAAATACAGCGAGATGGAGAAAGACTACAGACTCTGGAGCCTATCTGTCTGGCTTTCAATCCTGCCTGCCCTTCCCACTAACTATAACGTAGTAATGATAAAAATGGATAGTTATATCAAGTGCCTGTCATACACCAGGGGTCTTAAAATCCTTTGGGTGGAATAATGAGTGACGAATAATGTCCATTCTGGAGTCAGAAGCCCCGGGAGTCACACCTCGGCCTCTGCTGTTCACCAGGTCAATTAGAACTAGTCCCTTTGTAGCCCACAGGGTTGGGCACACTGTAAGTTCTCGGTCGATACCAGCTGCCAGGATTGTCAATGATCCAGTGCAAATGAGGGCTCTGAAGTTCACACAGGTTCATCCGACAGAGTCGAGACCCAGGGTTGTGGCCCGCCAATGCTCACCATCTTTCCACCACGCCAGCCTGCTGTCCCCGAAGGATGCTGACGCAGAGACACCACACCACAAGCCAGTCACCTGGGCCACCAATAAGGGGAGGCAGGGAGCATGGCTTGGCCTGCTTCATCCAACACAGAGCACGGCTGAGGCGGAGTGGCTGGCAGGCAGGAGCCCTGAGGCCCTCGGTTTGAACCTGTCCACCTGCATTGTCCTTGAGCGTCCCCCCCCCACCTCACATGTCCCTCGTTGGTAATCCCCCTCCCCGTGCTCATTATAACAGCCTCGTAAAATCCATGGACTCACTCTTTGGCAAACGCCGCGCGCTGCTTTTCACACCTCCTTCACTGATGGCCCCGAGCACCCTACAGAAGTAGTGCCGTCCTCCCGGTCCCCGTCTTACAAATGACAAAACCCGGAGGCAGGGCCTTGATGGAGATCAGGATGTAGTGGCAGAGGCAGGATGCCTGCCAGCAGGGCCCGGGCACAGGACCCCTACCCTGGGCCACTCCACCTGTCCACACGTGCTCCTGCCTGCCACTGCTCGGCTGGGCACACCACCTCCCCGTCTGGTCCCCCACCTGCCCACTCTCCATTCTGATCACCTCCTTTAAGACACAGCTCCGAGGAGGCGGCACCGGTGGGTTGCCACCTGGAGAGCCCATGGAGCGATCCTGGGGTGTCAGAGTGGCCCACCGGTGTCACCCAGAATCCCCCCCTTGCCACTTGCACGAACAAGCAACCCAAGAAGTGTCCAGCTCCTGCAGATGCCGCGTGGCGGATCTGGGAGCACGGGGTCTTCTCTGCCTGGGTCTCCACCGCATCTGCCCCCCACCGACCTGTATAATAAGGGGTGGGGTCTGCAGAGCCCCCAGGTCCCCTCTGCCAGGAAGGATGACAGAGGTGGCGGTGGTGGTGATATCTGCCGCTCAGAGTCGCTTTGAGGACTTAATGAGGCAGTTTTTAAGCCCTGGAGATGCCCCCGTCACCTGTGCCCCACGTGAGCTCTCGTGACAGCTTCTGCCCGGCCGGGAGCTCCAGTCTTCCGTATGCTGACATGAACTGATTAGTAGATGGACGGCCGAGGTGAACGACGAAGTCCTCGCTATGTCAGCGAGCTGGAGGTGGCCTCTGGGGACCGGCCCCTGGTCATTCACTACTTCTTCACCGCAAGGCGGAGACCCCTGAGCTCAGAACCTGTGGGTGCACACTCGATTCTACACATCCAGTGATCCTCACGGAACTCGGACGAGCAGGCTGCGAGCTCTCGGGGCCTCTCTGCACAGCCACAAGCTGCCCGCCATGGAGAAGACGGGCCCCGGGCCATCCAGACCCTGAGTGACATCACTGGACATGAGTCCCCCCTCTCCTCCCGCTCTCCCAGGGAGTTGCCCTGTGCCCTCCCCTTCTGAGTACTAACCCTTGGTACCTGAGCACAGGTGAGGGACAGAACCCTTGGCAAACCTGTCAAAAGTGTCACCCCAAAAGACTCGTGTGTGCTACCGCCACCTTGTGGTCACCCCCCAGCCCTCTTGACTCATCTGTGCGTTTTACATCCTTGGTGACAGGTAGCCCTGGGGCTTCCTAGACAAGGCAACTTAGGACCCGTTGCTGAATACATGAAATAAGGACACAAGGGACGTGTCCCCTTCCACGTGTGCACACCTGATCGTCAAGGTGACCTGCTAGGCTTGTGCAACGGTACTTGATAATTCTTGCTGGGTGAGCATCTTCTCATCAAAGAAAATTTCCTTCCCTTTTGCAGAAACACCTACCCCACGTGTGGTTCATGGGGGGCTGACCCCACTCCCGGCTCCCAGAGGTGGACACACAGTCCAGGTTGATCCACCCCAGCGTGGCAGGTCCCTGGCAGCCACGGTGGGCTCAGGAGGTGATCTGTGGTGTGATCCCAGGACTGTTTGGTAGAACTGTTACGGGGGAGATAAACAGCCTCTCTTTTCCAGTTGGGCCTGGGAAACAGGTGGGAAGTTGGGGCCGCTCATGGCTTTTGTATCCATCATTTGATTTTAGCCCCTGCCTGAAAATAAAACCAACCAAATATCCAGGTAGAGCAGAGCCGAGGGGCAGGGCCGGCGGCTCGTGACCACGCCAGCACTGGGCAGGTTTCAGCCACGGCCTTCTCAGGTCTGGGAGTTCCCCCTTCCTTGAGCCCCTCTGGCCTGGGTTTCTGTCCCTTGGACGCTGGCAGCTCTGAGGCCTGTGCCTCTCCCTCCCTGCAGGGTCACCCATGTCCATCACCCTTGGGGGTAGATGCGAGATGAGCTTCTGTTTTTTCACTCCCCTAGAGAAGAGGATCCTAAATCCCCGCCCTCTGAGTCTGGCTGACCAGACAGAAGGGACACTGTGGGACTTTAAGCCTGGACCCCGGAGGCCTGAAGTTTCTGTCCATGGCACCAGCTGCCGCCACCGTTCATGTCTACTCATGTCCACTCAGGTGATCAGAACAGGGCCAAGCTGCCCCTCTGAGCCACACCCAAGTTCCCGGACCACGGACTGAGGACACAATGACACTCTGATTGGCATGACTCGGCCTTGGGGTGGCTTGTGACACAGAAACAGGCGACTGGAGCACACGTGGAAAGGGAGGTTGCAGGGCCGGCATGTGTGAGGCCCCGGGTTCCATCCTCAGACCACATAAAAACAGACAAATAAAATAAAGGCCTCGTGCCCATCGACAACGATAGAAAATTCAAATCGATAAATGAAAGGTAGGTTCCCTGAGGCAGCAGGGTCCTGGCTTCCGGGGTGGCGTGCAACAGCACTTGGATAAATAAGTATTTGTCCAGGAGGAAAACAAAGGATGAGAGGAGAAGGTATGAAGGCAGAAGCCAGCCGCACCCTGACCCGTCCCTCCCCTGCTGTCCGAGAATCGGGTGGCACGCACGTTCTTCTCCCTGTGGCCTGTAAAAAACAATCCCAGCTGAATAACGCCGTTCTTGAACTGTGTGATGAATGACGGAACGAAGAGCCGTATCGATGCTTTCTCACCTACCCGAGTTTGGGAAATTGAGTCATAAAAACCAGTTTATTTGGTTGGTAGTCCTGAATGTGAAATGATGTTCCATTTATTCCGTGTTATTTGGGTCTACAAATTGGAAGAAACACGTATTTCTACGGCAGACTTATTTATAGGCGGTGCTCATTTGAATTCCAGCGTACATTAATGAGCCCTTATTTAGGTTTCCGATAAGGATGGCACATTCACGAGTTGGCGGAAGGGAAAAAAAAAATAGGACAAGTCCCAACATTTTGTGTCATTAGCAAAAATAGAAGGGACACATAAGATGTCTTAATGTTTTCCGAAGAGGAATAACAGCTTCCCATATCGAGCCCCTGTTTTTATGGATCAGATGAGGTATAAAACATGGAATCATAATCATAAGGCCCTCCACGCTCATTTTATGCAGATGAATCCAGATGTCATTGTGACGGCCAACCGTACTTTTTTATAGAAAAATATAGCAGACGAATAATATTATGGGGGCACAGAAGCTCCCGGGTTTTATGATCTTGTCATTTATATGGTCCATAGATATGAGCTAATGATCACATTTATCCCCACATGTTAAACAACCTTTGCTTTTTCATGTATCTCAAAAGCTGTGATGTATTTTGCATTAAAATCCTCACAAGTTTCCAGTTCTTGCTTTAATAGGATCTCATTAAATAAATGAAGCCTAAATAATTCAGATTTTTTTTTCCCCCCGTTGTTCTAATAAAACTCATCCTGCAAGTCAGAAGTTGATGCTGGAAGCGAGGGTGTGGGGAAATGGGAAACCTCGTTCACTGCGGCTGGGGAAAGTTCAGCAGTTCCTCAATCAGTTAAATACAAAATTTCCTTATGAACTGGCAATTCATTCTTCGGCATATAAGCAAAAGAACTGAAAACGGGTTTTCAAGAAAATACTCGCACATGAATATTCACAGCAACAGCACTTACAATAGTCAAAGATTGAAACAACCCAATTGCCCATTGGCTGACGAATGGATGAATAAATGTGGTGTACACACACACACACACACACACACACACACACACACACCACTGGAAGGTTATGCAGCTGTGAAAAAGGAACAAGGTACCCATACTTGCTAAGACGTGGATGAACCCTGAAAACATGATGCTGAATGAAGGAAGACAGACACAAAAAGATTTTATTTATAAAAAATTGTCATCTTACTTATTAGGAATGCCTTTGATGGACAAATTCCCAGAAACAGAAAGCAGATGAGTACATGCCAGGGATGAGGGGAGGGAAGAATGAGGAGGAACTGCTCAATGAGCCAAAGGTTTCATTTTGGGGGTGATAAAAGTGTTCTGGAACTAAATAACGGGGATGTTTGTGCAGCATGGAGAATGTCCACACTAAATGATGGACATTCAAAGTTCAAGGATCACATGTGCCATTGAACCTTGTCTCTAAATGGTTAAAGTGGTCAATTTTGTTATGTACATTTTTCTGCAGTTAAAAAAGTAAAAACTGTTGGGAGACGAGCTCAAAAGCATATTCAGCCTCCAAAAGGATAATTTGAAGTCGGTACCGGGCCATCTCCCGGGAGTCAGACACAAGCAGGCCCTCGTGAGTAAGGGTGACACTGGGGACCCCACCACTGGGGCTCTTCTGAGAGAGGGAGGAGGGTAGGACCCCCGGCAATTGCTACCTCGGCTCCCGGGGAAAAGACTTGAGGTTCGAAACCGACCAGGTAACAGCATCAACCCTTAGGACCGGAAAGCCCACGTGATCCAGGTACCAGGGAGGTGAAGTGATGGACGGGCAAGGGACCTGGGGTCGCTTGTGAAGGTGCCTCCTGAGAGTCCCGGCAACCAGGGGACAGAACCGGGCCCTGCGTGAGCTGCTGAGCCAGAGGAGCGGCTGGGAGCCCCGGGAGGGAGGCTGGCGTGGTTCGGACCCACAGCTTGGAGGACGAGGGCGCCCAGTCTGAGAGAGCCAAGACCATGACGAGCAGGAAGCTGGGGAGGCCCGCCTGCCACGGCCCATGGAGGGGAGTTAGGGCCTCGCTCCCTGAGGTCAAGCCCTGCCTCGTCTGTGACTCACTGGGTCAATTTGGGCTGTGCCTTCCACATCCTCCCGTTCCCTTGGAGATAAAGCCACACCCACTTCCTGTCACCTATTGTTCTAATTAATGCAAAAGAGGCGCTCAGAGCAGTGCCTGGCGGGTCACCCCGAGGTGGCGCTCAGCGAGCATCATCGGCACAGGGCCCCGCCTCACTTCCACGACACAGTCCTGAGCCATCATGAGCCGACCCTGCCAAGGACGGCAGCTCCCAGGGGGCTCGCGGGGTGCCCTGGAAGCCAGCTCCTGCCTGTTCTCAGAGCCCTGTGTTCCCCCAGCGGGCCGCCGTACCCTCCTCCGGCCATCCCAGGGGGCAGGTGCCACCAAACTGCTCAGTGGCCTGGCCGTGCCTGAGGCGTCTCAGCTGGACACGGCGCCTGGAAATTCTGAGAACAGCAGCTGGGAGGAGGGGGGGAGGGGAGAGAGGGAATGAGAGCGACCGCAGGGACCCAGGGAGTAAGGAGCAGAATCGGGGACACCACCTTCCCCTCCTCGGAGCCCAGGCTGCCTCCTGCTCTGGCCCTGGGGATCGATGCCCTCCCCCGGGGCCACCTGGAGTGGGCTTCTGCACCAGCCTGCTTCTTAAGCTGTCCCTCCAAGGTGACAGGTCACTGGCAGAGACGCCCGTCGTAAGCTGGGTATGTCGTTAAAACTGCACCGAATCCTCCCACCTGCTGCACACCAGCCCCACGGTACTGGGGACAGTGGCATCTCTGCCCCAGGATCACGTGGCTGGCACTGCCCCACACCCAGGGAGAGAGTGCGCCAGGAAAAGAGCACAGCTCAAATCCGAATGGCGGTCTCTGCTGAAGGCACGTGGCTTTCACAGCACGGGGAAGAGGGACGGCTGTAGGCCAGGGACCATCAGCACAAGCCCCACAGGGGACGGTGCTGTCCTCTTTGTGGCCCTTCCTGCCACTGCGCTTGGCTCCCAGGCCCCCGTGAACTCCACCCCGAGGTGGGTGGGTGTGGTTCAGCTTGCTGGGAGCGGGCGGGGCCACCCCACCTCTGCCGCAGCTGCTCACGGTCCTGCTCCAGAGGAAGCCCCTGCTGGACCCACGCTCGGCACCGAGGACCTGGCTACGTCCCCTCCTCTCTTCCCGATCCCCGTGCCCACGGTCCCCGGGCTCGGGCCTCTGTGGAAAACCTGAGGCTCCACGGTCTGACTGATTTGGCTGTGGCCGCACCACCATGGCCCCACGAAGGGCTCCCCAGTCCCCCGGTTCTCCCGCTGGACAGAAGGGGTGCATCTCCGAGGTGGACGGATACAAATGTCCGTGCCTCTGAGAGCCCACATCTGTGCTCAGCCACCCAGCCTCTGACGGACGCCACAGTCCAGCTCAAGGACACTGCCTGCCTGTCCATCCTGCCCTCTCCTTCCAAGTCAGCACCAGAGGCTACCTGCAGGGGGCCGGGCCCTCCACGTCCTCAGGCCCCCACGTTCCAGAGACACCAGAGGTGCTTGCTCGTCCAGGCTGCCTCCCAGGCCGCAGAACCCACGTGGGGTGGGGGAACTCTCCACCCGTCTCCCTGGGCCCACCGCATCCCCCCGGGCTGTGCTCCCTTCCCGAGCAGCCGCCCACTGACCGAGGCCAGCTTCACCGCCACCCAAGAGGAACAGCAAAGGGAAAGTTCCAGAAGAGTCTCCCCGTGAGAAAAGGGGTGTGGCGAGGCCACGTGGCCAGTGGACCTGCCTCAGACAAACACAGACCAGGGCTCTCCCTCACCGGGCGGGGGCTGCAGTGAGGAGGTGGGCTTCCACTGGAGGGGGAGGAAGCAGAGCCACAGATGTGTCACCCTGATGGTGACAGAAGACTCCAGGGCACACTGTGGTCCTCAGGGAGGTCCCTCCCCTGGCAGGAGCCTGTCTGCACCCTGGGACGGAGGGATCTAAGGGAAACTCATGCCCTTGGGACCCGCCAGGCAGCCTGAGGGCCGATGTGGGGGCTCAGGGGTTCAGCCGGTTTCTCCACCCCATGCCCAGTCCAGCCTGAATCTGCCCTCCAGATGTCCTGCCTCTCTGTTCCCTTCCCCTCCCTCCCTGATCTGAATCCAGTTTCCCAGACATTCTTGGATCTCACCCTTGTACTCAGACCGAGCCTCACTTTCCAATCCTCCTGCAGGTACCCTGGCCAGGAGGGAAACGCCCCCCTTCCCCCAGGGGCCTTCCAGGGGCCAGGGACTTATGCAGAGGCCGTTCACCCTGGGATACAACAAACCCAGCAAAACTCAGAATGGAACCTGACACCCACAGGAGCGTCTACGTTGGGTGCAAGATTCCAAAGGAGGATCCACTTGAGTGCCCCCATCCTGGCCTTGGGCGGCCTACTCACTTTCCTCGTCCTAAGCTATCTTTTGGAGCCAAGTTCGAGCTTCCTAGAGATTGTACCCTCAAGCCCCGGGACCTCTCGGCCGCTCCGTGCAGCTCAGGGCAGACGGGGGGCCCTGCGGCCCTTCACGTAGATAGTGGATGCTCACAACTTCCCGACTCCATAAAGGTAAAAACCTCCCTCATCATACCCAGAGAAGAAAGAGAAGTCTGCGTCACTTAGATAAATAAATAACACTCGATCAAAGGAATTCAAAAAGTAGACATATTTCCAGGGACATAAGACCAGAAGCAAATCAAACATAAGTGAATTAAATCCAGAGAAACTGCTCTGAATAACGGATAATATTTGCAATCAGCATGTCGAGTGTACGGAAGTCAGCCTCGCCAGAAGGTTCAAGCGGGCTTAGGACGACGACCTCTGTGACGACACCCGTGATAGGATGGATGCACTCACCAAACACTTTGGAATAATCGTCACTTTCCTGACTCCCTGTGCGACTTCTGGTAGGACAGATTCCTGACAGAACCAAGCGACAAGCTCACTCTTGCTTATTGAGCATCTGCTGTGCTCCTGGACCAGGGTCTTCTGCTGTGAACACAGTCCCTGTGAAAACCCAAGGAGCCTGCTCTGATCACCTGCGTTTGAGAGATGGGGAACTTGAGGACAAAGAATCCGTTTGCCCAAGGTCACACAGGTAACCAACGGCAGGCAGTTCGGCCCAACGCCAAGGCCCTTGACGACCCGTGTTCACATCTTAAGATTGAGCAGTGAGGTGCACCTGTGGATTTCCCTTGTTATCCTTTTTCCGGCCTCTGTAGGACTGGGGGAGAGGATCCTGCCGGGAGGTACCCAGTGTCCTAAAACAAGACCAGTCACCATCACGACGAGCCCTTGTGCAGAAGTCTCGGGACTCCACTCTGCTGAGCCCCAGCGCTTCTGACTCTTTGCCTGATGGAGGAGTCTGTCCCTAAGAAGTGGAGCCAGGGGGGACCAGCCGGAGCCAGAGATCCCAAGCAGCGGCCCCAGGGGCCGTGCGACCCAGAATGAAAAGGGGAGCCGCTCCAAGTCTGAGGGTGCGCGTGCAGCAGGGTCGACCAGGGGCTGCCCTGTTCTTCTCAGAGAGTCCAGAGAGAAGCCAGAAGACGCTTCCTGTGCTGTAGGGAGCAGCAGACCTTCTCCACCTGGTGTGAGCGGGCCCTTGACATTCTCCCACGCAGCCAGACGCAGCCTGGTGAGGCTCAAGGACCCCATCTGCATGCAAATGAGATTCGGCAACTCCCCAGACCTGGGCCAGCCCTGGGCAGGAGGCCTGCAGCCAGCAGTCCACGCTGAGGTGACCAGGCCAGGCCTGGAGGAGGGGACTGCATGCCAAATAGATCCTGGTGGTTCCTGGTTTTAACAGGGAGTCGGGCGGGGCCAAGGGCAAAACGAACTAGAAGCCTGGCTCCCTGGTGGGAGGGGCTGGCCGGCTGCCCACGGCTGACCTCAGTGTGTCAGGTCCTCCGAGAAACATGAGCCTCCCAGGGCCCAAAGGATTTCGCCTGGGCCTTTGGGCCAAGGAGAAACTTAATAAATGTTAAATTTCCCCCAAAGTTTGGGGAAAGTTAGAAAATCATGACACAGAAATACCTAAATCTGGCTACGGACGTGTGACCCACCATGGCAACCCCAGCTGTCCTGTGGCAAATTGAAACCTGCACAGGGCTGGGGCTGGAGCTCAGGGGTAGGGTGCTCGCCTAGCAGGCATGAGGCCCTGGGTTCCATCCTCAGCACCACATAGAAATAAAGATATTGTGTCCACCTAAAACTAATAAATAAAGAAAGAGAAAACATAAAGCCTGCACAGGTGTCATCCAGGTAGTAACAAGGAAGAACTGCAATGACTCTCTTGGATTCTGTTTAACAGAAGGTAATTGACGTGCCATAATAATGTATCGGCTTCCGCTTCACATCGAGTAATGCTTCCACCAGAGCATCTCCTGCAAAGACCAACACCACGGAGAAAGGAGTCGGGCCTTCCCTTGTCCATGTTTTATTTCAGCCCCAGCTGAACCCTCCAAATTAAAACGTGCTCAGGGGTGAAATACTCCCAACGGTGAGCCGCTCTCCCTGATTAGGAGTGAGAACTCGGGGCCCCTGGGGGGAGGGCGTGGCAGAGAAAGACCCTGCCGTGTTGATGTCAGTTGCCACGATTTCCATCTCACAGCTCGAAGCCCAGCATCACGCGCAGGGAGACACAGTTTCCTCCTCCCACTAACCACTCGGAGGGAGCAGCCTCCATGATGAGAGTCCAGGCAGGGCTCGGCCTCACAATGCACCAACTAACCCACAAATATCTAGTTCCTGCTCGGGGCAGAAGCCTGAACCAAGTGTCCACAGACTCAAGGACTGAAAGAACCGATCTCCAAGTCTGTGCAGGGGCCACGCTGACGGCTTTTATAGCTGGTGCAGGATCAGAAGTGGATGAGATGAGCGGCGGCAATGTCCAAAATAATTTTTGTTCTCATTCTAGAGAAAAAGAAAAACAAGGTTCGATGAGAGTTTCCCTTCTCCAGACAGAAGGGGTAATTCTTTCTTTTTTTTTTTTTTTAAAGAGAGAGTGAGAGAGGAGAGAGAGAGAGAGAGAGAATTTTTAATATTTATTTTTTAGTTCTCTGCGGACACAACATCTTTGTATGTGGTGCTGAGGATCGAACCCGGGCCGCACGCATGCCAGGCGAGCGCGCCACCGCTTGAGCCACATCCCCAGCCCAGAAGGGGTAATTCTTGAACCCACCATCCTCCGAAAAAAGTAAGCACCTCAGGCTACATCAATAGAATACCGAGATACAGCCCAATTTTATAGAAGTGCTAGAAATCGCTCATTCTTCTTGGCTGGCAGAAAAGATTTATCAAAGGAAACCTCGTTCTCGATTTTAATTACTACCTATATTATTTAATTACTTCTGGTCTGTTAATATTTTAAAACCATTTTTGTTTTACTGCATCTTGTCTGTATTCAAAAGTTCAGCAGGAAACCACTTTGAATCTCAAATAAGTTCTATTTTTGGCTTGGAGACTGATGGAAGAGACAAAGAAACCCATTACCTATGAGCCGTCTGTTCTTCCCAGATAAATTTCTCCTGTTCGAAAGCCTCTACCTTTGGTTATGCGATCAACAAACACGAAGGCGTGGAGGTCAGAAGTCAGGCTTTGAAGTTTCAAACTGTGGCTCCACTGCTGGGAAACCACCGGCCTCGGGCAAGTTAGCTCATCTCTCTGAGCCTCAGCTTCCTGTGTGACATGGAGCTACATCCACCTACGCCCCAGGACACAGGTTCACGAAGAGTGGGCCACGGGACTGAGCCCGTGGCGGGGCCTCGTGGACTTGCTGTGTTTCGTGAGCACTTCGGCTCCTTCTCCTACGTGGACGGTGACCGTGACCATGGCTGTCATTATTTCTGAAGTCCACAGCGTTGGACACAATGAAGATATTGCCCTCATGGGGCTCACAGTCCAATGACGGGCTCTCGGGGACAGATAATTCCACCTGCAATGAGCTGAGCCACACTCTGGAGTCTGAGCCACACTCGTCCACGCGTCTCCTACAGACTTGGAGCACATCCGGAGGACGTCCCAGGTCACGTTTCATCACCCACCTCGCGGTTCCCTCGTGTGTCCACGCCCTCCCGCCTGAGCCAGGAGAACCCGCGTGCCGCTGGCTTTATTTTCATTGGTTTTCAAGTCTTTCTCGAATCAATCTATTTCGGCTGCTCAGTCGAGACAAAGGGATTGAACGTGAGGCTTTTCCTCTCTGTCCTCTCTGAATCCAACCGAGATGATGGTCAGTAAGGATACAAGATGACGTTAGCTGCTTGGTGTCTAAACCCAGCCGACAAACAGAAACTTTAAACCCACGAGACAGCGGAAAAGGAGGGAAGGCGAGCAGAAGAAAATTAGAGAAGTTTGAGGCCAAAGGACAAGTGGACCTAACGCAGGGGAACCCCAGGGCAGCACCAGAGGAAGCCGGACGCAGCCTGGTGGCATCCCCAGGGCGAGAGAAGTCAGGGCCGAGCACCGAGGAAGATCCCGAGGTCCAGGTGGAGCAGGTCCAGAGACCCCCTCCCAGCCCGCAGCAGGTGCTGCCCCTCCCACCCAGGCGGACCCCAGACTCAATCACTGTGAAAACAGCAGAGCAGGTCTTGAGGCTGAGGAGGGAGGGAGGGGAAAAGGCAAAGGCGGGGACACCTTTTGAAAATACAGGGTCTAAGTGGAAGTTGGCTGAGCTGTTAGACATGAGATGCCACCTTCTTCCTCAAACAGCCCGGCTCACCTTGAGGGTGAGGATGAGGAGACCATCTCACCTCTACTTAGTGCTTATTCTGGACCGCAAACTGCTCTATGTGTTTTACGCATATGATCCTCACTGCAGTGCTATGGCTGTAGTCATGGACTCTGCTGTCTCCATTTTATATCCGAGGTGATGGAGGTACAGAGAGGTTAGGTCATTTTCTGAAGATCACACAGAAAGTGAAATGGTCAAATTGGGGTTTGAATCCAGGCCCTGAGCAAATGAGATGATTAGACGGACAGTTCTCCTAGGAACTGAGCTAGCCAGAGACACGAGCCAGCCACACTGACTTGTGGATTCTCCAACAAAACAGCACAACCAGGTCTCTCCATAGCTGCCCCTGTGGGGCACAGAAAGGCCAATAACCTGTTGAGGGTCACTTTTAGGATAAGAGCAGATGGCAAAGAAGTACAGGTGGAGGGTGAGAAGCTCGGATGAGATAGAAGAGAAGGGAGGGAGAGAGGGGTGGAGGGAGGGAAGGGAAAAGTGGGAAGAACAGAACAGAAGGGAAGGAGGGAGGAGAGAAAGAAGTAAGAGCGGTGGAGAAAACAGATTTGGGAGGAGATGAAGAGTTTTTTAAAATCCCCATCAGTAGCCACAGAGGGATATTATCATGAAATTTAAAACATTAGAAAGAAAGAGATGATCTACACAGCACCAAAGAAAAGAAGAGAAAAAAACCCCACTTCCTGTATCAGCTACCTGTGGCTGCATAACAAATAAGTCCTGAGCCTGGCAGCGGGAAAAAGCAAACACTTATCGCCTCACACAATTTCTGAAGGCTGTGAATCTGGGAGTGGCCTGGCCCAGTGGCTTGGGCTCAGGATCCCTCGTGAAATTGCAGCCACGATGTAGGTTATCGTCAGTCCGGTACCTGATGTGTTTGAAATGATTAAGGGGAGATCTGAGATGAAGGGAAGCGTTTGGAAGTAAAGTTTTGTCAGATTCATTAGAAACCTTAACAAATGAACAAAAATACACAGACTGACTCCCAGGGACAATATCAAAGAAGCGCCAGAAGGAGCAGGAATCACATCAGAGACACTGTCTTAGTTGGCGCTGGCTGCTGTAACAAAAATACCATACGCTGACCAGCTTGTGCGGCAGAAATGTATGTGTCACCACTCTCGAGGCCGAAAGTCCAAACTCAAAGTGCCAGATGCTTTGAAGAAGGCTCGCTTCTCTCTGCCACCTCACATGGTGGAGGTCCGAGAAAGGAAGCAAGTTCTCTCCTGACTCTTGTATTAAGGGCGGTAACCCCTCCTGACCCAGTGCCATTCCACGTCCCCACCTTCTGTGCCGTTCCACTGAGCGCTAGGGTTTCAACCTGTGAGTCTGAGGGACACACTAACATTCAGCCCACCCCTCCTGTCCCTGGCCCCCAAAGTTCATTTCCTTCCATATGCAAAACCCACTCGTTGATACAAACCCCAACAGCCGTATCTTGCTTCAGCGTCCAAAGTCCCAAGTCTCATCCAAACGTCTTCTGACTCAGAACGGGGTGAGACTCGGGGCATCCTGAGGCAAGGTCGCCCTCTAGCTCCGAACCTGCCAAAGGCGCTGTGAGCAGGCACAGGACGGGCACTGTCGTTCCCAGGGGGAGGAGTGGGAGAGAGGGAAGGAGCAACCGGTTCCCAACAAGCCCGGAGCCAGCCAGATGAGCTCCAGGGGAACCCAGAGCCGGACAAGGACTTCGCCAAGCGAGGGGCTGGCCTTCCAGGTCACCTAGGGGGGCCATGTCCGCTCTCTGTGGTGGCTCCACCCATGTCCCGGCTCTGCCTGGGGGGCCATGTGCCCCTGGCTGCCCCTCGGCTCTGTCAGAGGCCCCCGTCCTGGGGAAACCTGGGTGGACCAGATGGTGTCTGAGCCCCTCACGGCCCTTCTTCCCCTCCCTCGTTCTGTCCCTTTCGCCCACTTCCCGTCGTCCCCGTGGCCGGTTCTGCTGGCAGGCTCCCTTGTCCCCCCCTGGCTCCCTCTGAGTGTCTGATTCGGGCCATGTTCATGCAGACACTAAGCCACCAAACCATTCACCTTCCACACCTTCAGGGTTCCCCGTTCCCTCTCGCTTCCTGTCTGTCTGTCTGTCTCTCCCTCTCTCTCGTCATATGGATGGGCTGAGAACTTTTCAGATCCTCTCTGTTCAACAATTCCATCTTCCATTTACTTCTTTCTCCTGGAATTTCCTATCAGCAGTTGGAGGGCTCAAGCTGCTCCCTCCACCCTTTCCTTGGGAATCTCCTCCGCTAAATATCCCGCTAGGCCCACCCTCCACAAGACACCAGCCTGCAAACGCGTTTCGGCCAAGTTCTTTGATGCTTTAGAATAAGTATCCCGTTCCCCCGTTGACTAACAACACGGTCCTCATGTCTGTCCCAGGCCTCTTCAGAACGGCCTTGGACTTCCATATCTCTACCAACCTTCTGTCCGGGACTCCCCGTGTCGACCTATTGATTAGAAATCTACAGATTGAAAAAAAAACATCTAACAAGAGTTGAGAGCATTTGCCTCTGGGCACTTGGTTCACCTCACTCGGGGGCTGTTAAGAACTGTTTGCTGGAGAACTTTGGAGAAGAACATCAGCGAAACACCAAAGTGCACTGAAAAGATGGCAGCAGGATCCTGTTGGCCCCCAAGAGACCCATCACAGAAACTGGGTGGAAAGGTACGGGAAAGCAGAGAAAAGGGGGTCTTTGCTACGTCTTGGCAGAATTTAATGATACCATTGTGTGGGATGATGTAGGGAAGATATCTAATCGGCTGGATGATCCAGCAAGAGAGCTACAGTCAGACTGCTGAAGAGGCCACCCGGGTTCTTCTACTGATAAAACACAAGAGGACCTAGATAAGTTCAAGTGGGACTAGGGTGGGAGAGGGCAGGACATCCTGGTTCTGGAAACTTCGTATTCTCCAAGCCCCGAATAGGGCTAAAATTCAGAAATGTTCCCAGGCAAAAAGCAAATTCAGAGCTTTCTTGAAAAAACAGCCTAGAGATAAAGCCAAAGTGTGGCTTGTTAGGTGCCCCCAAAGAGCAATGAGGCCAAACAGTGGGGCTCCTAAGAAGGTTACGGTTGTCTTTTGGTAATCACAGCTAAAACCCAAGGTGGAAAAGATCAGTGCCAAGTGACCGGGAGGGTGGTTTTACCTAGTGGAGTCAATGCCAATAGATTCATAGGAGACTTACAAAGTTCTTAAGAGAACGGTAGTGGCAGATGCACTCTCAGCTTAAACCGAAAGGGTGAGATGGAAAACGTCTCTGTGGATCCCCAAGTGTCTCCCAGCCAAAAGCAAATTAAGAGAACTGCAGCTGTAAACATTAGTCATTTTCATATAAAAGGAATAGGGACTCAGAGGGTGTGACTGAGAGCTCAGGGGGTGAATCTGAGAGTCATGAGGAATCATTCTGGCTACTTGAGGACCTGAGATGTTCCAGTACCTTCTGTGTGCTTTGCATTTTCCCCTTTACGGACAAGAGTGTTTATGGACTCACCCTATGTTTGTCCCTCTGATCACTTTGCGGGAGGTAACTTGTCCCTTTCGTTCACAGATCTTTAGATGGGAAGGAGCAACTTAAAAAAAAAATGTCACCTAAGGACATGATTTTACATGACAAGATTCAAGACAGAACTGATCCTAGGAGATTCGGGGGGTCCTGGGAGAGAGGAAGTAGCTTGCACTCAAGTCATTAAGGGTAGAAGGTAGATAACGAAGACCAGAATCCAGAATAGAATTCAGTGTCTCTCACATGCCGGTATTTACACACTTGTCTACTCCCCTCCCGAACAAACAGGGTTGGTCTGTGTAAAAGGATATCGTGGAAGAGTTTGACTTATATGATTAGGTCACAAAAGACTGTGGAATCCCGTCTCGATGTCTCTCTGACTACTCTGTCCTGAGGACTCGGGCAGCATTAAGCCGTGGGAGTGCACCATCTTGGAAGCAGACCCTTCAGTTCTGGTCAAGGTCCCCAGTGTCTCAAGTCAAGCCGGCCAGCGTTACTGTGTCTTCATGAGGGACACTGAATCATCTCCAGCCAAGGAAGCTGCTCCGGGATCCCTGCCCGTAGATGCTAGACAGAGATCTGTCATTATTTTTCAGCCACTCCATTTGGATGTAATCGATGACAAACATGTTGAAGATGCTGACTCTGCTGTAATCTACAGTTTTGACTTTGTTTTAATACCTGACAAGTCCCGTATTCTAAACGACTATATTCCCAAAAACTTAGGTTCAAGAAGCACTGAATCCTGCCTGTGTTCTTGCTCTTCTTCCAGAGCAAAGAAGGATGGTCCCACCCACCGGGGAAATCGTCTTGTGTGCTGGAAGGCACAGGTCAGAACGCAAGCCACAGGACTCCCCCGAGCCACAAAGATAAGTCCTCTTATCAGCAAGGAATCATTTCCACTGATAAAACCGGGGAAGGGCGTAGCCTGTTATTTGTCATCAGATGCAATCTTCTAGAAAACACAGGGCTTCAAAAAGTGGTGGAAATGGAATAGTCCTGCGCTCTCCAAAGATAATTTAGGTGTGCGTCCTCCATGGGAACAGAAAGGTAAAATAAACGGGGACCCCCAGATGATCTCCCCAATTCACTTACTACCAGCCCAGCCAGAGCTGCAGGCAAAAACTTGACTAAAGAACTTAAGCAAAACCAGCAAACGAGTGAATTAAGTTGTCTTTCTTCGGGATTCTATGACACCTTCATTCATTTCCATGCACAACTGGTCAGGTAACATCTATCCCACACCAAGAATTCCACCTTGCTCCCCAAATAGATTTACCATTGGGGAGTTCTTCAGCGGCTCCGCGGGATCAGCTGGTGTGGCGGGAGTGGGCTGCAGGAAGGATGAGGTCGGGAGTCTCTCAGCCCTCAGGACCGCCTAGGCCCAGGCGGGTCACCCCAGGGTTCCAGTAGCTTCCAGTCACCCGATGCCATGGCGCTAGGAAAACAGGATCCTTTTGTCTGGTGCTAAGAGTCGCCCTGATCCCTAGAAGTCACCAGGTCACTACATTGGAGTTCCACGATGAGAGGTATTCTCTTTGGTTTGTCTGTCTGTCCATTTTATCAGTATCCTGAGTGCCCAGTTCAGGAGCTCGAGACTCAACAAATAGGAGCTGATAGCACTAGTCTAACTTCCTAACAACATTAATGTGGGAGTTCCTGACAGATTCCATGGAAACACACCATTACTTACTTTCAGAAGATGAATTTTGACAGAGGAAATAGCCAAGAAATCGTCTGAGCCACTAAATCATAGAGATTGTGTCCTCAAAAAAAGAAAAAAAATTCATGGTTCTGAACGACCCGTTTCGGGTTTATTTGGGAGTTCGGTGGAGACCATCAAGAGTATGTGAGCATGATGGCTTTCCTTCCCTCTTCTTCTTCCTCTAAAATCAGGAAACAGAACTAGTAAATGAAGAAGAAGAGCCACACAGCCATCGTACACGGGGTTGTCTAAGGAAATACAAAATGGTGTGGAAAATGTGCCCCCGACATGCAGGCAACGTGCCTGGGGGCCCTGCGGTTCCCACACGTCCCTACGTAGCTGAGGACACGTGCACACACGTTGGCAGGTTTATGCTACTGGATGTTATTGCCCGTGATGTATTTCCTCCTTTTCTGTATTTTTGTGTGTTCTGCACTGAAACGCGCACGAGGCACGTAGCTAGATGACGACCAGGTGTTGGCCGGACTAACAATTAAAGCAGAGCTGAAGCCGCAGATTAGAGGGTAGGGGGAGAGGGTAGGTGGGTCTCCATTTGACACTATCTGGAGGAGGTATCTGCAAGCGAGGTCAAAAGCCTCTTTCTGCATCTCCATGGTTTGAGACTCAGCAGTGGGGACGTGGAAGGATCCCTTTCCAGACGTGGATTCCAATAACAGGTTGGTGCTCGGCCCGTCCTAGATAGCATCTTTTCACAGGCCCCGGTCTATTGACACACAGATGGACGTGCTTCTCATATCACACACAAGAAGTAAGAACCGTTTCTCAGCAGATAGCTCAAGGGAAACCGCAGCTCGGAAAGTCTCGATTTCCACAGCAACAATGGAGCTGCAAGTTGCCCGGGCATTTGGTTCTCTTTGTCCTAGGCCCAGGGAAAGGGCGTCGGTTTGGTTCACACAGAGACATCTCATTGTCCCTGGAAACCCTCTACCACGAAGGACTATTGAATTGCCCCTGAGACACGAAGTTGAGAGGGAAAGATTTCGGTTTGTGTGAGGTTACAGGAGATAGCTGGCACCGGTTTCCATCAGAGCCGTTCTTGGTAGCTCATTCTACGCACGTCATTAACCGGCAGCTGAGGGCGGTGGCAGACCCCGAGGGTCACACGAGAGCCAGTCAGCGAGGCTTGTTGTGTGACTCTTGACAAATCCTCGGTTTCCTTAGTGGGAAAATGGAGATATGATGCTGATACATCAAGACGGCATGACGCTGGAGGGGCTGCTTTGAGAAACTAGAAAGAAGAGGAAACATGATGTTGGAGCTGCTGAGACGACTACTGCCGCTGGCACCCCATTTTCTGAGTTCTCAGAGAAATGTCTCGGCCAGGAGTTTTGGGGATTTAGCACCCGTATCACGGCGTTCTCCAGTGAATCTGTGTGTGTTGGTCTAGATGTAAAATCGTGTCCAAACGTGCATCTCGTCAAACAGAACAGTGCCAGTCCACGCAGGGATCTAGCCTTTCGATTGGATTTCTTTCAATCATGGAATTTGGTCAGGAAGATGGGCTGATTTGCTGATTTTCCTTTTTCTTCATATCTCTTGCCTGCCTTGTTCCAATGGTGGCAAGGAAAGAAAATGAGAATAAACTCAAAAATCACAAAAAGAAGGCAGTGGGCACCAGGTCCCCTGGGCTGTGGGTCAGGGAGGGAGGAGGCCCAGCCCGTGCAGCGTGGGGCGAGAAGAGGTGGAGGGCCGGCTCCCACCCACACACGATCAGGGAACACCCACAGCTCTCCCTCACCTGTCCCAACTGGAAGATCCAAACCACGACCAAATCCCAACGACACACCAAAAATGGAGGGTTCTCTGTCAAAGAGATGACAGACGTCTCCCGAGAGAATAAGGGCATCTGGGTGGATGCTGGCACCCTACAGCAGACATGTAAACATCCTGGCATTGGCGGGGACTTGGGCCCCACGGCAGCTCCCACCTGCTCACCACCAGGCAAAGTCTGCCGCCCACACGCGTGGCGCTCCATCCGCTTCGCCACCAGCTCCTTCCTGGGTACAGACAGACTGCCTGCCGAGGATTTCCTGACATTGAAGGGAAGCCCGCGACGTGGAAGAGACACAAACAAACCAAAACAAAACAATATGGCCCTGGAGCAGGCAGAGAGTTTGAGAGCAGTAAACACCATGTCAACCAAACAGGGATTCCAGACGACACTGCATCCAGGAAATACGGAAGGGCGTCCCGGAGCCAGGAAACACGGAATAAAGAAACGAAATCGCGTCCACTGAGGCCAAAACAAACACGTGGTGGAGAGAGGACATGCTCAACGTGAGGCATCGTAAAGAAGCAGAACAAGAGAAGGAAAGGATGAGGGACGCGCGAACCAGGGGGCGATGTGCCAAGAGTCACAGAGGAAAAAACAGGTGAGCGGGGAGCAGAGCAGGAAAACAAAGAATAATTGGCGCTCACAGCTCAGAAATGAAACCACAAAGTCTTACGTTTAAAGAAAACACTACGACACACAGCAGTGACGCTGGCGACGGTTAAAGGTTACTGAAAACCTACTAAGTGCCACACCCCTTTCCACGCAGTGGCTTAGTAACCTGCCCAATAAATCCAAGGGTAGAACTGCTGTCAAGCTCATGTGTCAACCGAGGAAACCGAGACTGGTGCAGACCCAAGTGAACTCGGGCGTGTGGGGCCCACACGTCCCAAGACCCCCTCGCTTAGACAAGTTATTTTGAGATTTAAGGTGACTGAGGATAAGAAAAATATCCTAAAACCTGGAGAAAAGAAATGGAAAAGTTTACCAAAGAATGTACGGACACTAAACTGTTATTAATTCACCCAGAGCAGCCTGTAAAATGCTGGGAGACCACGAAGCAATAATTCCCACGTTTTGAAGAAAAATGATTTTCAACTTATAATTTCATTCCCAGCAAAGGATCCGTGAACTCTGAGGATAAAACAGCAAGGGTATTTGGGGGCCCGCGGGGGGTTTTAAAGTTCACCTCCACATGGTCTCTCCTGGGGAGTTACTTGTGGAATGTTCCAGTAGATGGAGACACTCAGCTTGGAATGGAGCAGGGAGAAAGGTCCTCAGGAGACGGGTCCAGAAATAAAGGGGAATCGAGAGATCGGGTACTTGGAGAAGTAGAAAAAAGTGCAGGAGGAGAGAAAGTCAGATAAAAGGAAGGGAATCCCAAAGGGTGGGGTGGGGGTCGACATAAGAATGACAACGTAAATCAGGTGAACTCTTTGTCATGACAGTGTGCCACCCCGCACCAAGCAGAGTCAGTTACGCTTATGGAGAAAGTGTCTTATTACAAAAACAAACGTGAAGTCAGAGAGAATCATTGAGGAAGGTGCCTTTTCTTGGGAGCATATCCTGGACGATTGGATCCATCAAAATAGGGGAACAAAGAAAGACAAAAGGAAGCCATGTGGGTTAGTCAGTTTCCTGTTGCTGTAACAAACACCCGAGATAATCAACTTACAGACAGAAAAGGTTCCGTTTGGCTCACAGTTGTAGAGGTTCCAGGGCATGATGGCTTGGCCCCATTGCTTAGGGTGAGACGGCACATCATGGCGGAAGTGTGTGGTGAGGCAAACTGCTCAACGTGTGGCTGGGAGCACAAGGGAGGAAGAGTCCCACAGTCACCTTCAGGGGTGTGCCTCCCAGTGACCCCACGACTTAAAGACTCCTCCCACTCCCGGCAGCACCACCCATGTTCCTGGGGAGACCTTCTGGAGCCAGGCTACAAACTCCCCAGGAAGCCCGGGATGCCACTCACAGCAAAGCCCAGAGGTGGGGATGGAGGGCTAGCCCAGGACAGTGGCCCAGGGGCACACCCAAGACCCACCAACCCGAGTTAGCCAGGAGGACGAGGGAGCTCAGCACCCAGGAGAGAGAACCTGATGCACTGGGAAAAACACATGGAGGAGACGGCTCAGTACAGGGCAGAGTGGGGATGAACTGCTCCTACAAACCAGAGGAGAGAGGCCAAGGTCGACCCACGGAAAACAAAGCTGTGCAAGCCAAAGGTCGGCTCTTACCCAGGTGTCAAGGCCAGGGCAGCAGGAACCCCCAGCGGTTTCACAGAGATTCACTGGGGAGGAGGGTGGCTGGGCGTGTGGACGGCTGGGAGGGCGCGAGGGACGTCACACATTCCCGTGCAGAACCCCAATGAACAGCCTGGAGCATTGCTTAGAAATTCGGAGCTGCACCCCGAAACTAGAGCTCCGAGGAGAGAGTTCTTCCAGGAAAGCAGCGGAGCAGGGCCAACACTCCACCGGACGGTGCTCCTCTCAAGCCTCTGGGAATCTCTGATTTTAAACCAGGGACATAGATCCCAAGATAAAACCAAAATTTAGGTTAAAAATTTCAGCACCGTGGGTGCTGCGGTCTGAGCAACCTGCTGTTTTTTCCCTAGATGTTTTACAATTAGGAATCATTGTTCGGAGCTAGCCTCTGCCCATCTCCCTCCACCCCCAGGGCTTGTCCTTTGTGTCCTGGGGGCCCCTCCCAGAACAGCCTTAGAACATAGCTGACCTCATTAGGTGACGTCCCTCGGTCCTGTCCCTGACTTTAGTGAGCCCCCTTCCTATGCTCAGGCACACAACTGGGTGCTTGCAACCCAGCCAGAAGGGCCGTCAGCATTTGAGATGAAATCTGTGTCCCTGGGGCCAGAGCAAGAGGTCACAGCTCCAGAGTGGCTTCTTAATAGCTCATCTATAGAGGCAACTCCTGAGACTCAGTCCCCGAGCAGATACCCTTTGTGCCGTCGTCACCAGGTTGAGGGGCCACAGGGTGGAGGAGGGCTTTTACCACCTGCCATGAGGAGGGGAGAGCCTCCAGCTCCCTTGGGCGCATCCTCTCCTGTGACCACGTCCATGAAAACCACAGGGACAAATGGCACTTAAAGAGCTTCTCTGCTCTCTAAAGAGCTCATCGCCCGTGCTGCCGGCTGAAGAGCCTTCAAGTTCAAGGGCTGCCTTCACTCCCGGCCCTTTCTCCTCCTGCGAGCGCTCCCCGTCCCGTGTAGCAGGCGAGAGTGTGTATATTGTGCCCTTTGCAAAATGCACGTGCCTCTTCAAAGGAAAGTGCTTCGCAGCAGCCCACTGACACGTTTCCCGAAGCTGAGGGGCGCGCTCTCTGTCGGAGACGTTTGCTCTCAGGGGCGACCTGGGAGCTGGAGGAAGGACATTTTTAGACTGTATTTTATTGGAATTTTAAATGCCTCTAACTGCGAATGCACAGGGAGGCTTTGGAAATGGAGGTTTTAAAGACGTCAAGAGGGCACAGCTAGACCTCTCGTCAAAGGCGGCACTTTCCCGAATTATAGTTGGTGACGGGGACACACGGAAGCCCCAGGTTCCGCCTGTAAATCTGCCTCCATCTGGTTTCAAGGCAAGCCAAAAAAAGAGAGCAACGAGGGGAGGGAAGAAGGGAAACATCTTGCTGCAGGAAGAGATAAATAGACTCGCGCGATGCCCCTCCAACAATTTACTTCTCGGAGCAATGTAAGAGCAAGTGATGAGCCACACACCCCGTCCCAAGAGTCTCCGCCCCCACAAGCGCATCTTAACGCTTTCCCTCACCACCTCCAGCTCCACGGTACCCAGCAATTTCCCGTCATTTCGGTAATGGCCAGAGCCCTGAAACGTGCAGTAATAACAAACAAAAACACACCATTATCCACGCACAGGTGTAGCTTCAAAACACAAAGATGTTTGTCCAGGACTTTAAAAACAAAATTGCTTTCAGCCAAAATTTGCTTATTTTTCTGCCTATTTTCGTTCAATCTGCCTTAGGCTAAAGCTGTTGACGGTCTGGATGGGCACTCGAGCTTGCACAGCCTCTGAAATTATGGAAAGCAAACTGGTTTCTCCTCTAACCTCAATTCTCTGGGGCTCAGGGGGTGATCGACAGGAGGTCTCTGCTGCACCTTGGTCACCTCTCCTCCTCCTCCTCCGAGCGGTGGCCTCCCCAAGATCAAAGGGATATCCTTACTAGTGCAAAGGAACCTTTTATCACGTTTTGTTCCATCAGCAAGAAACATGCCTCCCACAAAGGGTGTGTGCCAACAGGTGAGAAAACTCCGTGTCCATCGCTCCAGAGGCAACCAAGACAGGCATCACCAAGCCGGGAGTGACCACTACTGGCCAATGGGCCCTGGGCTCTAAGTCACCATTTTTTTTTTTAATCTGTTTTAACGCTAAACACTTCTCGACAGCCTTGTGGACAAGAGTCCAACGCTTCCCTACCCTTCCTCGCTTTTCCAATTTCTTTTCTGAGCATTTTATGGGGAAGTTGGGAAGAGGGATCTAGAAACGGCTTGGCAGACGAAGCGGCCAGAACGGCGCCCGGGGTGGAGCGCTCTTGGCAGCTCACAGACTCTTGGCACGGGTCCTCCAGGCCCTGGGGACGGTGCTAGCTGAGCTTGGGCATCTGCCTGGAATTGCTGAGCGGAGCTGGGCTCGCATGCCACTCATTCTTGGCAGGCGAGATCCCTCTGCAGCCTGCCAGGGATCGGGCAGGATGTCTTTCTTCCCAGAGAAAGAGGGCATCTTGCCAGCCTGCCTCCCGTCACCTGGGCAGGTAGGGGCTGAGACCCCTGGTCCTCAACAGAGCTGCTTGGAGACCCAGCTAAAACGGGCTCCAAAGCTGAAATGAAGAATTGGACGCTTTTTCTTTAAGAAGTCCAGAAAAAAAAAAAGAGACGAGAAAAAAATATGGAATAGCAAAAAGCAAGGGTGCAGAGTCAGGAGGTCTCTCTCTCCCTCCACTTGAACTACATTTATTTTATAATATTATAACATTTATTATTTATTATTTTGCAACCTCAGAAGGAATGGAGAGCACTCACACATTGGCTGGGGAATTAACACATGCTTCTTCCATCTTTATCTCTAACAAAGTTTTCACTAACAAAGTTTTCCTCTCTTAGGCCCTCCGTGTGTACCAGATGGTGTGCTGAGTACCTTAGATATATCACCTAATTTTAATCCTCCTAAATGATGCCTTAAGTATGTTATGGGATTGGATCCTCCTACATCCCAATTTTACAGATGAGGAAATTGAGGCTTAGAAAGACCAAAGGGCTTGTTTCCAAATCACACTTTCTAATCGGAGGGGCCAGGATTTACAGCCAGCTCTGTTTAACTATAAAGCTCCTACCTTTAAACACTTCTTTGCAAATCGCCTCTTGAATGAGAAAGGCGGTTGGGATCCTTCCTTCCTCTCTGTCAGCTCCCGGCCACAGTTATTTGGGGAGACTCTCCAGGGTGCCTCTGACCCCTTCCCCAGCCCCCTGCCCATCACGCATATGGAGACTGTCCCCCCACCCAGACTAAAGTAAACCCATCGCTCCACGCTTCATCCAAAGCTACCTGGCCAAAGGAATGAGAGAGAAAATCACTCCATCCTCTTACGCCTTTGATTTTAAAAAAAGAAGAACACAAACATCACTGAGGCTCTGAGTGTGGCTGATACCAAACAGGGACCCAGAATTCCTCTTCCAGGGGGGATTCTTTCCTCTACCCATGGACACCCCATTTGCTGCTGGGCTCTGGGTAAGACACAGATGGAAATCAGCTGTGGCCACTGGAACCCTCTTTAGGGGCTACTCATCCAGAGGAGAGAAACCATGGATTTAGAAACAACTGAAATATGGGGTCAGGGCTCTAAGCAGAGCAAGAGAGCGGAGGGGCTGGGCAGGCTGAGGAGGGAGACGCCCTCTCTGGCTTTGCAGGTTCTGGAAAGGTGGTGTTTGAACTGGATTGGGAAGCACCAGGAGGGTGTGACTGTCACGGGATGGCAAGGGCACCCGAAGCAGAGGTGTAGGACACCGGCTTCAGGAGCCAAACCAGACGGAGACCTCAGCTGACCCCCAGCGGCCACCACGGCGCCCCCGCCCCCGGGCCATGGACTACATATTTGGCTCACTGCCTGCCTGCTTTCTCTCTCAGGATCTTGCAGCCATGCACCACAGGCAAGGGAAATATAGATATGGGCAGAGGAGTGACCACTGTCCAGCAGGAGAGTAAGGCAGGACAGCACAGTGGCATCAAGACTTTGGGAAGTGGTGGAATAGGGCTCCAACCTGGGCATGCTGGCTTCAGAGTCTCGTGATAAACAAGGCAAGGCACAGGGCCAACCCTGTGATGTCCCTGCCAGGCGGAAGCCTCCAATTGTGCTCAGTAGGAGGCGGGTCACATGCTGGGAGGGGCCTCTGCGGCGAAGCTGAGCTGGGCAGCAGCCCCTGGGTGTGAACCTACGTGACAGTCTCTCTGGTCTGGTGTGAGCCATGGCACCCCAGCAAGTTCCCAAGGTCCGGTGGCCTTCGGGGACTTGGGCTTGGCCTGGCGCCTGCAGCCCACCCTCAGTGAGATGAGCAGCCGCCTCCTCTCCGCCAGCCCTCGTCCTCCAGCGGACTCCCTGGTGGAGCCCGTGGCAGTAATTACTAATGCCTTGGCTCATTAGAGACTCTTCCCACTTGGGCAGGGGCTTGGCAAAGAGTCGTAATTTGGAGCTTTCTGTGTACAAACAAACTAACCTTGTAAACCCGGAGCCAGGCAGCGGGCAGCAGCTGGGGACGGCCCCGCCCCCACCCTGCCCTGTCCCTTCCCACGGCTCAGCTGCCCTCCGCCCTCCCTTCCAGAGCTACCCGCCCCGGTGGTCTCCTCTTCCCGAGAACTCCCTGGGGGTTATGGAATACCCTGTGTGGGGGTCCTAGGAGGACCTCGCAGCTGATCCATGACAGTTCCGCAGAATGTCCTTCTCGCATTTTCCTCGATTGCTTTGTGATGGTTTAATGACCCTGTCATGCTGGCCGCTGGGGCCAGCAACTCTATGAGCTTTATGAGCAGCATCTCAGTTAGCTTCCTAGACAGTCCAGGAGGTGGACACAAGCGCCATTCGTCCTTTGTGTTGGTGGCAGGGGTGGGCGTGTCCCTGAGGCCCAGTATGGCTGAATGGTTTGCCAAGGTCACAGGGAGAAGGGGCAGCTAGAGGAGGCTTGTTGTGCCCAACTGAGGCTGGGCCTCCCAGTACTTCACAGGACAACATCCATTGGAGGGCAATTTGGTAGCTACCAAATAGTCACCTAGAAGGTGACCTTGTACTACCTGGAAAGTGACCTTGCACCCATTCTCCTATTTCCCCATCACAACACGATCCTCTGGTTTTGCTCTCTGGGGCCTTGATCAACTGCACAGAGACCCTCTCTTCTCCCCCCACCCCACCAACATCGCCTGTCCCCCTCGAATCCTGCAGAGTCACCTTGGGGACCAGCCACACTGACACCAATTCTGCACCCAGCTCGAACGGAGCTTCCAGCAGGGGCTTTCTGGTGCATAAGTCTTACTGAGAACGACGGTCTTTTCTCTGTGACTTAAACCCACTCCCCAAATTTTAGCAAAATCACAGAGGACGGCTGTCGTCTCTGGGGCAGCCTCCGCTTGGATTCAGGATGTTAGATCAATGCGCAGAGCAAACGGAAAATGGAGACCCGGCTCCTCCTCTCGAGGTGAGGCAGTGTGGCCCACAGAAGCCCTCTCTCGAGAGCTGGGAGTCCACGGAACAGACCAGGATGAAATGACCAAGGGGTGGACCTGCCCGGACCACGCTCGATCACATCAATGAAGGAGAAATTCAGCCGGCTTCCGGGTGAACCCTCAAGGCCTCTGAAGCAGAATCTCCGAAGGAAAGCCTTCGGTGTCCACGATGCTTGTGAAAGGTGTCACTCTTGAACCTCAGGGGCCCCGATTCCCAAAGTCTTTGATTTTCTAAATTTAGCTTTTTTTCATAAACATTTCATACAGGAGCCCAATCTTTATTTCCTGGAGAACCTCCTACCATCAGAAAGAATGTCAGCTTTGAAGAAATACCTGGAGCCTTCCCAGGACCCAGAGCCAGACACCAGCCAAGCTGGCTGACTTTACATCTGTGTGTTTTCACGGGCCCTTGGAGAGGGACATAAAATTTTACTACATGCTGCTTATCCTTCAACAAGTAATTACCAAGCAGATCACGTGGGCAAGGCCCCCTCTCGGGGTGCAGTGGGGGAAGCAGAGATGAGCAGGCATCACAGGGTGTGTGCACAGCTGTGTCCGGTGTTCCTGGGCCCAGGGCTGAAGTAAGGTCTTCACAGACCCTAAACAAGGGAATGGTTTGTTATCCACCCCAACCCCATACTGTGGGAGTCAAAATGCATTTTTAAAAGAAAGTAAAATGGCATTTTCAAACCCATACCCCAAACTAAGAACATCTGAATTGTATCGCTTCTTCCTAGATTCAATAGCATCTGTGTTTGTATGCGTGTGCGTGTGGGGTGCACACGTGTAAGCATGAGCACGTTCACACGTGTGCATGGGAAGCAGGGCCCTCGGAGGACAACTTCTCGGCAAAGGTGGCATTGGTCTGAGGTTTAAAGAAGGACGGAACCGTGGGTCATTTTCCTGACTCTCAATTTTCTTGTTTTATTGCTGCCAGATTGTTTATGTAATGATTATGAACAACAATTACACAAACCAGACCTCCAGACTACGCCTGCATGGCAGGAGGCGTGTGGTCAAGGAGAACGGGCAGGCGATCAAGGCCAGCATGCTCCAAGTTAAAGAAGAAGAGAAAGTGCTGGAAGCCAGAAACCCCAGGGGCATCGTTCAGAAAGGAATGTGCTTTTAATATCTTACTCTTGTTTTGAAAACAAATTCATGAACAGGCACCATGATCTGCTAGCTTCCCAGTATCTGGGCACACCTGCTAGAAGAGACACAGGTTTCTAACATTGCTTCTAGAACTTTCACTAAGACAAAATTGTATGCCGGAACAGCTGGCCAAGCACACCTGCCCCAAAGCCAGCCTGGCAGGTGCACATCCAAACTCCCTGCACATCAGCACGTGACCAGGGCAGCTCCGTTCATCTTTCTGAGCTTTGGTTTATTTATTTGGAGAATAATAGCTGTATCTGGTCCGTAGGGTTTTCCAAGATGAAATTAGACCATCCGCCTGAGAACACCTTGCTGAGTGCCTGGCCTGCCGGAGAGTTCCGTGAGCGCCTAGATTGTTTCAGCATCTGGAGGGGGATCCTTCTAAGCCCACACAGCATCTTGACCTGTTGAGGACCTTGCTGGCCTGGTGGATGATTTCTTTAGCCATGCTTAATAAACGTGGGCAAAAAGATATCCCGCGTGTCCCCCACCGACTTGACTTTACCATGCTCTGTCGTGCAAGTTGGGTCTTTTTACAAGCAGAGCCTCAGACTTTGAGAACAGAAAAGTGGCTCAGACCAAGTCCCCAAGTCCGGGAAAATCCGAGAACTTTTGACTTGAATCCATGTCTTTCCCGATACTTGATACGACCTGTTAAATGTCTTCATCTCGTGGACGTCTTCACTAGGATTTCTTTCGTAACAGCAGGAATCAGAATCGTATTATCTCCCACGATGAAACGGGCACACTGTCTTTTCAGGTGCAGCAAGACTCCGGCCAAAAGGTGGGGGACGAGCTCATCTTCGCTGTGGTGGGGCCCCCGCTCGGGCAGCCAGTGGCTGGGAACAGGAGGCATCTGACTGAACTGCCCTGGGTCGTGGTCTCCTCGGTAAACAGTCACGAATCGGCGACGGGATGAGCTCACCCCTCAACAAACATTTATGAGGAGCGTGAGAACCCTGGGCAAAAACAGATCAGGTATCTCACCCCTGGTCCCTCCAAACCTCACCAGCTGCAGGGATCATTTGGGATTCTGGAACCAGAAGGAAAAGAGACACTGGGCAGATTAAAATGGGACACAAAACCACGAAGCTTCTTTACTAGGAGTTTAAATTAGACAATGCAAGCAGAAAGTAGACTCTAGTTAATTAAGAGTCACGTGCAGATTCCCCGTTTTCTAATAACTGGGACATAATATTTTATTATTACTTCCGGGGTCACCTCGCAGGATGCCCTCAGTTGCTGACCCCAGAGTTCTCCTCCTGCACATCCTTTCTTACTGGGATGGGCCCTAGGGTGGGGGGCCCACCCTACTTCCCTCTGGTGCTCAGTGGGAAGGGACAGGTGAGGACGCATAACCAGGGGCCTGTTAGATGAAGGAATAACTAGAATCACACCAAGTCCTAGGAACCACGTCACCAAGTGAAAGAAACCAAGGGTGTCCCTGCTGGACCCGAGAAAAGAGGTCCCAGGGTCAACAGGCTAGGGACCTGTGTCTTACGGGCTGCCACACATGGGGGGACATGCCACCGACTCCATGTCCTGCTCAGAAGGGACACTGCAGCCAGTGGGTGCGAGCTCTCAGGACACAGCTTTGGCCGTCCGGGGGAGGGCACCCGTGCCTGTGGCTAGGTCCCCGCAGGCTCTCCCCCTTCCCCCAGGAACAGACCCTGGTGTTGCTCTTGGGAGACCCCCTGCTCCATCCTCATCAGGCTCAGCAGCCGGAGCCGCTTCTGTTCCCCCCTGGAGGGTGTGGACCCTGCTCAGTCCAGGCCAATCAGCTCTGTCTGTCTTCAGGACCCAGTCCCTGGTGGGTGGTGGCCGTCTCTCTGTGCCCTTGGCCCCCCTGTGACACCACGTTCCCAGGACACGGGTGGCTTCTCACCTTGAGCACCTGCCACACTGCTCTGCTTTTCTGCCCCAGGTCCCTCTCTGAAGCCAACCCCAGAACCAGCTAGTTCAATCCAACTCAGAGCAGCCGGGGGTGGGAGAAGGAGGGTACGAAGGCCTCCGGAGAGGGTCCCCCACCAGTGGGGACAGGACATCTGCCTATCAGTGACCATGGTGCATCCCCACAGTTTCTGGGAGTTGCTGGTGGGACTGAGCCTCCTTCACCCACAGCAACCATCGGCTCCATGGCACATGGCCTCCCTCCTCCCTCCCTCCTTCCCTGGGCCCAGCTGACCCCCTGCCCTCAGGTTCTAGTCTCGGGCTGTATGGCTGACTGGGTGAGGACACAAATTAAGTCATTCAGGAATAGACATATTGTCCGGTGGGGCCAATGGTAGAATGAAAATCCCAAGAATCGAAAGGGAGGCATCAGCCCGGTCTCATGAAAAAATGAGCCTCTATTTGTCGAAAACCACTAAGTAGATCCAACGAGGAAGAAAACGGAGCTGAGATGGACCTGGATATACCCTCTGATTCCTGAATCAAACTGTGCCTGAATCCCATCCCACTTGTTGTCCAGTTAGGTGACCCAATAAATCCCCCCCTTTAAGCTTAATTAATTTCCAGCTTTGTCCTCTATCACTTTCAGCCCAAAGATTCTGAATTAAAACCACACACACAAAAAAAGTACTGAGCTCCCTGTAATCGAGGATATTCAAACAGAACACAATCAAACACCAACCCGCTGCATTGGAGAAGGTTTTCCCTTCCACCCTGATGTAGCTCCAGGGCTTCTGGAGGCAAAACCTTCCAACTCTGAAGTCATCTGATTGGTGATAAAAATGAACAACCCTGTGCAAAAGCTCTCAGGCTAAACGCTGAACAAGTGATGGTGGCCCCTGCTTGGTCCTTCCTACACGGTCCCCAACCACGCACATTTCACGGTCAGTCACTACTTACTTCCCCAGCCATCTCCCGCCCTCCTCTCTGGCAGACTGGAGGGTCGGTATGTACTGGATTCTATGAGATGGCTTCAGCCTCCACCTGCGTCACCGACACAGTGTTAGCACAGGGTCCCCCTCAGCAGACGCTGATTCTGAGCAGGGACGGGCCAGCCCAGTGGAAGGGGGACCCGCGGCTTTCTGACTACTAAAGCAGTGACTCCAAGCACTGTCCCTCCTCTCACGGGAGCCTGTCATTATCCTGATGGCGGGAGGTTTCAGAGTGTTACCCACAGGCTCAGGGACCCCACCTCTCCAGCAAGGGGGCTGCCTTCGTATTTATTTGGGCAGGAAGAGCCGCATTGTTCAAATGCAGGCGGCAGCAGGGAGAAATTGGTCTTAGCCTTTTTTAAATAGTAATGATTTTAAAATCAGCCCTATTCATAGTGAAAATGTACCAGAAGCCCTGGTCTTTAAGAGCTCCGGGGCATGACAGCGGGAACAAGTCACAGGTGGGAGTGAAGTCCCCATCCACGGCTGGGCGGAGGGGACTCGAGCCACCGAGTGTGATAGTCTGAATATAACCAATACAGGCTATAGGTTATAGATTATAGATTAGAAATTAGAGGTTAGTGAAATATTAATCAGTCACATAATAGGGTTATACAATAAGTGTTACAGAATTGGTCCTGTTAAGTTACTCCATCTGCCATAGTTACAAGATAAAATAAGTCACAATACAACAATACCGTCACAGTTAGACACAGGGTTGAAGTTGCTAACCATAAGATACAGATTATGTAAGGTGAGAAGTGTAAGCTCAGAGGTCTACCGTAGTTACCGAGGGTTACAGATAAGGGTAGAGATGGATACAGGTTACTACACAGTAAAGAACAGGAATGACTACAGACAAGCATCAGTAAGTGTCGCACAGGGACTCCACCTTCTTGGTTCCGTGAGAAACTTACTTTACGAAGGCTCTTCTCAAGGTGTTATTTTTACATTGTTTCTGTGTAGACCCGTACAAATGAGGATGTACCTATACCAATGAGGGTACAGACCCCCATAAGTGAGGATTTTCTCTTCTTGCTCCGCTCTCTGCATTTGCAGCCCCTGTGTTCCACCTGCTTGCAATTGCCGCAGTCCGGCTGCAGCAAAAGGGGAGGGGTGGTGACGAACAACTTGCGTACATTGATGCAGCACGAGTGGGAGCCGCTTATTGTAGGACAGGAGGGGTATATGTACATTCCACACAGCTTATCTTAATTAGCATAAACTCGATACAGCAGTCAACCCATAAGGAATCTCCACACTTCATGGCTCGCTGGCCTTACTTCACAAACCACTCCCTCTGGCATTTTGCCAGGCGCCATCCTGACTTGTTTACAGACTCTAACAGCAATTTGAAAAATTCCATAGGAAAGCCCCCAGGGAATGATGCTCTTCCCTGTTTTCTTCCTTAAGCACTTTGATCCTAAACAACTCCTGTTCTTTCAGAGAGCTACTCAACGAAAGCAGTCCCTGGCCAGGTAAAATGGGCAAGATCCAACTCTGTGGTTTGTTTCAGAGTCGGACGTGGTGTGTTTTCTGAGCGGTGTCCCCTGTCACACTGCCCTGACGTTTGGAACCAGAGACCCCAGGAGGAAAGACAAGGGGAGGTAGGTGATGACTGCTTCCAACCTGGGTCCAAGAAAGAGAGCCCCTGACCGAGCCTCGTTCGGTTACGGTCGGCAGCAAGAGCCGAGAGGAGAGGCAGCTCGGGAGGACGCGACTGATAGGGCCCTGAATGTCATCCACTCAGGGAAAGTTCTGCCTCGTAAGCCACGAGACAAGTTTGCTTGTTCTCCGCGTTCGCTGTCTTCCCACGGTATCTGCCTACATAACATGTGACAAGGGCCACCTGCCTTAGTTTATTTGTTGGGTCTGATGAGTCTCATGCATTTAGCAGCAGAATCATGAAATATTTTCCTTTGCAAAAAGGCCAGGGTTTCTGGAAACTCCCAAGTGGGTAAGAGCGGGCTGTGGGTGTGTCTGTCTATTTTTCCATGCACGGGTTTTCTCCCGCCATGGAATTCTCGGGAAGCAGACAGTGACCGCTATGCAAGGCCCATCACGAGAAGAACATGGGAGGATCAAGGAGACCTCAACCTGCCAGTGCCTTGACCCTGGACCTCCAGCGTCCACAACTGTAAGAGGATGGATTTCCAGGAGGTGTCCTGAGCAAGCTCCATCGAGATGCCTGTCCCCCGGAGCCGCAGCCCTGGATTGCTCCCGCTCTGCCAGGACACAGCACAGCCCACAGATGGGCAGCCAACCGAGAGCTCAGCCCCTCTTGCCAACTCTCTCGTGGGGAAGTGGCCACGTGGAGGATTCTGGGGAGGCGCGGGGGGTTGTGCTGGGGGGAGGGGAGGTACCTGTGGGTCTCCCCTTCGCATCTCATCTAACTAGGGGTGACGCAGACATATCCCCAGTCCCGGTGGGTCAGAAAAAGGCTGGAGCATTGGCTGGATTTTTAGGATCCGCAGTGTATCTGCTAGACACAGAATCACTGGGACCAGAGGGTCGGGGGGACAGTGGAGCACAACACTGGGGTCCAAGAGCCAGCGGCGTATTCAGCTTCTCTGTCCCCTGGCTTCTGGTGAACACCCCCGTTAAGCCCCCCTGTCTAGGCACCCCCACACACTCAACCCTGAAGCCACCCTCACATATTAACTGTGCGGACGGGTGCTGTGAGTGCCCCCCGTGGGCACCAGGCCGTGCTCCGGGCCGCAGGCCACAAGGGGACACCAAATCTGCCCCTTTTAGGAACCTGTGGTCAGCAAGGCGACTGGTATGTTGGGAAGCAAGGCACCGACTTCCTTCCCTGTTGGGCCTGGGCCACGATCCGCTGGAAGATGGAAGGGCGGAGCTCAGCCAGCCCAAGGCTCTCAGGACCGTGATTTCTAACACCAAGAGGCTCCGGGCACTAAATAGGGTCAGATGGAGCAAAGAACGGACGATGCAGTGGAGGTGCCCCTGGTGCGGCCATGCCTGCTCCTGTCGATACCTGGGGCTCCCGGTCTCAGCTCTGCAGAGGGGAAGGGGGCGGGGAGAGGGCATCTGTGGTGGGCTGGACTGTGCCCCACTCAATCCGTCTGGCGAAGCCCTGACCCCTAGACCCTGAGAGGTGACTGGGTTGGAGATGGGTCTTTCAGAAGGAAATTGAGTTGCAGTGATCTGTCAGGGCGTGCCCTAATCTAGTCCCAATGCTGTCCCTGTAAGAGGAGGAAACTTGGACACAGTGACCCCAGGATGCACGTGCACAGCCAGCCAGCCATGAGAAGAGGCAGAAAAAGGACAGCCATCGGCCAGCCAAGGAGAGGCCCCAGGAGACTGCCAGTGCCTTGACCTTGGACTTCCAGCCTCCAGAACTGTAAGAGGATCAATTTCCATGGTGTAGGACAGTCGGCCTGGGGCGTCATCACAGCAACCCTAGCAACCCTCGCAGTATCACTTCCTCCTCTCCTGCCTCTGTCCTTAGAGGCCACTTGGGTGGACCCCGGAGGAGCCCTAGAGCCAGCCCCAGGCACCAGCAGCCACTGATGGCATCAGGAGCTGAAGCGCAGTCATCTAGCTGTGCCTCTTCCACACGGGGAGGGTGGCACCAGCTCTCCCGCTGCCCACAGGCTGAGTGCTGGGCTCCTGGTCCCAGTCGGCCCCTCGACCGAGCGCTTCCAACTCCCAGTCCTTTCTGTGCCCATCCCACGTTCACTCCAGCAGCCTCGTGGTACTTCAGACCCGACACTCAGCACCAGTGCGCAAGCTCGGACTCCGGCTCCTTGTCCTGGACCCTGGTCCTAGTCAGTGTGGCTGGGTCCTCCTGCCCTTCGACTGTGAAAGTGGCCTGGGGGACAGCTGTGTGCACTCACCACACGCACAGACTGTTCCCAAAGCTGCCGTATCTCCAGACGGTACAACGCCGTGAGCCAAGAGCCGGGGTCTCTTTCCTGCTAGTGTGTCCCCTGGACCCGCACGAAGCCGGGCACGCAGTGTGGCCTTGATGTGTAGTTGGGTGATCAGATTGTGGGCTGGAAAAGTCGCAGAAGAACACTCTCTAATAACTAGGAATTCTTCTGAGGCAGGACTCAGGAGTCAAGGGGCAGCAGTTCAGATTTATTTCCCCTGCAGCGAGTCACAAGGATGGTGGCAGGAGGTCGCAAGACTCCGGGGCACTTCCTCGACTGACCATAGACTGGGTAAAGCACCGTGCCCCCTGCTAATTCCCCCAAGTGGCCGATACCAGTGCTGCCAGCAGCCTGTCTCCTGCCTCCTGGCTTTACCGTGGCTCAGAGTCCTGTGAGCCTGTATTTTAATGCTGCACAGAAGGCACACACTGGGACAGACAGCAGTCCCAGGGAATGCTTTTTCTCAGTGCTGTAGGCGACAGGGACCTCCCGTCACCTCTGAAATTGTTTTTAGCACCCAGCGGTCCTGTATTAACCTCCTCCCCCCATCCCTAGTCTTTTTTCTTTGCAGCCTTCACGCCTGAAATAGTTTTGCATCTGGACAATGAAATCGAACTTGCCTAAAGGGCAAAGAACAACATACACTTGTAAATTGAAAACTTTCAACTTGGAAAGAGGTCACCAGAAGCCAAGAAATGGCAAGAGACTGCTAAGATTTAAGCAACTCTGCCGTCACTCTCTGAGGCCCAGTAGGGACAGCAGAGGGTTCTAAAAGGACCAACAGACCAGGAATGGGAAGACCCAAGATGGATGGGCAGCTCTACCACTTGCAGGCTGTGTGACTGTGCCAAAAACACCCGACTTCTCTGATCCTCCTTTTTTTAAAAAATTTTTTACTTTTGAATTTGTAAAATATGAACAACTTGTTTATGCTGCCCATCTCACAGGGCAATTTTAAAATTCAAATGAGATCCTTGCTAAAATGCCTTGCCCTCTACGTAAAAGGAAGACACAGGTCTCTTTTTGTGTGGTCTGTCTTCTGAGGTGGCGAAGGGATTCTCAGCAAGGATTTCTGTGTGACAGAGCTACCTAAGCACCTCAGCCTGGTGCTGGGAATCTCCTGGGTCACCACCAGTCCACACTAATGACCAGGCCCCAAGTAGAAATGGCTATGGGGCCACCCTCAGGCCCTACTCATCAACATTTGCTCCTAGAGCAAAGACACAATTAACAGAGAAGCTGTGAACACCACACCTAGGAGGAGCTTCAATGCAAACCACTCCCAGATCCCTTTAGCACACATAGACTTAAGTGAAGAGGCGGAGTCACAGGCTGCACCCCACATGCCCGGCTGTATACTACATAATTGCCTGGGAGCTGAAAACAATTTCAGAGGTAATGAGCAAGGAGGACTCATTCTTTGGAGACCTACAGGAAAAGTGACATCTTCAAGCTCTGACACAATATCTGTTGTATCAAAATACATGGATTATTACCAAAGAATAAGGGGGGGAAACTGTACTAGAAACCCATTTGGAAATATAATTAAAAATTCACAACAATCTGATATCCCAGAACACACAGACAAGAGAAGGTTGTGCCCTAAAGGCCCTCCGTGTAAGAGTAGAAGAGAATCCGTCTCAACAGAGGCATAAAACCCAACACAGGAATACAAGATTATGGGGTCGGGGGGGTGGGGGGAAGATAACATAATACCTCCCAAAGTTCAAAATTCACCAGAAACTGATTCCAAAATATTGAAGTGGATGAAATACCAGATAAAGAACACAAAAAATGTTATTATAAATTGATGGATGAATTTCAAGAGAACACAGAAAAACAATTAAATGAATTAAGGAAGTCATTGCAGGATATGAATGAGAACTTCAATATGGAGAACCGACAGAAAGCTTGACAAAGAACCAAACAAGCCGGCGCAACGGTGCATGTCTGTAATCCCAGCGGCTCAGGAAGCTGAGGTAGGAGGATTGCGAGTTCAAAGCCAGCCTCAGCAAAAGTGAGGCCCTAAGCAATTCAGTGAGATCCTGTCTTTAAATAAAATACAAAATATGGCTGGGGATGTGGCTCAGTGGTTGTGTGCCCTGAGTTCAATCCCTGGTACCCACCCCACTAAAAAAAAAAAAAGAAAAGAAAAAGAAGAAAATAAAAGAAAAAGAACCAAATGGAAATCTTGGAAATAAAAGGTAGAATAAATCAAATAAAATGTTCAGTTGAAAGTATCACTAATAGAGTAGAGACAAAATGTAGAAGACAGAATCCCAGAGCTGGAAGACAATGTGCCTGGCCTTCAACATTTGGATGGTATTTAGAAAAAGAAAATGACTAACTATGAACAGGATATACAAAAACTCTGGGACAATATTAAGGCATCATATTTAAGAATCACTGGAATCAAAGAAGGTTATGAGACATAGGCTGATGGTCTAAATAACCTCTTCAAGGTAAAAAATAACAGAAAACTTTCTAAACTTGGAGAATGGATTGAACATCCACATAGAGGAAGCATTCAAAACACCAAAAAGTCAAGGTCAAAGACAAATCTATCCATGACATATCATAACTCAAATGCCTGAGAACAGATCAAGCATAGAGTTTTAAAAATCTCAAGAGAAAAATGTCATGTCACATTTAAAGGCAAACCAATCAGAATTACTTCTCACCACACTCTAAAATCCAGAAGGACTTGGAATGTTGTGTTCTAAGCACTGAAAGAGCAAGGATATCCTTCAGAATCAAAGAAGAAATAGAAAGCTTCTAACACACACACACAGAAACTAGGAGAATTCATGACTACTAAGCTGACATTACAGAAAATATTAAAGAAATGCTACACACAGAAGAAATCAAAAGCAAGGCCCAGTACTCACAAATCTCATTTAAGAGAAGCTAAGAAAATGAGAAACAAGACTGAATTGAACAATCAAAATAAATAAAAATGGCAGGAATTAATAAAAAGCTTTTTATAAAAACACTAAATGTAAATGGTCTTGATAGGCCAATTAAAAGGCAATAGCTGGAAGAATAGGTTAAACAACAAAACCTCAGAGACTCACCTCATAAGAAAAGACAACCACAGGCTGAAAGTAAAAGGGTTAAAATTACTATACCCTGCAAATAGAGCCCCCAAAACAAGCAGGAGTGACTGCTGTCATGTCTGACAAAGCAGACTTCAAATCAATATTAATCAGAAGGAACAAAGGAGGTCAATTCACCCTGGTAAAGGGAACGACCCATCAAGATGTAACAATAGTAAATCTTATGCTCCAAGTGTGGTACACCAAATTACACCAAACAGACACTACTCGAAGTCTCAGACAAACCCCAGTACAATAAGACTGGGTGATTTCAACACACTTCTCTCACCAATAGATGGGTCATCCACCCATAAACTCAGTAAAAATTCTTCAGACCAAAAAAATACTAAAAGTGAAATACATTTAACAGACATCTACAGAGTAGTTCATCCAAAAACAGCTGAATTCCCTTTCTTCTCAGCTGCTCCCATGGAATCTCCTCCAAAATCAACCCTACTTTAGGCCACAAAGCAATTCTCAGCAAACACACACACACACACAAAAAAAGTTATAATTCCTTGCATCTCATCTGATCATAAAGGAATAAAGTTAGAAATCAACACCAAAAACAAAAAACCACAGAAACTATAGAACAGCATGGAGATTCAACAATATACTTTTGAATGATGAACTAAGGAATGGGGGGAGAAATTAAAATTGTTAGATTCACACAAGAATGGAGAATAAACACACCAGGACCTCCGAGACACCATGAAGGCCGTCCCGAGAGAAGAGTTTCCAGCTCTGAGTGCCTCCCTAAGGAAATCAGAAAGGGCCCAAACAAACAGCCGAATGATGCAGCTCAAGTCCCTTAAAAAAAAAAAGAACAAACCATTTAAAAAAGAAGAAGGAAGGAAATGATTAAGAGCAGAGGCATTTCCTGTGGCTGCTGTATCCAGTGAGCTCGATGCTCACCCGGGAGACTTATTCTCTCCAACCCTGGAGTCTGGATTTTCACACCCAGGTGTTGGAAGGCTCTTGACCCCCGTCTTGAGGGGACAGCACCTCCTCACCTCCGCCAGCCTCCAGACGCTGTCCACCCTGATGCTGCCTCGATCTTCACACGAGTTTCTGTGCAGAACCGATGTCTCCCCTCTCTGTTGCCTTCTGTCCCCGGGTTGAGGCCTTAACTGGATGATCCAGGATAAGCTCATCAGGCGATTCTTAATTACACCAACAGATGGGACATCCATTTTTTATTTCATCTACAAAAATGTTTCTTTCTAAACTAGGACACCTTCATAAGGACTGGGGGTTAAGCTGTGGGTATATTTGGGGGCGACCTCTATGGAACCTACAACACCCCAAGGCACCTTCCCAGCGACCCCCTTCCTTCAGCCACACCCTGCTGCCTATGGTTACCACCCAGTTCATCCGCAGAGTGGACTAATCCACGGATGAGGTCACACTTCTCATGATCCCATCTTCTCACCTCTGAAAGTTCTTGTGTTGTCACACACGAGCTTTGGGGGGACACCTCAGATCTCAGCCACAGCAGGTGGGTGGGCCAATGGAACTCGGGGACTGAGAGGCACACAGGGGGACGCAGCGAGGTCTCCTTTTCCAAAGGTCTTCAATGGCAAGAGGAGACTTCTTTCCCTTCTCCCTCTACTGAGCGAGCGTCGAAGGCAGAACCGCGTGAGTGTTCTGTGCCCAGGATCATGGTGAGGGACGCGATGCTGCAAGTGGAACTGAGAGCTCTCTCCCTGACCTCAGTGAGCCTCCACCAGAAAGGAGGAAAGATGAAGGTGGACAACACCTATCTGATCAGACGCCAGGCTGAGCAAGGAGACCCAGAGCCAGCCACTAAACGGGAGGGTGGCCTGGGGAAGAGGTCCTCCAGAGGGACAGAGAAGGGAGGCCTGGGCCACATGGGAATTGCTGCAGTAGAGGCCCAAGAGAGGGTCCCAGTGTGGACAGCTGGCCCAAAGCTGTGAAACCACAACTATGTCGTGGTCCCCAAAGGAAGAAGCTGGTTGCTCAAGTGGTGGCATGGAAATGCTGGGGACACGCCAGGCTGCAGCCGGCTTGCCCCATGGCGTACATTCCCAAGGAACGTCCTCGTCAGTTTGTGGCCTTGCACCATGTCTGCCTTCCGCCCATTCCCCAGCTTCCCCCTTCCACACGGTCTTGTCTGGGAAGGTGATACCTTCCATTTCTAAGAGAGAGCTAACCGAGTCACTGAAACCAGATTCAAGAAAACACAACTATGACACAGAGCAGTGGCCGCCACCACCAACCCACCCACCAATCAACCACCACCAACCGCCACCAAGACAGGCATTCCAATCGGGCAGAACTTGATGCATAGACATTTCTACGCAAAAGCAAGGACCGAGCATTTGAGATCATAAGGTGCGACAGGACAGGAGCTTACCAACAAATGGAGAGTGTTTTAGGGGAAAGTATTCAGAAAAAAAATTCTTTCCCCTCTTCCTTCAAGATGGGGTTGGGATCTGAGCGCCCCTCGTCATTTCCACTGAGGACCTCTCTGTCACCTGCTCCGGTTCCTCTTGATTTCTGTCCTTTCTCTTCACACACGTGGACTTGCATCCCCACACCAGGAGGAAAGGATCCGTGGCACCGTGGATGGGTTCCCCGATGGACCCATGCCAGGGTCTCAGCAAATGTCTTCAGAGTTCAAAAAGCTCTTGGGGGACACCTCGTGTCTACACCCCAGCAGGGTGGCTGGTGGGGACACCTCGTGTCTACACCCCAGCAGGGTGGCCGGTGGGGACACTTCAGCATGGTGATTAAAAGCTTGGGTCCCTGATACAGATGGCCTGCACCTGGAATCCCGTCCCCCCGTTTCCCGACTGTGTCACTGTGGATGCTTGGCTTTTGGTGACCTCTGGCCCTGGTTCTCCTCCTGCAGAGGGCACCCCCTTTTCTGTTGAGGCAACTTCTGTGCACTCCCAGGTTGGTGGACGCTGATCTAGATCAGGAGCCCTGTCCACCACAGCGACGAGTTAGCTGACCAGTGCAAAGGCTTTCCCTCAATTTGACCATTTTCTGAACACCTCTCCTGGTGGACACATAAAACCATCTCCATATCTGACCGACACCGTCAATTACTTACTACCCTTTGATCGAGTGGCAGGCGTGAACAAACCCAAGCATCCAGGGTAGGCATTGCTTGATGGGAGCGCTTCTCACTCTCTATCTCTCGGCTCTCCTTCCTGTGGGTGAGGCACCATCCTCAGCCAGCTCTTGTCTCATGGTGGCAAGAGGGTTGCCATGGCTCCAGAGCAGACATCTGCCTCAGTTGTGGTTTAGTCGAAGAGTGCAAGAGTCTCTTTACCAAATGCCCTCTTGAGCCTCTTCTCTTTGCCTCCCTGCTCATCTCTGATTCTCGCCCTAGTAGAAGACTGTGATGTTCGGGTGGTTAGATAAGCCCTGACCCACTGCTCCCTAAGTCAGGGCTGGGGCCCCTCCCAGGGCTCAGAGCTGAGAGAGAGAGAAAGTAGCCTTTGGCAACTGAAAGGTACGTGGTGCCCAAGGCCAGAATCAGCACGTGTCCCCTGTCCTGAGAGCGTCGCTCACCCCCTCCAGCTAGTCTCCCCTGCCACGAGGTGTTCACAACCCCCACGGCGCTGTGCGCAGGAAGAGCGCCAGTTATGAGTGACAAGGCACCTCTGGGCCCCTGGGAAGGACAGGCACCGAGCACCTACCAACCTGACCTCAAGCACCACGCGGCCCAGACTCTCGCCATGAGTCTCCTGGACGAGGCCAAGGCCTGCCGGGGGCTGTCCCCACTGCCTGGCTGTCTGAGTGCCACAGTGTCCCCGTCCCTGAAGTGAGCCTCCCACTCCCCGCTCCAAGCAGGGCTGCGTGGAAACTGAAGTGGTCCGTCTGCTCCAAGCCCTGTGAACCGTGGAGCCTGGCAGGTGGCAGCCTCGGTAGAGGCTCGGAATTATCACTGCCCTTCTGTGATCCGCGAGGGACTGCAGCACCCCGGAGCTCGGCGCCAAGTCTGGTGACACACGACAGACACGTGCCACGTTATTGGGTCTGAGAGTCCCTTCTGTCAAGACGAGGGTTTTCCTTGAGTGTCAGACATGGGGACACTCACAGGGGACCCACCCTGGATTGGGTCAACGCACCTCATCCTGACACTGCTCTCGTCCTCGTGTGACAACACCGAGAAGGCCCAGGTGCGGGGGCCCAAGACGGAGGCAGAACCATCCCCGAGGGCAGCAGTGTCAAGACTGCAGAGAGTTTTGACATTTGCCCCGGTCGAGGTGTCCCCGAAGATGAAATGACCACACCCACACAGACCTCCCGAACATCCGGGTCCCCGTGACTCCGATCTCTGGTCCCCCCACGGGCCCCGCACACTGCCGAGGCCCAGGCTCCCGACCTCGGTGCTTCAAACCAGAGCTGCCAGGCTGAGCTTGTGCCTCAGTGACAGTGTGGGGACAGAGGAGACTCTCCCCACCTCTCAAGTCCAGCAGGCTCCGCTGCCCCCCACAGACCACGGGCTGCAGGGCTTCTCATCCTACAAACCCAGGGGCGGCTGCAGGAGAAGCCTCTAACAGGTGCGAAGGCGGAGGTGCCCAGTGTCCGTCTGCAGAAAAGACCGAGACCCTGGCTTTAGGATGGGTTTCGTCCGAGGCGACCCCACGCTGGGCACCTCTCTGTTTTCCTGGCCACGTGGTGAGAGATGCCAGGAAGCCAGCCTGCCACCTTCTCTCACGACCCTTATTACCCCTGTAGAGTCAAATCACAGGTCGGATCCTCTGATCAGCCCACAGATAACTCAAGGCTCCAAAAACACCCCCCAGTTACTGGTCACTGTCCTCTGGGACCCTCTCCAGACCCCGAGGCTCAGTCTCCTCTGTCAGATGAGGGGAATCGATGACGTGGAATCCGTGCCATCTCCCTGGTGGAGCAGCCCCGGGGATGCCCTGGGGGGGGGGGGGACAGGCCAACCCTCCACAGAGCGTGGCCCTGGTGCAGCGCCTCCCTGGCCCTCAGAGCCCCGTCTCTGGCCCATGCGTCCATCTCTGTGTGCTCCACGGCCGAAGCCTCACTGAGCCAACTCAGGACAAAGGAGCGGAGAGGGGGATGCGTGCTGGCATCGGGGACTTCAAACTGCCTGCCTTTACCGTCCCCGTCCAGTCCCTGGTGGACGGTGAACATCAGCCCGAGGAATGGGCCCGGGGTTCCTGCCGGAAGGTGGGTTTGATCTCTTCTGTTTCAGAACCCGAGGCCTCAGGCCCTGCTGGTAGACTGGTTCTCGCTGCTACAGGATGAAAACACATTTTTATGCATAAAAAAAGGATCTAACCCAGGCTCTGACACTTGGATTTGGATCTAAATCCTGTATTTTTTTCTGTTCTTTTGGAAAATTGTAGAGGATATGGCTGACCGTCACCCGTCCCAAGCTGTGTTTTCCACGGTGACCCCAACGGTCAGCTCCCTGTGCCTGCCTGGCCTCAGGTCCCCTGGCCCCTGGGGTTAGACTCGAGAGTCAGGAGAAGGGTCTCAATGCAGCCCCCACCAGGCTCACGTGCAGGAACCCTCTCTGCAACCTGGGGACGAGTGCAGCACGAGTCCTCCATCTGCATCCGGCCAGTGGGACCCGATGGCCTGGCCCCTCCTGGCTGTTCCTCAGGTGGCCCTGCAGAGCTGGCCGTGGGCCACACAGCTCCAGGGAATCACGTGTGACGAGAATCTTGACGGTGTGCGGCCCGTGCTGTCACCCCTGCCAGCCTGGTTTGCTAGCAGAGGAAAGAGACCAGAGATGTTGAGTGACTTGGCCGACGTCACCCCTTAGCAGTGGGGACAGCCAGGGGGCAGACCTGGCTGAGCCTCGTCTGCACAAACACAGCCCTACAGGTGGGGTCCCTGGTGTGGTGTGCTGGGGTGGCCGCTGGGAGGGGACAGGGAAGGTTACAGGAGGTCATGAAGACAGAGCCCTGGTGACGGGAAGAGGCTGTATAAGGAGGAGGAAGCAAGGGAGACGGTGGCCTCCTGGCCACGCGAGGCCACAGTGACAAGGAGGCCGTCTGCACCCCAGGAACTGAATCTGCCTGGATCTGGACCCCAGCCTCCAGGGCCAGAGGAATCAATGCCAGTGGCTGGGCCACCTCCTGTGGGGCTCCGCAGCCAGAGATGGGACAGAGAGTGTGTCCTGGAAGGACGTGAGGTGTACACCTGGCCTGGAGACTAGCCCCTCCAAATGCTGCGTAAACTGATGTCCCCTCTCCAGGTCACAGTGTCATCGCCCGTAAATTGGCATAAAAGCAGCAGTGACCTCGTGGAATCCTGGGGACAAAGTGAGAAAAAGCTCAGCGTTTGCCAACACACAAAAAACTCTCAATAAACAGTGGACGAGAAAGTGTGCCGACCCCGTGTCTAACCCAACGCCCTGCCTTCACTCCCAGGGACCAGGGACTGGAGGTTCCCGTCTGATCGGGTTCCCAGCCCGATGTCGGAAAGAGAACTCCCAACCAGTCACCCCACTACAGTCGCTCAGAGCGTGCAGGCCCCAGAGGGGACAAGGAGAGGAGGAAAGACCCAGGGTGCCTCCTGGATTTACCCCCAGGAAGGACCTTGTCCCCCTCGGAGAGCTCGTAGGCTCTGGAGCCACCAGACACATGTGGCTTTTCACGTGTGTCTACCGCGCAGTCCCATCCTCTGTCCAAAAGAGTCTCACAGCACCTGCAGGGTGTGGGGGTCTTCTGCCCCTTTCTGACCAGCCCCCTGTCCCCAGGATGCAGCCGAGGGCCAGTCAGTGAGCACAAGGCTGGGGTCACAAAACGGGAGTCACCGTCTGCTTCTCCCCTGGCCTTCCACGTGGATTCACTGAGAACCAACCCAAACATCATCCCTATCATTTAAATATGTGGCCAATGTAAAAAGATACCCAGGTATTCCTCTCTCCTTATTTCCCTCCTAAGTCTGAAGTCGACGTGGTGATTTTTGCTAAAAGTGCATCTTGGACCAGCCACATTTCAGAAGCTCAGCAGCCACGTGTGGTTGGTGGCTAACATTTTCCGCAAGGCAGAACCAGAGCCTGTGAGCTTGTCCAGGGAAAAAAAAAATATTGAGATGTTGGGGGGGAAAAAAAAAGGTGTGAATCATTCTAAATCACAAATAGAACTCCCTAAGAGAAATGGGTAGACGTGCCACAAAAAGAAGTCAAGACACTAAAAAGTTACTCAGATTTTACAAGAGTGTCAAGTTCACAGTTTCTCTGTGAGTTACGGGGGTCCCACTTGCACATGCCCAGGAGAGGGTCTGAGCAGGGGGTGGGCGGCTTATCACGTCAACCCGTCCATTCTCATAGTCGCGCACACTGTATTGGAAGTGGGCCGTGAATGGTCGTGCATATGTCATCTGTGATGAGGGACTGCAGCCTCCAGAACGGAGCTCCTAGGGTTTGGAAGGTCTCACGCGCTCCCGGAACAAGACCCCAAGCTCTGCAGCCCTGGAATTTGCAGGTGAAAAGAAAGGAAATATCCGGTGGCAGCGGGGCCGCTGAGAGCCAAGGCACAAGCAAGGACCGTCCCCGCTGACAAACACATTTTTTAAAACTAGCGAATTTGCGCAGCACTACTGATGCGATGAATGAGATTTGCTTTTTTTTCCTGCCTGCCAAGCCACTTATTAATCATAACATATTATGGCTCTGCTAGTTCAATATGTGGAGTGAGAAAAAACCACCCAGGAGCCGGCTGAGAACAGAACGGAACAGAAAAAAAAAAATTGTACGGCAAGAAAAGAGGAAAGTTAACATAGGCTAATGAGAAAGAGGGGTGGGGGGAGACCCCTCCCATCCCTCTTAGAACAGATTTTTACAACTATCAGAAAAATAAAGTGAAATTTAAATACAACGTTCGTGCAGCTACTAGCTCCTGCTCAAAGCGTTTAAGGAAGGAGTGTCGTTTTGAGAACAAGGTCCTGGGGGTGAAGGGTGGAGAGTGAGTGGCACAGAGCAGCTCCACCCTTGCCCACGGCCCTCCCGAGGCAGCTGCCAATTGGAGTAATTGCCACCAGGATCAGGCTGGGCCGTACAGGTAGAAAATCAAATTCATGTTCCAAGAAGAAATGGAAGGAAAACATCGGAGCGTGGAGGAAGGAGGCTGAGGGTCAAAACCACTCTTGACGCAGCAGAAAGACATCATGGATTTTCACAGAGAGGAGATGACGCGGAGGACGTTAGTTTATGAGCCCGGGAGACAAGAGCTGAAATTCCAGTAAGGAACTGGCAGGAGACGCGGAAGATGCTGTCACACGCGTGTCCCCAAGGCACACGCACCTCCGCAAAAATGCACCAAAGTCCTCGGGCAGCGGATCCTTATTTGCCTGCGGTGATGAGAAACATCACCAAGCGCCCGAGCACCAAGCACTCTGGGGGTCTGAAAAGGATCAACGTTTCATTGCCAATGTCAGAGGCCACCAGATTTCCCAATTTCCTTTGTATCAACTGCGAATGAATGAAGGCGACGTGGCCAACGTGCCTGACCTGACTCTGGATCCACTGTCATCCTGGGGTCCATTCACTTAGAAATACTCACCCATGCATCTTTGCTACCCAGATCCCCAGCACTTTGGGCAGTGCCTCCCGGGAGGGTGGCCCCTTCCCGGCCTCCAGGTAGGAGCTGAGCCTTTGACTAAAGGCCCAAGGCCCGGTCAGATCCACAGACGCAGGCCCCGCCCTCGTGCCACCAGAGCTCAGCCTGTGCGTTGTTCCTGGTCCTGGCTGAGAAACACGCACGCACGGTTTTTCAGAGCCCCTTAGAATCCTCGGGCGCAGGCGGCGCACACCCAGCCGTGATGGCGTTAGAAACGTGTTGGGGTTGGCACGGGCGAGGCTGAGTGTTCTCCTCCCTGCCAAGACGGAGGATGATTGACGGAATGGGAACAGGAGCCGGGTGCCAGGACGCTTCTGAAACCAGACGGGCGCGCTCGGTCGTGCATTAGAAAAGGAACCAACGGGCAAGTCCACATGATCCCCCCGCGTTCTGAAGATCAGGGGTCACTGTGGGGATGCGTGCGAGGACAAGGCGCACGCGGAGTCCAATTCCTCCTCCCGGCGGATTGTAGGGAATGTGGGAGAGCGGGATGACCATCTTCTAGAAACAGCCAGAGCCCATTTCCTGGAGCATCCAAAGTGTGAGCTGCAACCCGCCTGCTGCGAGGGAGGCGGAACCCGGCACAGGGCCCGGTGGGGCCGGGAGGGCAGCCCCTCAACAGTGGCTCAGGTGACACATGTTGACTGTGCATCTGCTTGTGTTCAGGACCAGGGGCACAACCCAGGCAGGACACAGCTCTGTCCTTCCAGGAGCTAAGGATGACACAGAAGAGACTCGCTCTCTGTTACCCGCAGTGTCCTGATCTTCCACAGGGAGGGGTGCGGCTGACCCAGGAACGTGGTTCAGCCATGGGGGGTCTCCTAGAGGCTGGCAGAGGGCGGCGTGAAGCCTTCTGTGGGGAAGAGTGGGAGAAACAGGAGGGGAAGACAGTGTCGGAGGCCAGGGGCCACCCCACGCAGCTCCTGAGTGTCACGTGGTCCACTATGTGTAGACCGAGGACACACAGGAGATGGACCATGGGACCAGGCCTTCGGGACCACCGAGGACATCTAAGAAACCCGGACTCTACCTGGAGGACCACAGGAAGCCACGGACGCGCTCTAAGCAGGCCAGCGACTTGGTCAACCGCGCATTTCAGCAGGAACGTTCTGGCTCCCCTGGAGATCGGGCCGATGGGGTCCAGACAGACTTTGGAATCTAGCAGGGAAAGTGTCTTAGAAATGTTGCCCGGCACCCTCGCTCGACGACAGAGGAGGGGGACTAGGGGCCAGGCAGGGAGAAATCATCGGCTCCCAGCATCAAACCCCTCTCCTGGATTCCGTGAGCAGCCTGCGTCGACGGAGGCAGGAACCACCACACGCGCCTTCCCACGTGGAAAAGTCACCAACGGCCCGTCTCCTGGGGGCGCCCGCAGAGCAAGCACAGCCCACGGGATTAGGCACCGGGAGCGATTCAGAAAGGGCTTCTGCCCAGCGGCTCGCAGGATCCCCGCCCCAGCCAGAGGGGACTCATCCCCGCATCCACACTCCCCAGACTTGAGAAATCAACCCAGGGCCTGGCTGGGGTGGAAACCCATCTGAGCCACGGGCCATGTGGTGCCGTGCCTTGGCGTCTCCGGCCTCCTAAACGTGCTGCCCCAGCCCGTCTCCCACTCAGACGCTCAGGTTAGCACAGGGCCCGGGAGGGCGGCTGCCATGAGGTTCCTGCCAGGCAGAGAGCTTAACGTGAGCAAGCAGAGTGGGAGAAGAGAGCGGGGCGACAGCAAGTGGCTACACAGCTGTGACACAAATCGCTAACTGGGGCTGACTCTTAACTCAGTCTACACGGGAGCCAGGGGCTGAATTAAGGCAGTTGGTACAGGGCAGCGAGGCGGGGTGATGTCACTGACCAGAGAGAGGCCCTAAGATTCAGGAACCATCCGCCCTCCCATCTGGGCTTTGGAGATGAACCTGGGGTCGGGGGGACCCCAATGGTGACAAACTATTCCAGGAAGCTGGGGACAGGTAGTGAGAGCTCAACAGGAGGAGCGAAAAAGGAGGGGAAGAGAGGTGGGAGGCGCGGGAGGGGGATATTTTCCACATGCACCAGTCCCAGTGACGTCAGCAGGGCCAGCCAAACACATTCACAAAAGGCGAGGACATTGCCACGGTCCCCCTTCTAGGGTTACCAGTGGTGTTAGGGTTGGGACAGGTGGTATCTCCACAAAGGTGGCGTATGAGACCGTGCCAGAATCTTCACAGGTGAAATAGAGCCTGGGATGTGGGACTTCATCAGTGGATTAATCCAATGATGTGGATTAATCCAATGATGTGGATTAACTGAGTAGTATCTCAGATATGGCTGGAGGAAGGAGGGCCATGGGGGGCATGCCTTTGAGGTCTGTATTTTGTCCCTGGTGAGCTGAGCTCTGTCTCTGTTTCTCTGTCTTTGTCTGTCCGTCTGTCTCTGTGCTTTCTGGTTTCCACGTGCTCAGCTGCTCTCCTCTACCACAGCCTTCCGCCATGGCGTTCTGTCTCACCTTGGGCCCAGAGGTATGGAGTCACTTCTCTAAAGGACGGAACCTCGGAAACCGCGAACCCAAACAAACCTTCCCTCCTTTAAGTTGCTCCTTTGGGTCTTAGTCAAAGCGACACAAAGGTGACCGAAACGCGTGGAGACCAGTGTCTTCAAACATGGCGCCCACAGCTTGGGGAGCCACTGAGTCGGGGAGACTCAGGCAGGTTGACCTACTAAAGCCAAGTGAAAAGAAGTCTCCAAGGACAGCAGGGTCACCACCGTCCCCGAGCGAAGGTCAATTGAAAGTCAGCTTGTTTCCCGTCGGGACTGACCCCCTGGAACGGCAGGAGTTTGGGGGGCTGGGGTGCAGAAGGGGGGCCTGTTTTAGGGGCTGGGTCCTTTGGGAAAGAGCCCAGTGAGGTGACTTTGGAGAACTCAAAGATGCAGTCCTTGGAGGGAGGGAAGAGGGGCAGGTTGTGGAGGTGCGGGTAGGAAGGGAGTGGATTTTTCCGGAAGGATGCCTCGGGCAGCCACAGAGGCTGGGCCCTCCTTGGTTCCTGGGCCCTCCTTTGTTTGCTCTGAAAATACTTTAAAGGGAAAGAAGCTGGTGTCAGAGACAACTCGGGTCCTTCCAGGGTGGGAGGAGCCCCCGAACTCATTTGCCTATGGGGACTGGAGGATCCTTCCTGCCTGGGGCCGCCCCTCCGGGTTTCTTCCACAGCCTGGATAGAGAACTCCATAGGAAACATTCTCCTCCCGATTTTCCAATCTTCTCTTGTTTTCCTCTGTAAAATGTCAGGTGGTGATGTCATAGCGCTGGAAACAATTTCAAATATTTTCTGCCAACAGCTCTGCCGCGAGACCGGGTGGAGGTGAAGAAAGAGGCCCTGTATTAGGATAAAAACATCTTTCCCGCCACCTCGAACCCAGCCCTGACGCTGGCTGCTCACAGCTCCTTCCACAGGACGCTTTCCCTCAAAGCGGATTCCAAGTAGCTCCTGGAGCACCCCAGACGCTTCAAGAAGCTCATAGACCATGGGGACCTGAGGCACCAGGTCACAGACTCCTCTGTGCATGACTTGGAAGGGGTTGAGAATTGATGGTCAGGGTCAGACCTGGTAAACCAAGTAGATGGTCAACTTCCTGGCTGTGTTAGTCACTGGGGAAGGGTTCCTGGTGAAACCATTCTTCAAAAACCTATAGTTTTGGAGATAAGGCATCCAGGTGGGGTGTGGCAGGACTCAGTGGCGTGGGGTTCCCAGCAAAACAAGGCTCAGTAATGTCTGGGTCAAACACCAGGCAGCTGGGAGGAACAGAACAGGTCCAGACCCACCAAATCCCCCTTCACCTCAGGGCCTTTGCACATGCTGTTCCTTCTGTACGGCATGAACTCTCTGCCCCACAATGCTCAGGCCCCAACCTTGGCCAAGTAGAAACCTTCCCCGGCCCCACACTCAGGTCAGGTGGTTCTTTTTTGTTAAATCCACTCAAGAGATCCTGTGTTTTCGGCAGAGTGCTTCTCAGGTCTCTAACTGTGCCCTTATTCACATCACAATGGGTGATGTCCTTCTCCCCTGCCTGGTGACGCTCCCAAAGAGCAGGGTCTATATCACCTGCTTAGCACAGGGTCTGACTATAAGCACTAAGAAACAAGATAGAGCATCCTGTGTCACACCAGAGTGACGGTGACCCTCGAGTTCACACACCACCACCCTCCAGGGACAAAGGAGATCTTGAACTCGTCTCTCTAGCGATTCTCCACCTTAAGTGTGCATGCACGCACGCACACACACACACACACACACCGCTTGTGTACCAAGGGGACTCAACAAATTCTGCAGGGAAAAAAGGTAAAACAGTTGGGGAACGAGCGCAAAGGGAAAGCTGGTTTAGATAAATAGTAAAAACGCATCGGGAATAAGTGACCACGCGGCAAACAGGAAACAAATGGCCGGTGTCTGCAAGAAAAAGGACGGAATCAGTTTCCTGCTTAGAAAAATGGCCCCGGGGTGCAACGTCCTGGGCGCAGCCTCTAAATAGAACTGTCACAGGGTAAGGCAAAGCTCTTCTCTCTTGCTTTCTTTAAAACTAAGATAAAGGTGCGAGGAGACACTGGGTTTGCAGTTGGGCCGTGGGGGTGCCAGTTCTGGGGTGACCTCTAAGTAGCCCCCGCCTGGGCGCGGCATCCCGGACCCCGCGGCTGGGTCCTGCAGAGCCCCGGCTCCCCTCCCTCCAGCCCCCGGTTCCGTTCTCTTCCGTAGCCACCGGAGCGGGAGGCCCCTCACCAGCTCTGGGCACCAGATGGCAGGAAACTTCTTTCTCTCTTTTACCCACTTGTGTGTCAAAGCTCCTCGGGAGAGTTTCAGAGGCAAAGTGGATAGGAGCTCTGCTGAGTCGAGTTGGTCCACTTTGGCGGGGCCAGTTGGCACAGTTCACGTGGGGAAGGTTGAGTCAAGACTGAGGCCGGCACTTCCAGCCCCGGGGACTGGGGGCTGCTCCAGGGCAGGGGCAGGGCCACGCGGTGCAGGGAGAGGGACCTGGGTAGCGCCCGCTCCACCGAGAGGCTCCGTGCCAGGTTATACTCCAGACCCTCCTCCTCCTTCAGCTCCTGTGAAATGCCCAGCTGTGTGTACTCAAAGGAGAAGCCCCTTCCCTCCCTGGGCAGGTGCCATGTCACCATGAGTCCCCATTCCCGCCCGCAATCTCTGCCGCACAGAAAGGCCTGCAGGATCTACACTAGGAATAGTGTTTGGGGGCTGGGGTTGGGGCTCAGCGGTAGAGCGCTTGCCTAGCCCCTGTGAGGCCCTGGGTTGGACCCTCAGCACCACATACAAATGAATAAACAAAACAGAGGTATACAAAATTATAACGACATTTTTTTTTTAAAATGCTGTTTTGGTCTGTTGCCTGCTTGCAGAGTACAGAGCTGTCCTCTGCATTGTGGTTTGTCCCCATCAAAACTCTTGGTGAAGCTTGATCCCTGGTGTGACATTCATTACTAAAAGGTGGAGGGACTTTTAAGAGGTGGGGCCCAGTCAGTGATGGGTGGGGACACCCCAGCTCATGACGGGTTGAATGCTGGTCTCAAGGAACGGGTCCAGCCTAACAGGAGTGGATTATTCCCAGCCAGAAGCAGGTTGTTATAAAAGAGTGAGCCAGATGCCTCCCGTTCTCGGACTTCTTTTTCCACCATGTGAGGCCATTCGCCACCATGAGTCCCTCACCACGAACCCTCCTCTTTATAAAAAAGTACCCAGCCTCACGTATTTTGTTATAGCAACCAAAAAGAAAGAAAAAAAAGGTCCGAGACTGAGAGTTTGGCACAGAGGGAAATGGTGCTGGGGTGTAGCAGGCAGGGAGGGGATTCCTGATGCGTCTTTGGGTTCATCCCTAGAACCCGTGAATGTGTTCTGCAGAATGATCAGAAAGTAGATCCGTCTGGGTTATCTAGGTGGTGAGTCCCACGGGGATCACCAGGGCCTTAAGTGTGGACAGGGGAGCAGGAGAAGAGCCGGAGGAGACGTGGGATGTGGGAAGGATCTGCTGCCCCTGCCTGGCTTTGGAGGTGGAGGGAGGCACCTCCCGCAGCTGGGAAAGGCAGCCAGAGCCTCGGCAGAGCCTCAGGAGAGGAACAGGGACGCCTTGATCTTAGCCCAGGGAGCCTTGGGTGGGACTTCCCCCTACAGAACCTCGGGATAATAGATCTGCGTTACCTCAGCTGCCCAATCTGCAGTGGAATCTGCAGTCCTGTGTCACAGCCACAGGCTGATGGTGCCCCTGCCCGCATTCCTGATTGAAATCCTGACCCCAGGACCTTAGAACGTGACGTGTCTGGAGACTGAGAGTTTGAAGAGGTCAAAAGAGGCCATAAGGGTGGACCCTGATCCGTTGTGCCTGTGTCCTTGTAAGAAGGGACACCGCGGCACAGGCACACCTCGAGGGATGGCCAGAGGAGGACACAGGAGAGGGCAGCTGTCCATCTACACGTCAAGAAAAGGGCCTGAGAGTGAAACCAGCCCCCTGCCACCTTGATCTCAGACTTCTGGCTGACGGAAAACAAATCTCTGTTATTTTAGATCCGGTCCAGAGGGCGGGATCCGGCACCTCAGAAGGAGCAGCCGCGGGGAGCTCGCAGCCATGAAGGCACTCGGAGGTGGGGGAGACCATCATCCCCCCCACACACAGCAAGTGAGTTGCAAGGGAGGACCTGGATGCACAGTCTGGGTGAGTGTTGTGGCCACTGGCGAGGGAAGCCCACGGGGGCTTGCAAACCAAACGGCTCAAGGGCAGATGCTCCGAGAGCCGGACCTGGTCACCCACTTCTTCCCAGTGTCTTGAGTCATGTGTCCCTCCACAGCGTCAGAGTTGATGGAATGACAACTTCGGAAGCCACGCCACTTTTGTTGGTTGTAGTTTGCTGAATGCTCGGGGACCCCTTGGTAGTTTGAAGCTGGACAGTCGCAGGCTCTTTTTCTCCATGTGAATCACTCATGTTGGTGACCCTCCAGTCCCAGGTTGGGTTACAGAAAAGCCAAGAACAGGTCCGGGTTCTAGGAGGCCGCAGGGAGACCACGGCAGAGCGCGGGCACAACCTCAGGAGCCGCTGCAGGTGCTCAGATGAGGGACCTGCCAGAGGACTGTCCAGGGTGCCCAGGCGTCAGAGCGGAGTGTGGTCCAGGCCAGCATCTGGGCTGCTTTTACGGGGATCACATCGAGCAGGGAGACGGAGCCGGGCTGAAGCCTGCGGACAGTCAGAGAGTCCTGTTCGTCTCAGGAGGCCTTCCCCCATGGCCTGGTGACGTGGACCAGCTCCCTTCCACGGGTCTCAGGCCGGGGGTCCTCTTTGGTGGCTGACGTGTTTGGTGAGCCGATACACCCTTGCACCCCGTGCTTCTGATTTAACTTGGTAAGTTCGTGGGCCGCCGTGTGCATCAGTGTGGTTGATTGGCTTATCAGCACGCGCCCCATGGTTATGCTGGGCAGATGGTGACTGTGCACTTGTACGGACAAGGTGTGGATGTGGAGTTCTCAACAGAGTGACTCGTGGCAAAGGACGGCTTTCTAAGGTGGAGCACCTCGGGGTCAGGCACAGCCTGAGGACTGCTGTCTGAACAAGTGCTGTCCGTCCAGAGCTCCCGGGAGGCACCCCGATTCCCCTGAGCAGCTCTGCCGGCCTGCATGCTGATAAGCCCAGGCCCACCCGTGGAGTGCAGCTTCTCTGAGCCCCTGCATGCGGTGCTGGAGAAAGCTGACTTTGGGTCTCGCTGGGTTCTCTACCCTTGGCTTGTTGACTCCAGTCCCCCCTGAAGCAATATCCTATTGATATGGCACTGAGTCGTCACTTCCTGAGGTGGGAGGAAGGAAGCTCCATCCTTTACAAATTCTATTTTAAAATGTCCTAAAGTTCCGTCTCTGGCTGGGGAGGTCTGGCCCTGCTGGAAGGCAGATCTCTGCCTTGAGGTGGTGATTAATCAAGAGCATGGCCGTCTGGGCTGACCTGACCGGGGCCATGCTGACGTTTCCCTACGCCCTGTTCAGGGGAAAAGGCTCTGCCAGGCAAACGGAACGTGTCAACGTCATCACGAGGAGCATAGGTAACCTGCTTAGGAGGACAAATGGACCGCGAGTGATTTCACAGCCGTCGTCCACATTCTGACCACGAATCTGCCCTCATAATGGGGTTTGTTTATGTATTAGGGAGGCTTACCCCCCCGAAAAAAAAAAAAACTACACAAAACTATTTTAAATGTTTCCAATTAAATGTGAAAGTGTGCAAATGAGACAGTAAATACCAGGGTCCAAAAAATCTTCCCTTCAAGTGCCCCCGGGAATCCCTGCCATTCCCGTTCCCCCGCACCCGCCCTGCAGGCCCCAGGGCCCTCCACAGACTCTGGAGAGGGATAGACCTGGGTCAAACCCCCCTTCCCACTTGCTTGCCGTATCATCTAGAGCAGGATATTCCCCCTCAAAGTCTCCATCTGTGAAAACAGGACTGGCCTGACAGACCAGCGTTCAAGGGGTGAGTGCAGGTGGTACCCCAAAACACCACCCTGTGCCAGATGGAGGCTCAGCCCACGGCCCAGGGGTGTGTGCACAAGGGGGTCGTGCTGAGCGGGCCTGGCCGTGGGCCTCTGGAAGTCCTGCTGAGGGTTTGGCCCTCGGCTGGTGGAAGCGTTCCCTCCTGGAGCTGGGGAGCTCGGCTTTCGCGCACCTGTGCAGACAGCACGCCCTCCCCCGGAGGCGGAACCGGCGCGTGCCAGGAAAGGGGAGGCCCACGAGATGGGCTCCCAGCAGCCCTGGGCCCTGAGTGTCCAGAGAGCTTCCCTGGTTGACAGCACGTCCCAGGTACGTCACAGCTGGTGGCTGGGGAGCAAGAGGGACCCCACAGGGCGGGGACTCCTGGAGGTGTGCGCCTGGTTCCCCCAGACCCCCCCCACCCTTCACTGACTTTGCTGTGCACCCATTCCCCAGGGAAGCTGCAGGCAGAAGACGCACAGGGGACCCTGGAGCACACCACGGTGGCCCTCGGGGACTGGAGCAGGTGGGGAGCCTGGCAGAGGGGGCAGGAGGCAGGGCGGTCCGTTAACAGTGTAAAGGTGCAGTCTCACTGGGTGCCTCAGTCTCTCCCCGGTGCTTTCTTCCGGCACATTCTGCCTCTGGCCTGACACTTGGGTCTCTGGTCCATTTCGAGTGGACTTTGGTACAGGACAAGAGCTAGGAGTCTGGCTCCCCTCGGCGGGTGATTCCCAGGTTTCCAGCTCCACTGGTTCAAGAGGCTGAGCTCTCTCCAACGGAGATCTCTGGCACCTTTGTCAGGAATCAGGTGGCTGGGGCTGTGTGGCTCTGTCCCTGGGTCTTCTGTTCAGTCGTGGACGCAGAGGGAGGTCACTAGGATGGAGGAAGGGGCCGGAGGAGGAGGAGAGGGAATGACCAGGGGTGAAACGGAGCAGGCTGCCGCGTGCGCGGGGATCTGCTGCAATGAGACCCGCCACTCTGGGTCACTGACATGGATTTATGTTTTTAAAACAGGCACAGGCTCCACAGGGTTGCACCCGGGGAGGCCAAACAGCCCCCACCCTGGCACCATAATGAAGGAGCAAATCAGGTACCGAAGAGAGGAGGGGTAATGAGATCTGGGCAGGGGACGCTGGGCGCCCCGGTTGCCCAGGGCAACCCATTTCCTCCTGGTCATTTGCATCATATGGCCATTGCGACTCCCTCTGGGCTTCCTACTGCACACAGAGACCCCGCCTCCAAGGGACACAGGGCACAACCACTCATTCAACCCCATGAAGCACGGGCGGAGACAGACCCGGTTAGTCACCGGCTCAACGGGATCATGAAGTAAAAAGCCCCGCGTTGTTTAGACAGGGGTCTCCGCGGACAGATGCTTGCCCACTGGCCCCAACAGAGTCACGGGGTCGGTCTGTGTCCACGGACACCGGCTCGCTGACTTTAAGATGCAGAAAAATCAGAAGACGCTGCAGCCAGGGGCACGGAGGAGCCTCATGAAGTCCAGCAGCACAACGCAGGGCCAGGAGCTGGCCGCTCTACCAGCTGGGGGCCCTGGGCACGGGACTCCACACCTGGCAGCCTCAGCTTCCTCCTCTGTGAAGTGGGTGTCACAGAACCTCCTGCCTCAGTCAGTCATGTGACGATGAGATGAGATGACACAGGTGGAAAATCTCCATCCATCTGGCCCACTTAAAAGGTTTGTCGTCTTTTTCTTTTCTTTTTTTTTTTTTATGGCTGTTACTACTGACATGAGCATATCCTAAAGATATTCCCTAAATGCTCAGATGTCCCAAGAGATACAAGGGAGATGAGCATGGGACTCCCTGAGGAACAAAGTCAGCCTCTTTCCTTGAATTTACCAACAGCTTCAAAGGACTTGACTGAAGTTTTCTGCACATTAATACAAGAAGGGTTGAGAGGAGCCGGAGAGCGACTGATTGGATCCGGGAGGCAGTGAGGCAGTTCGTTATCCAGGTTGGATCCACAAGATAAGAACAGACCAGATCTTCCTGGAGAACTTTCCCTCCCCATCACTGTATACACATGTGCACACACGCACGCGCACACACACACACCCCACTCACATTCTCACATTCTTCTATAATGGGAGGCCGCTGGCTGTTTCCTCTCATTACTGACTTACAAGGTCAATGTCTTTTAAGTAGATAAAGATCCTTTGAATCAGATCCATCAAATTTCCCCTCTCTCGCCTTCATTGTCCTATTATACAACTTCCATTTTCAAGGTCATTCTATGGTCCCATGTGGCTACTGCGGCTCCAACCATCACACTAACCTTCCAACCAGCAGCAAGTGGAGGGAAAGTCAGCCCTTCTCATGGCCTTTTGAGTTGGTAAGCATATGCCCAGAGGGAACAGAAAGGCAGATAACTTCTCACTTGGACTCTTGGAATAGCCTCCTACCTGGGTTCCCTGGTCCACTACAATACCCTCTTAACCAGGTTCAATCCAGCTGTTAAGCCCTCACTGAAGACTCAAGTCAGCCTGTTCTTTCCTACATCCAACTTTACAAAAGTGGTCCCTCAGAAGGATCTGTCTCCCCCGAGTCTCTGAATATAAAACTCTTAGCACATTGCAGTGATGTTTTGCCTGACCAAAAGGGTCACACGGAACGTTCGGTAAAGACAGTTTGCTGGTCCCTCCCGGAGACCACTGCACCTGAGTCTCCTGGAGAGGGCTGTGCCATTCAGCCTAAAAGGCCCTAAAATGCACCTCTGCCTAACCGTCTTCCAGCGGCAGCCCCCCGTGTATCCTGGAGAACACCTGGCCCCCACAGGCTCACAGTGGGGAGCTGTGGCCTCATATGAAGGAGGAGGTGTTTTCTGACTTAGGTGCTTGTGGATCCCGAGTAAGTTTAACATTCATGCCAGTGACTGCAGCTCAGAGTTCTCTGCCTCCCTCCCGTTCCACTTTTGTAGGACAGCTTCTGTGAGGAAGCATTGACATCATCTCATTAAAAAAAATTATGTAAGTAATGCATGAATAAAATCTCATTATTAAAAAATACTCTACACAAAGTAAAATTTCTCCTCGATGATTGCTTCCCAATTCCAACCTGTGAGAGAGATAACCACTAATATTATGTTGAAATTGGCACTCTACTACCCTTCTTAACCTGTAAAAAGTCAGTTTCCCAGGTTCAACTGGATAGGTTGGTGTGTGTCCTTTCAGAACTCTCTCTTATGCAAAGTAGGTCGACTGGCTTTAAAACATGGCCATCAATTCTTTGACACCCTTTCCATTAAGAGGTGAAGACTACGTGTCCCCCCTGCTGCATCTGTTCACTGAACCATGCACCCTTGGCACCCAAGCAACCACCCAGGAAGTCTGAGGCCGCCATCTTGGGAGGAATCCCAAGCCAACATGTGGAGACCACATGTACATAAATGCTCCAGGTGACGGTTCCACCTGAGTCCAGCCTTTGAGTTATCCTAGCCCAACAGACACATGAGGGACATAACTTCCAGTTGATTCCCGACTCAAGCCTTTTAAGTTCTTTAATCTGAACTTCTGGACACTGTGAATAGACAAGTCACTCTGTCCCATTTGGGCTCATGGTCTATGGAATCCAAAAGCAAAACAAAATGTCTTTATTTTTTTTTTAATAATGCCACCATATTTTAAATGTTTGCACAATAACAGATAACTGACACAGTGAGGTAACACTTGGAGCATGTGTATGTGAATTTAACCACGTGCTCACAGAGGAAGTGAAAAACGAGGGGGAAAGACTTGAACTAACTAGAGGGGCGAGTCCAGGGGATGGTCATTGCACTGGGTGGGCGAGCATGTACCCGGCTAGATGGGGTGAGAATGACACCAGAGAGGGGACTGTCCTGCTCCAGGGGGGCCTCAGCCAGGACAAACACTTCAGGGCCTGATCATCCTTCCTGCCCCGTGTAGCCCAGGTGGACGTGTCCCCCACTAGATGCCCAGACGCCCCTGTGGGGAAACTGCGTTTAATCCCACTTCCGAGGGCTCTCGTGGTGTGACACCCTTAAGGCGGGTCTTTCTTCAGTCTGGATTGTGTGGCCCCAGACACTAACTGCCATCTTCACCTGGAGCTGGGAGAAACCCCAGTCTACTCCCGCAGCTGCATTTGACTTGGTAAAGAGGGACTGTCCAGCTCCAAAGGGGCTCTTTCTAGAGGGATTTTAGAAATAAATTTTGATTGTATAGAACCTCTCCCTGATATCACACTCTATCCCACTCCCAGGAAATTTAAATAGTCCAGAAATGCAGATGCATAGAAGTGGGCAAATTTGGGGGAATTCGATTTTAAATTATTAATGGCATAAACTACTTACAATATTTCTAGATTTTTTTAAAGGGAAGATTTACCCTATGTCAATACATAAAATTCACCCCATTAAGAGATGTCTATTGTGTGGATACCCTCTCGTTAAACACTTATATATTGACAGACATTAAGGTTGCTGTAGTTATTTGCAATCTAATAAACACAAAGTGCGCAAGTTCGTCTTTGAATGTGTGACTCACCTAATGCCCTTTTGCCCAGGGTGGGATCCGGGTGTTATCGTGAGGGTCTGGAATGTCTCCCTCAGGTGCTCAGAGCTGGGGGTTTGGGGAAGTGACGGCTTCATGAGGATTCTGCCCTTTCCTGTGGATTAATCCACTGATTCAAGTGAACTTCTAGGAGTTACCAACTAGGTGAAGGTCGAGGGTCATTGGGGGCTTGTCTTCTCCAGAGCCCCTTCCCCTCTCCATCCCTCTCCTTCCATCCCTACCCCCCCCCCGCCCCCCAGCATCCTCTGCTTGCTGAGAACCCCCCCTCCACTCAGCCCTTCTGCCATGATGTCTGCCTTATCTCAGGCCCAGAGCAGGGGACTCAGCCAACCAGAGTCAGCACCCTCTGAATCTCTGAGCCCAAGTTAATCTGCCCTCCTCGGGGCTGTTTTCCTCAGATATTTGTCAGAGCAACGCAAAGATATTCTTAATCTCCAGGAACCTGCCAAATCGCCCTCCAAATCGTTGAACCAACCTCCATTCCACCAACAGTGTCTGGGGATGTTCCAGTCAGCGCTGGACTTTGGCTGGGCAGTAATTTGGAGGTCTTGTAACAAGTCCCCCTTGAAATTAAAAGCCCTTTGCTGTTTTTCCCCCAGTTTCCTGGTTCTTACTTATCCACCTCAGTGGAAACTGAGAAACTCCCCCAAAGCCCTGGGGGTGCCAGCAAAGGGGACCAACAGGGATTGTGGCATGTTCTCTGGCTCGCACAGCCTAGCTGATCTACCCACGGACATTTCCTGGCCTTGCGACTATAAGTCGTACCCTTCCTATAAGACCAGCAGAGGCAGGTTAGCTGCTTCTCCCCAGTTTGGGCCAAACTGCCTGAAACTCATTTTTCCTTTTCCTTTTTTCTTTTTGGTAACAGGGATTGAACTCGGGTTGTTTAACTACTTAGCCACATTCTCAGCCTCTTTACTTTTTATTTTGAGATGGGGGTCTCACTAAGTCGCTGAGGCTAGCTCTGAACTTGAGATCCTCCTGCCTCAGCCTCCCGAGCCGCTGGGATTGCAGGTGTGTGCCACCGCGCCCAGCGTCATCGTTCCTTTGTATATCATGTGCTTTTGCAGTACTGGGGACTGAACCCAGGGGCGCTCTACCACTCAGCTATATCCCCAGACCTTTTTATTTTTTATTTTCATATTTACTAAGTTGCCCACGCCGGCCTCAAACGCGAGATCCTCCTGCCCCGTCATACCAAGGAGCAGGGATTGTATGCATGTGGCACTGTGCCCAGGCGGCCAGTATGGAATGTCCCTACCGCTGCGAAGCGAGTCTTGGTGTCAGGCTCCTCTTTACCTTCAACCCAGCACTGACTGGCCTGTGCCACTTTTGATAGAATAGAAAAACAAAGCTTTAGAAATGTCTGGGTCCCATGTTGGCTTGTCCCTAAGTTCACCAAGTGTCCCAGAACTTCATGTCGGCCCTTGACCTTTTCTTTCCTGTTATCTGTGGGGTTTTGTAGCCATACCATGGTTTCTCCAATCTGGTGTCCTTTCTTGAACTGATTGTTTGACAGGAAAACTTGGCCTTGTCTCCTGTTTGGTGCCAGTTTGTTTGGAAGATGATACAATAAGAGGCGTGGAGAAGTCGAGGGTTGGCTTGGGAAATCTCTATCGTGAAATTAAAAAGTCCCTGATTTTATTTCAGAGAAGATCAGAAGACACACGTCATATCCATCCGAAAGTGCACTCCAATTTAGCGCAACTGTTTTATGCTTGTTGACTTGAAAATTGGCTTAACGGAGGCTAAAATCGTCTCGTGGCTGCGGCCACACAGATCCATCTGCAGGAGCATGCTCTGGGCCGTTCTTGGGGAATTCCATTTCAGAAGCGCAGACCCCAGTCCTGGATCATAAGAAGCTCTCCCACCCTGTCCAGGAGGGGCAGGCACATCAGGGTGTGGTCATCCCTGCACCCTGGGCCACCACGCATCCCTTGGTGTTCAGGACTTTTTAATACATATAAGAAGGGATCTTGGGCCCACGGGGACTCATTGGGAAGGATTCCTAAAAAGCACTGTGTCTTATTAACTCAAAGCGCCTCCGCGGCCAGTCTGCAGATAGGCTTCTAACAAAATGAGCTCTAAAAATAGGCAAAGAGTAATCAGAGCTCACCTGGGCAGACTGCCCCGGGATTCCTGGAGATAATTCCAGCCGGGGTACCCACAGGGCTTTATTTAGAACTTAGGGGTTTTTTCCTCTGGTGAATTCCCTTTTTGATTCTGCTCACTTAAGTCATATCTTTTGCTTTATCGGACTGAAGGCTTTTGATTTTCCTTCTGTCTATCTTGGTGGCACTCTTTCTCCCCCTGCCCTCAGAAAACTCGCTCTTCAAGATTGCTGACCCTCCCGTGGCTGTCAGATGTGAATTCCACCTGGCCTCAACCAGAGTCTGACTTTGGGAATTGCAGATTGAAGATTTGAGGACTGCTTCAGACGAGGCCAGATCTAAGGTTTGCCTTTTAAAACCGGCAAGTGATAAATCAACACTTTAAAATTTTCTCCTGCAGCAGCACCTACATGCTTATGTTTACACAGTGTTTGTTTGCCTGGTACCAAATTGACCCGTAGCTAAACAGGCATTTGCATAACTTAAAAGCTGTTCAATTAAAAAAAGAACAAAACCATGGCATTTGCAGGTAAATGGATGGCGTTGGAGAAGATAATGCTAAGTGAAGTCAGCCAATCCCCCCAAAAGACAAATATGAAATGTTTTCTCTGATGTAAGGAGGCTGACTCATAGTGGGGTAGGGAGGGCGACCAGGGGAGGATTAGATGAATTCTAGATAGGGCAGAGGGGTGGGAGGGGCAGGCAGTGGGCAGGGGATTAGCAAGGATGGTGGAATGTGATGGACATCATTATACAAAGTATGAAGACTTGAATTGAGTATCAACATACTTTATATACAGAGATGCAAAAATTGTGGTATTTATGTGTATTAAGAATTATAATGCAAAAAACCAAAAAGAATAGCGTTACCTTAGATTAGGTAGAGGGAAGGGAAAGGAGGGGAAGGCAGGGGATGTGGGGATAAGGAAGATAGTAGAATGAAACAGATATCATTACTTTATGTATGTATGTGACTGTATGACCAATGATTCTACAACATGTACATTCAGAAAAATGAGAAATTATATCCTGTCTATGTATGATATATCAAAGTACATAAGTGCATTCCACTGTCATGTATAACTAATTGAAAAAAAAATAAGCACCAAAAGTTAAGTTAGCCCAAATGCCTTTTGAGTTATATAACCTGGAAAAGTCCATGACCAATAAGTTGATTTGAATTTATTGGTAATATCTTTAAATGTTGATAACATTTTCTTTCTGTATAATTGTTATTTATTTACTAACCAGTTGGGTTAATGTTTATTTCTAGATATTTAAGTTATAACATTCAGTGCTTTCTATACACAGTGGCATTTAGGATTTTGCAAAAAAGAAATTACTTGAAATGTCAACTATGCTGGGTTTTCATGGTTAATCAAAAATTGCTGTTAAAATAAATGTTAGCTAAGTAAGTAGGACTTCTTTTTATAAATATTGTCAGTTTTTAGAAAATCTCTTATTTTACTGTAATAGAACACAGATGAAGGCTATTCTAAATAGAGTTGATGATTACCATTTACCTGGCCTGTTAATAAATGTTTATGTGGTCTAATGCCAACTGTCTGTGATAAAAACGAGGCAGCCTTGCTGCTTTGTTGTAATAAATGAGCTTTCTTATATATCTTTTGCTTAGATTGGATTCTGTAAAATGTAGCTTTTAAATTGTTTTTGTTTTACAGGGAAATCGTAATTCAGTGGCAAAATTCTTTGCTTTTGCATATCTCAAATATGTTGTGGGTTGTTTTTTTTTTGACAAATGTATAGTGCTTGTATCTATATTTGGAATTCATTCTTTTCCTGGAATACTAATTGTTCAACAGATTTGGAGATACACAAGTAAGACTATACACTAAACACAGACACAGGCTGAATCCTAAAAGGTGTGTAATTGTTATTTATTTACTTATTGTCAAAACTCTTAAGCTCAAGAAACTTAATTTTGTCTTGTGTGTCTTTCCTTGCTCCAGGCCTAAGATAAGCCAAAATAAATAACAGATTATTTTAAAATTCTAACAGACATATGTGGCTTCTGTTTCTGATTTCTAGAACATCATCATTCTATAATGAGCTAGGATTGGTGGTGTTTTTGTTATTGTTGTTTTACATCGATTATAAATCCTAGCAGTACTTTTATAAATTAACTATCAGTCTCTCTACACGATCACTCAGTAACCTAAACGTTCCATGCATTTCCCAAATTGTGATTGTTCTATTCTTTATACCAGGTAGAAGAGAAATTTGATGTTTTATGTGTTTTTAGACATTAGCTTTTCAGGTTAATTTTCCTTTTTATTTTCAAAACCCTCTTATTAGGAAAAAAAAAGGTTTGTGTTTCTATGCAAGTCCTGAATTTGTGATTGTTAAAGACAAAATTGATGTTAATTAGCCTTCGACATAAACAGATTAAAAGCCTGCTTTCATTTGATTCCAATGTTACTTCTAAAGAATTCTCTGTAAACAAACATCAGTTCCTTTGCTGACCTGAGGTGAAGGTGAGTCTGTGTGGTGCCGTTTATAGAACAGCTCGGGCACTCTCCACTTGCGGCTCTATATTTTCTGTATAAACTACCTGTGTTTTATTTTTTAATCATCAAGGTATTTCACTGCCTTCTTAAAACATCCCTGGAAGCTGCTAAATGGATCTGATGCTATGTCTGATGTCAAATGTTTAGTTGGCTTCAATTAAATGTTGCAGAACCCTTTTCACTAGGAAAGGGATCATTGCTTTAGGCAGTCAGCGTAGATCCACCTTCCAATACATCATCACGTCTCGGGAGAAGAGCTCTCTCCAGAGAAGGGTACGGGGAGTGCCCAGAGAGAAGGGGGACTCGACTTAGAGCCCAGCGGTGCCCTTGCCTTACCTGGCAGAAAGAATTTCAGCACGTGCCAGTCAGAGTGATTGACATCCATTTAGGAAGCAGATACCCGCTCAAGGAGAATGAGGGTTACCTGGACAGGTAGATGCCTGTGGGGATAAAGTCAGGCATAGACATGCAGGAGAGAGACCGTGGGCTGTCTTGCGAGTGAGAGGTGCGTAGGGGTCTGGGGTCTTTCTTTAAAGCAGCCTTGGTGAGGGGTGGGCATGGGAAGGGGTGCGGGGATGATCTCAGCCTGGTGGTTGCAAAACGGTTGCGGTGGTCTGGTCGGTCTCAGGATCTTCACACTGACGCGGTCTCCGTCATCAGTGGATAATGCTGAAAAGGCCCCGAAGCTGTAGGTCTCTTAAAACATCGATCACTCTCTACTTGATCTGTTTATGGGGGGGGGTAATTAACCATGCACAGGTAGATGTACAGATTTCTCAGAAATTTGGGATTGTGGGCCTGGGGGGTCCCTGCATAGGGAGTGAGAGGCCTAGGAGAGGGGAACTTCTGAATTAACATCTCATTTCCTCATCCCCCCTTCATATCTTCTTCCACCTCCCTCTTGTGTTTCTATCCCAACTCAATCATACCTGTTTTCTTAAATGTCTTTATTTTCTACCCAAAGACACAGAATTTGTGTTATTTTAAATGTCTTTATTTTTCCTACCCAAAGACACAGAATAATGATGAGCATTGCTTTTGAAACTAAAATTCTGTCTTGAAAGAATCTTTGTAAGTTTTGGCATATGTCTCTCCCATCAATAATGAGGCTTAAAATATGAAGAGAATTGGCTACAAATCACTGCTAGTTCTTGAAAACAATGTAAATTCCATAAGAGGTTCTTATGTGTCACTAGGTAGCACCTGAAGTCAAAACACATCTGTTTTGTTACAAATGAATCTATTTGATATGAAAATCTCTGGGGAAAGAAAGACATGATGAAATAAAGAATAGACATTAATCGAGCTAAAAAGGAATGTAGAAAATAGTTTGACCTTTCTGGTTCGCATTATTAATGCTTACATTTTAGAAGAAATGAAAGTAACTTTAAAAGTACATTCATGGATGGTATCCAGCATTTCGACAATGCCCACCGTTATAAGAAACATGAAAAACTGAGAGTGCTATAAAACGAATCCTCAACTATTAAAACATTGAGATATTTACATTTGTGTCTTTCACGTACAATATTGAGATACGCTCTAGTTAGAGACAGTGTATTTAGGAAAAACCTTTAGATAAAAAGCACACTATATGAGATTTACAGATAATTAAGTTGACCCTACATAAAAAGTACTATAGGGCTTTCTAAAATCAAGATGTAATGCACAGATATAAAACCAAAAATCTAGGGTTTTTTTATTTTAAAACAATAAGGATTCCTTAATATTTGAATCTCTTCTTAGCAAAGTTTACAAAGATGCAGTTTAAAGATTTCACGTTCTATCAAGGTGACCTCCCACTTCTGTGTCTTCTGCTGGTTTTATTAGGTTGTTGGTTGCTTAAAGGAAAAATGAAGTCCTCTAAGGTTAGGGTCCCCTCAACACTTTTGTTCTGAAGTCTCTGCCCACGTGGCAATGAACCTTAGTTCATATAGGAAGGACTAACAGACAGTCTTTACTGCAAATCTCTGTCGGAGCTACTTTTTGTAGACAAGTTAGTTGTCAATGATTAGGTAAAAATTCTAGAACCAAAGTGATGGTGTTTATTAGGGCCAACCTACTAAACACTGATTTGCTTGGCTCTTTATGGATCGTGTTTTCTTTGTCTATTTGATATGAAAATCTCTCGGGAAAGAAAAACACGATGAAATAAAGAATAGACATTAATTGAGCTTAAAAGAATGTAGAAAATCGAGCTAAAAAGAATGTAGGAAAATTGTCTGTCAAAATTCTCAACAGACGTCTTCTGGTAAGTCTGCCTGGAGCTCAGCTCTTTCTAAACCTCTCGCTACTTGAATTTGGCTAAAAAGGGGGGTTCTTCTGATGCTGACTCCTGAACTGCCTGTCACTTCCCCTCTGATATGGGACCCATCAAAGGGCAGGAGAATCTCCCACTGAGTGGGACCACAGTGGTTGACAAGCCAGCAAAGCCCCCAGGAAACCCTTTAGGGGTGGGCAGTCACATGGGGTCCCTTGTCAATCCCACGAAAACAAATGCCAGGGGGTTAGCGAGAGAGAGTCCTTCCCCAGGGCAGAGACACCGAATATTTCAGACTCTGTCAGGACAAGGATCTGGCTCCTCATGCTGCAGAGTTCCTTGACGGGATCCGACAACGAACTACCACCCAGACGACATGGAGCTCAATTCCCCCAGACTCAGGGGTCAACTAAACCGAGCCTCTTTAAGCCCTAAGATGGGCTGGAGACGTGGCTCGGTGCGAGAGCACTCACCTCGTACGATCGCATTCCTGGGTTCAACCCCTGGTACTATGCCATCAAACAGAATCATTAAAGCCCTCAGATGTTTTTTCTCTCAGCTTCCGGGTTATTTCCTCCATTTCAATAGAAGCTGAGAAACTGCTCCAAAGCTAAATGTGACCCCTGATTTTTGTTTCTATAAATTCTAACTGCTTCCATAGGACCAGGGGAGACAGATCTGCTGCCTCTCGCCACTTTGGGCCAACTGCATTAAACCCATTGTTCTTTTTTGCATCATGTGCTTATTTCTTATGTGGGTGGACCACCAATTCCAGCCAGGGGGGATCCAGGAAGGTGCCCTGGTTATCAGACTTGGCAGCTGCTAACGGTCTCAGAGAGCAAAGTAGAGGCAACTTCTTATCTCTCCTATCAGAGAGGAAAGATGTGGGTCAGGATCTTGTGACATCTGTAAAGCAAGCGTTGTGCTACCAGAGCTTTAGGACAGGACAGCACTGCCCCACCCTGGAGAGTCTGTAGTCTCTTCCACAAGCAAGGTTTCAGCTTAGGGTACCAGGGACGGGAGGAGTCACACAGGACCCAGGGCTCCAGGGCCTGCAAGCAAAGACAGATGGCCGAGGGCCCAGGGTCTGCAAAGTCCTCCTAAGCAGGAGTGCCAGACCATGGGAGAGACGTCAGCTCCTTGAAGAGGGTGGACAGAGTGCCTGCTGGGTGCTGACTGGCGTGGGGCACCGGCAGAAGTGGAAAGAGGGCACAGAGGAGGAGAAGCAGCAGTCTGCATGTTTTGGTAGCTGCTGGCTGTGCCTGGCACAATGCAGGACAGACACAGTCGTGGCTTCTATCTTGCCAGAAGGGTGAGAAGGGAAGAAAAGACAGCACGTGGACAGGCGGGAACCCAAGTGAGCTCTTGCACTATCAAAGAACACGCAAAGCTAACCCTGAGTGACAGAGATACCTGGATAACATTATCCCACCAAATGCATCTTTATTGATTTCAATCACACAGAAAAATGAATTCCACCAAGTGCATTACACATCACTTACTTGTAAATCGATGTAAAAAACTGTATAATTGTGTTGGAAAACCATTGAACCAGGAGACACAAAGTAGAGAGGAGAAAATAGAGGTCAAAACTACATGCTCCAGGAAAGAAGATGGTCACACTGTCTTAGATCCTTTCTGCAAATGTGAGTTACGGGCGCACCTGCACACGCAGGTGTTTATATGTGCATGTCTGTGTGTGCATGTGTGCATGGATACATGTATGTACAGGTTTACTATAAAGTTAAGGAAATACTAAATGACTAAAAGACAAACCACTTCAATTAAAGCACCACTGAAGAGTCATTATTAAAATGATAATAATGACAACAGCGTCCCTCCCCTGGTCCCTCAATGGCTGAGTGTCATGGGGTGTGCGGTCTTCCTGCAGGTGGCCTAGGTGCTCCTGTCTCCCCCTGGGTCATCTAAAGTCATAAAGACACGGATGTTAACGGTTTACGCCTCTGTTTGTGCCCCTGGGACAGGAAGCCCTTTCTGGGTTTATTTCCGTTGGTCAGGCCGGGGCCCTCCTTCCCACCTCCTGGGGGTCAAAGGGCGGTGGATCTGTGACACTCAGGTGTGAACTGCTGGAAATCACTGTTTCGGTTCCCCGGTGGCTCTTTTGTTTCTACATCCCCAGTCATTTTACATTTAAGGCCGCATGCTGTATGTTGTCATGGACGCCAGGCTGTCGGTCACTCACTGTCCTTCACATACCCTGCTTGACCAGACCCAGGCCAAAAATCTGTCCTCCTGCCTTAGCCTCGTGTGTGTGTGTGTGTGTGTGTGTGTGTGTGTGTGTGTGTATGTTTCACAACAGTTTTCAGACATTAGACAATCAGCAGAAGAAGAGAAACAAACAAGGAACCCCCCCAAGAGGGTTTGCGAACAGAATGCAGTGAGGGAGAACCCGCAACCTGGGGTTCCCGGAGCTCAAGAAGAGGCGGGGAGCCTGGGAGCTCCAAGAGGCGGGGGTTTGCCTGGTAAAGTGCAGCAGAGAAGGAACGGCCCAGGCAGAGGGCTCTGCAGTCTCTGGCAGGGGCAGAGCCAGCCTCGGGCCTGCCCCGACGTGGGACCATTCACACCTCCACCAGCCTGAGCACAAACATGGCGCCCTGGATGGAATGCGGGACAGGCCTCCCCAGAGCAGTAGATGCAGACAGATCCTGGTTACTGTGACCTTCAGAAACAGAGGAGAGAAGCCAACGTTGAGAGCATCGAACTGGTTTCAAGTAATTAGGACAATGTTCAGCAAAATTGAAAGAACCACAACAAACCCCAGCAACCCACCATGTGAGATTTCTCACACCAGACACCCACGAAAATGAGGAGGAGTAAAAAGAAGTGGGAAAACATGACCCCAGTCAGAAGGAATTCCAGTCAGTCCGCCGAATCAGACCCCACGTGAGAAACATGGCAGAATTAACACACTTTGTAGCTATGATAGTGAGCTCAATAAACTCAATGTGCCCAAAGGAAGGTGGAAAAACTGGAGAGAATTGGAAGCAATAAAAAAAGATTAAGCTGAATTTCTAAAGATGAAAAATACAACATCTGAGATGAAAAATACCATCGACGGAATTAAGGGAAGATCAGACAATAAGGGGGGAAGGGGCGTTCAACGCAGGGAAGGAGGGAAAGAGAAAGGAAGGAAGGGCAATCAGCCTGCAGACAGGGAATAGAAAATGCCCAGGATGAGGCCCGCAGAAGGGGACAAATGGACACACAGCGGCAAGCCGGGGGACAGTACCAGGCAGTGAGGACTTGCCACTGGAGTCCCAGAAGAGCCAGAGGTAGGGGAGGAAGAACATATGAATAAATAATAGCTAAATATTTCCCAGTTTTCATGAAAACTATGAACCTACAGATCCAAGTAACTCAACAAACTCCAAGCCAAAGCCACGGGAAGAAAAATCACATCAAGTCACACACACAAAAAAAATCAAATGACAGAAAGCCAATTACAATAAAGACAAAATCTTAAAAGCAGAGGAAAAGAAGAGATTATTTATAAAGAACCAAAGGTCATATTGTCAATGAACCTCTCCTCCCACACTGAGCAAGCTGAGGACAAAGGACTAATATTTTAAAGTAAGAGAGAAAACAGCCAAAAATTCTGTAGTGAACCAAAATGTTCTTAAAAATTAATATCATTTTTTAGCCAAACACATGCTGAAAGAGTTGGTGGCCAGGGCATCAGAAGAATGGGAGATAGTCAAGAGGCTCTTCAGCCAGGAAGAAAATGAAAATTAAGCTGGATTTTCTTCAGGTGGAAATTGGGATCGTGCAGAGAAGTAAAGCACCAGAAACAGTGAACATGGAAGTGATAGAGGAGGGACGGTCCTCCCTCTTATTGATCCCTTGGAAAAGACAACTGACCATTGAAAGCGTCAACAGCCATAATGCCCAGAGTTTAGACCAAATCTCTCCGATGGTGCACCCTCCAGAACATATTGACGGATAAGCTCTTTGCTACCAGGAGATGCATCATGATCAGCTCCCATCTGCAGACCATGTCCTCTGAGCCGGGCACGGTGCTAGCTGCTCACCTAAATCCCTTGCCTTTCAATGCCATTCTGTCGGGTATTATTTAGCATCCACTTTTCAGATGAGACGAGTGAGGTTCGGAGAGGTCAGTAATCTTATCTGAAGATGCACAACTGGCGAATAACAGAGCTAGGATTTGATTCTAGGTAGTCGATTCCAGAGCTCAGCACCTTGCTTTCCGCAGTCATTTCGTGATAGATACATCTGTGATATTCCCAGGCCTACGGTTAGGTCAAATTGACGTCTTGTGGGAAAACGCTCACACACAGAAGAATCAGAATAACTGGCAGAGATTTTAGATGCGTAAGGAGTGGCAGGAGGCCACAGATGAGTGAGGACCATGAGGTCTGGTCCCCTGGGGACAGCCTGGGCCCTCGAAGTCTGCGGAGGTGGGAGGGAAGCTTGAGGTCATCCGGGCCATGCAGGGACAAGGAGCCGGGGCTCAGGACGAGCGAGCTCTGGGTGGACGGAGCTTGGGCAGTGCAGGTATCGCTCGCCTCCTGGGGGTCCCAAGCTGGCCCTAAGCTTGGGACACAGGGCACAGGGCTGACTCTGTTCTCACCCCTGGGCAGCACGTTCCTGGGCACATGCCTAGAACACACCATCTGTCCCCAGGTGCCATCCAGGTGGACTTGGGTCTGGGGACAGTCCTTTCAGAAGGTGGTTTCAGACATCTGCCCCAGACGTGGCCTTTCTCGTGGGACAGCAAGGAGGGACATCAACCCTCGTTTGCCATCTCACCACCCCCACCACCACCTGCCCTGGAGCTTGGGGACAGCGCTGGCCTTCTCTTCTCAAAGGAAGAGAACGGTCACCATAGTCTGCATCTTGAATGTCCCCCAAAGGCCATATATTGACGACTTGGTCACCAGGCCATGGTGCTCTTGGGAGATGAGGGAGTCCTTCAGAGGTAGAGCCTGGTGGAAGGACGTTAGGTCCCTGGGGTGAGCCTTTGAGGGGCTCTGGGGACCCCAGCCCTCCCTCTCTCCCTCTCTCTGCGTCCCCAGCCACCAGACCTCCCACCATGTGCTCCTGCCACCATGGACAGCTTCACCACCGGTCCAAGAGCAGTGGGCCACCAACAGCCACCTGACGCTCCCAAGCCGTCAGCCAAAGTCAACCTCCCCTCCTTAGAGCTGTTGACCTGGGACCAACACGCCAGGCCATGAGGGACGGTGGGAGAAAAGGCACCGTCCCTGAAAGGCAGCAACCGACCCCCCACCCACCCCGAGTACTGGCTCCATCACCAAACTCACTGCCCCCAAGGCCACAGCTCAGCCGCTTAGACAAAGGCAGGTGAGTTCACGGGACGGACAAGACCGCCTGCCTCACCGCCCGGTGTGTGTGTGTGAGAGATTACACTCAAGTTCAGCACCAGGGATGATTTACGCCATGACTCTGTGCCCACAAGACTTTATTCATCGACCCTGAGATCTCCATTTTGTAATGACTCCCATGTGCCATGAAATACCGCTATTCTTTTGGTTGGTTTCAGATATTTGAAAAGGGAAGGCCGTTTTAGCTCACAGGCCAGAGGAAAGAGGGCAAGGCCAGGGTTTGACCCGGAGGCTATGCTCTGGATGAACCAACCAGGGGAAAGAGCTGTTCAGACTTGATACAGCAAACTCAGGCCGAAGAGCTCTCTCTGGGGTCCCAGGAAGTCGCAGGGATCGTGCCATGCAGGACCAGCCTCAGCGACGGGGCCCCACGTGGCAGATTAATCCCGAGGAGTGTTTGCACATGGCCATTTTAATTAACACCTACGTCTAATTGACAATGAGTAGCCAGCAGGCTTTTCTGCTTAATAAAGCAAACAAAGGATTTATTTGAAGAAGGATGAGTTTTTAAATTTAATTTTCCTTTAAAAAAAAAAAAAGGAAAATCCCCCCCCCTCCCCGCCGTGTGTCCACAGAGGGGTGGAAAGAGACGTCTCCATTGGATAATTTTTAATTAAGGTGAATGAACCCTCGCTGGCTAAAAGGTTTTCTTAGGGGAAAGGTCTCAAACTGTTAACGCATCAATATGTTTCTGCCCATTAGCTTTCCCCAGGGCGACGAGCCTGGCCCTGATGGCACTTTCAAGGAAGGTTCTTTCTGTGTCTTTGGGCTGTTTGCTGATGAGGCTTTAGAAACCATGGAAACTTCCCTGAGCCGGGAGAAGAGGGGGGTCAAGTTTCCACGGTGGCTCTTCATGACAAATCGGTACCTGGGGTTGGCAAAACAAGTCCCCCCAGCGGGGGCTGTGTGCTGGGCCAGAATTCAGAGCGGGCGCACGGTGCCCAGAGCTCCCTGCGCCACTGAGATCCGCACGGAGGCGCCGGGGGAAGGCGCCCGCACAACGCCCCAGCCGCACACCACGAGGCGCGAGCCGTATCTCATTTAATTCTCGTGTGGCCGGGGAAGGAGGTCCTGGAGGAAACAGGATGTCACCCCCGAAGGTGCCTTTTGGACATCGGAAGCGTTTTTGAGCTGAAGGCAATGAAGTAGTAACAAATTCAGGACCAGCTCCCTCCTCCTCGGCCTTTCTACCTGCAGCAGGACATCCGTTTTCTGTCACTGGGGACAAGGCTCAGTCCTTGACAGCCCAGAGACCGCACCAGGGGCAGCAGCACCTTTCCCTGTTGATTTCCGCCCATGCACTCACCTTCCCACTGCTTCTCGCCTTGGGAACCTACCAATATTTCTCTTTCTCTTTTTCCCTGTTGTTTCTGCGCAAATGACCTTTGAAGATGCCGCACAAGCTGCGCTTCCGAGCAGCCTGGGCTGCCTGACCCCCAGGGGTCTCCCACGGGTGCACAGCACATGCTCATCCGCAAACTTCCCTTGGTTTTCCTCTGGGTCATCTGTCTTTGGTGACAGGGGCCTCCTCCCCGCTGAAAACTTAGAAGAAGAACAAGGATTTTTGCTGTGGTCTGAATACGTCGTTCTCCCCAAATTCCTATGTTGAAACCTGATTTCCAAAGTGGTGACTCCGGGTCAGGAGACCTGTGACAGGTGGAGTGATGTGACTGCGGAGCCCTCCTCACTGGGATGAGCCCCCTTACAAAAGGGGCCCCAGAGAGTGGCCACATCTCTTCCACCCCACAAGGACCGTCAGTGGACCAGGAAGCCGTCCAAATTTCACGAATGTGAGAAAGAAATCTTCTGCTGTGAAGAAGCCACTCAGCTTAGGTTCTTCCATCATAGCAGCCCGAATGGATGATTTTCCCCCTTCCCTACGGTGCCATTCATGTGTCTATTTTTCAGGCAGGGAAACAGGTTCGGAATGAGAAATGACTTGCCCAGGGTCTTTCGACAAATGCTTATTGAGGACCTGTTGTTGCTGGTCACTCACTGAGGGCGGTGGCTAGGGCTCAGAGCAGGAGGACAGGCAGCCCACTAATCACACAGACAAGGCAGGGTGACCTTGAGGAAGAAAAGGCACAGCTGTGAGCCCTCTCCAGCTCCTGAGCTCCAGCTGGTGCCTGTAGCTCAAGGCCACGCTGAGCCACGTGGAACCGCGTGAGGTGCAGCCATGCAGCTCTGTACACTGCCGGCCGCCTTCATTCTCTAGAGTTGCCAGGACCCATCGCCCAACCAGAGGGCCCAGAACCACATAAGATTGTTCTCTTACAGTCTGGAGGCCAGAAGTCCAAACCCACGTGTCAGCAGTCTTGGTCTCCTCTGGGGACTTGGGGACAATCACCTCCGTGGCTCTCTCCAGATGAGGCCACTCGGCACTCCTAGGCATCCCCCAGCCTCCGTCCCCACCTGCCCATGGAGTCTCCGAGTCCATCTGTCTCTGTGTCTCTTCTCCTCTTCTCAGGACCTCAGCCACAGTGGATTAGGGTCCCCCTGAGCCCCCTCATTTTAAGTTTGATTACATCTGCAAAGATTGGATTTCCAAATAAGATCGCATCCGTAAGTACCAGGCTTCAGAATTCCAACACTTTTTTTTTTCTTCTTTTTGGTGGGGAGGGACGGGATTCCAACCCTAGCCATTATCTACCACGAGTTTTTGAGTTTTTCTTCTTCTTCAGTGATTTCAGGTTCAGCCCAGAGCCTGAAGGAGTCCACACAGGGGGGTCCTCTCGGTCTGAAAAGGCCACCAGCGCCGCAGGATGATGGGCAGTTCTGAAACGGCTGCCATGGTAACCAGGGGCCGAGGGCCAGCGAGGTGCGGAAGAACTCTCCCTGGAGGAGGTGGGAGGGCTTGGGAAAGCCCTTTTCGGAACCCTCCGCAGGGTGGACCTCTAGAGGCCCTTCTCGCAGGAGATGGGTTCCGCAGAGAAGGTCCCTTCCCCCAGCCCTCGGGCCCTCTGGGAGGTAGCGGCCGGAGGTGATCAAACCCAGAGCAGTGACCACATGGGGCAGCCCCAGGTGACCCCGAGCCTGCACGCCCAGAGTGCGAGACCCTCAGAGATCAGAGTGGGCCAAGGAAGCCGCCCACCCAAAGAGATCCATCGCGGGCCAGAGAGACGGAGCAGGAGGGGAGGGACCCGGGGCAGGGAACAGGGGCGCCAAGGCGGGACACCCAGGTGGGCCTGATGGGAGGCCGCCGCTGGCCCCAGCCTCTCTAGTTCCACCCCCGCTGCCCAGCGTCCACCTCTGCGGTCCCGCGGAGCTCAGGTCCCCACGGCCCGTTCACAGGGTGCCCCAGGAGCCCGGGGACCACCGAGCGCTAAAGGTCTGATGGAAAATCTTCCAGGCTTTGTGGGCCACACCGTCTCCATCACAGCCCTGGACGTCCACCGCGGATGGGGGAAGGCAGTGGCAGAGAGTCCGAATGTTCACAAAGGAGGAGATCTCACCTCCGCAGGACACCTGGCATAGCCGGAGGCAGGTTCAGCGGTCACCAGTGGTGACCTAGGAAGGACTATGATGGAGTTTCCTACCCAGGTACCCCGGGGGCCGCTCCTGCTGAGGGCTGGGTGGAGCCTCTGTCCCGGGTCTCTCCCTCCCCGGGTCCCTGCGTTCTCTGGCTTGTGGACGCTTCACCCTGAACCCTGTCTCCAGATCCACATGGTATTCTCTCTCCAAGGTCCCCTACTCCTAAATAAGGTCACGTTCTGAGGTACAGGGGTTTGACAAATTGGGGGACACGCACACACAATGCAACCCGTAAGGGGGCACCACTGGCACCTGATGGACAGAGGCAGGGAACTGCTGAATATCCTACAAGGCCCCAAAGAGCTCTTCCACCCAGATGTCACTCAGGCCAAAGTGGAGACTCCGGGTCCCACACCAGTCTCACGCAGGTCACTTCTGAACAGGTCTGCTCACCAGGACAGGGCGGAGCAGCCATTTATAAAGAACTTTTGTTCTGAGCAGGCGGTGCCCAAAACCTTAGTTCTTTTTGACAGGTGGAGCCCAGTTTGTTGTTCTTAACATGATTCCTCTGCCTTCTTCAGGTTCCCATGTGTTCTTTCTGTGTTTTTTTTCTTTTTTGTACCTTGCTGGGTGCAGGGGTCGATTAATGCACCTTCTAAAGAAGTTCATTTTCTCCTCCTCCCCACAGAGGTGACACCCAGGGGGAACAGATCCACAGCAAGCCCCTTTCAGGACAAGAGAGAGTCCTGCCAGAGGCGGCAGAAGGAACCTCAGCCTGGCAACGTCACCTTCTGTATATTTCAGCATCAAGACCCAGTGGTAAATAAGAATTAAAATCAACATTTAAATGAACTCTGATTGCACTTGCGGAGTTTGGTTATTCATAGGGGTAAATGTTAGACTAAAAAGACCAAGTGTTTATATTCAGATTCCTCATTATGTAACCACTTAGTTCCAATAATTAGCAGTCAGAGCCCAGGGCTTCATGGCTGGAAGCCCCTCGGCCTAATTTTTTTTTCCTTTAGTGACCAAAAAACACAAGGAATTGTTCTCAACTGGGAAATAAGTGGCTGATGTAAAATGACTTCCTCTCCTAATTTTTGCTCAAAGTCGATCACAAGTCAACGCAAATGAAAGAACATGTACCTCCTTCCCAGTGGGTGGGGCACGGGAAAGCGCATCCCGATGACTGAGTTGAGCACCTCGATGCGCATCCTGATGACCTAGTTCAGCACCTCGATGCTCTGAGAGAAAACAGGCCCAGAGACAAGCCACGCATCCCTAGGTCACAGAGCGAGGTCCGGGCAGGCACTGGCTTGAACTCATGGCCCCAAATCTCAGTCCACGGCAGTGAAGGTGCTGTCACCCTCACCAGTGCTGAGGAGCCTCCAGCTACAGTCGAGGTCAGCTGTGCCCTTCCACCTGGCCAGAGAGCCCCTGCCCGCACACCATGGAGGGCCCTACTCATCCCCGTGGGTCTCTGTCCCCTGCCCCAGCTGTCTAGACTGCCCACCACCTGGGCCCCCAGAATTCCTGCCAGATGACACCAGCCCAGCTCTCTCCAGGTCCCTTCCCAGGCCCAAGGATGTTGAGTGTCCCTGGTCCCTGGGGCCTGAGAGATGGTCAGGGGGCAGCGGTTTGATGCTGAACACTCAGCTTCACCTGCTGTGGACTGAGGAGGGGGGGGCTGTCCCCCATAGCAGACTGTGCAGGATCCCAGAGCCCGAGTCCACCCTTGGCTCTCCACGCAGGTACCAGATGCATCTGCAAGTGCGGAGGGGCAACATTTTCCTTTAACAGCCGGTGGGCGATGTCGGAGAACTTTTAGTACTCAGATGCACCGCGCACGGGGCTTCATTGCATAGCGGGGCCCACGTGCCAGGGGTGAGTCCTCTGAGATGCACCAAGAGCCTGGGGGCTGGATGGGGTGAGCAGGAACGCTCTGGCCTGTTTGCAGAAGGTTCACCAAAAACTCAACTCGTCTTTCCTTCCCGGCCCCACCCAGCTCCCCGCACGTGCTCATCCCTGGGGCACCAGGACTTGTGGCCAACGGTCCACCCCCAGCTCTGCGGACAGGCACAGGGTGGGGCTCCCCTGTGCTGGGTCCTGAAACAGTCTATCCTGGGCTCTCGGATTTCAGAAAGCAATATAAATATTGATGCCTACACACGCACGCACGCACACACATATGCACACATGCACACACGCACACACACACACACACACACGCACGCACACATGCACACACATACACACACTCGGTCCCGGCTGCACTCAATTGCAGAGTGAACCCCAGAGCCCTGGGCAACACCTCTCTGTCCTTCTCCACCCCCCGGCTCACCCTCATTCACTGCGTCCCAGCCCCTCTGCTGCCACCTGCAGAGGAGGAGCCACCCTGGATGCCCACCCAGCTCTGCATAGGAGAGGCTCCATCAGGGTGTTCTGTCTGGGAGAAAAATGGCCTCAAACCTGTGACTCTCTCCTGACAGGAGTGAATTCAGAAAGTGGGGGGGGGTCTGTGCTTTAGGAGGAAGGGAGCGTATTTCTGGGTGCCTCCCAGGAACTATCTCATTTCATCCTTTCACATCCTTCCAGTCCTTATGCCAGTTTGCGGGGGAAGAAAACAGAAGTTCAGAGAGGTTAGCAACTTGCCATGAGCCACACAGCTACAGTTGGTACAGAGAGCGGAGCCAGGACTCCAGCCTGGCTCTGTCGTCCAAGAGGTGTGCCGCTGTTTCTCTGGGCTGCCTCTCTTGAGTAGGCAGTCACCAGGGCTCCTACAATTATTAATGTCTCACACCTTTCCCCACATTCGATCCTGGAACAGCCCTGGGGGGTGAGCACTTCTAGCCACTTGAATGGCCAGTGGAGGCACAGAACGGCATTGCCCACGGCCCCCCCGGGTGGTACCTAGTGAAGTCCAGCCAACGCAGGGGGTCGTCCATCTCCCTGAATCTTTCCTGGAAGAAGTGGAGCCTGCTCTCTGGTGACACCCCAAGTCCTCTTGGTCCTGGGTGACACAAGTCCTAGCAAACAGGGAAACAATGGGACTAAAACCGCCACTGCCAGATAACACACGCTGGCATCAACAGGGCACTCTGCACACGGGGCTCTGCACGGGCTACCTGGGAGCAGCAGCCTCATCACCATCACTGTCACCCCATCTCACAGAGGGGGGCCTGCATGAGAAGTCGAGGGAGACGGAGAAGGGCGTGGGCAGCTGGAGCCAGATGGCGAATAAGGACACAGGGGACGCGGCCAGAACAAAGGAGCAGGAGAGGGTCTTCCAACGAGGTCAACTCCCCAGTTGACAGAAGTGCTCATGGACATCAGCAGGGGACCGAATCAGACAGCCACTTCCACCCTAGTGCCCTTAAGTGGGGGACCCAATAGAAAAACTAAAATGGGCGCGTGGACGCAGGGGGTGCCAGTGAACAATAGCGAGGAGCACGTGGACAGGGAGGAGATGAGGAGGGGAGGACCCTCCAGGGACCGCACAGAGAGCAGCCCATTCCCCACCGGCCTCCGGCTCTGGGCCCCGCTCTCTGGAGAAGTCTGTCGCTGCTTTTGCAATGACCCCGCGGCTTGCCGACTCTCGCTGCGTCCCGTCCTTCAATTCTGTGCTGCGCGGACAGTGGGCCAAGACCCGAGACGGTAACAAAGTGACCAAACTGTTTCCGAAGGAGAACGGAGTCAGGACTGGGTGGCTAACGTCCCCATCAGGTGGCCCCACCTGAAACTGCACGCTCTCCAGACCCGTCCTAAGAAAAGGGGCATCTGGGGACTCCCCTAACGTCTGGAAGAGCCACGTTTCCACCAGACACCATAAACAGAACTTCTGGTGGATCCCAAAGTCCCCCGAGCCTGACAGCTGGGCCCAGAGGTCCTGCAGCCAGGTTTCCCTGGGGACAGTCCCACCTGCTCACAGAGAACCGCCAGCCCCTGCCGAGTCCTGCTGCCTCTGGGGCCCTGTAAGGCTGCCGGCTGGCGGTCAGCACTGCCTTCTCCACCCCCTGCCCCCGAGCTCCGTGCAGAAGTCTGCTCTCAGGAGGTGCCCGCTGGGGACAACCTGTGACCAGGAGAGGCTGCTGCCCCATGTTCCCAGCACTGTCAGGCCTGAGATGCCACCCAGATGCTGAGATGCATGCAGAAGTGGGAGGGGTGTCCCCACGCTGTGCCACACAGACCCCCTCCGCGTGTTGGCAGGATCTTACGAGGTCTCTTGTGTTGGCTCTGAGCGTGGCCCCTTGCGCTCTAGGAATCCACGGGATCAGGCACAACTCAAGCCACCGCGCCCGTTCCCAGCACTCCTCTCTGCTCCTTCAGCCTCACGGTCCTCCCGCACCCAGTGCACAGTGACCAAACCAAGGACAGCAGACAGTCATGACCTTCTAGTTCCTTCTGGTTAGGGTCACTGGAGATAAACTCTGTGTCCTGAGACTCTGTCCTACAACTGCCCTGTGCCCAGCCCCACCCTGTACCTTATGACGGCTTCTCTCACACGTGGGCTTCAGCCTGGCCCTAGGAGAGGGAAAAAACACCCTGGGTTTCCCTCTGCAGGGGCAGGCGCTCATACTGTGAGAATCCAGCACAGGGAACAAAAACCATCCACAGACCACAGTCACGGGAGTCAGGTTTGGATCTTAACCAACTGCTTTCTTGCTGTGAGACTCTGGGCAAGTTGCCTAACCTCTCTGTCCTCCCATTCTTTCCATTGGATAACGGAAGGACAATACCTCCCTCTAAGGGTCTGCGGCGTTCAGATGAGGGACGGATGGGCCGTGGCAGGTTTTATGGCACAGGCGAATCTAAATTAGTTCAGCAAGACTTTGGCGCTAACGGCCACAGCTCTTAACCTTGAGAGTAGGTGAGGCGCGTACAGAAGTCTGACCTTTGCAACAAGCACACACCCATCGTGAGTTCCCGATTATTGAAGACATCTAATATCAAACCTGATTTCCTTCATAAATCACAGTGACCCAAGAGCTGTAGAAATCACTTTTGTTTTTTACAGTGGAACGAGAAAGCATCATTTAAATCCTCATCGTTAAATCCTTCCCTACTTAACAGCCCGTCGCGCGTCTGCCTTCAAATTATCCTTGCAAATAAAAGACTGCTGTCTCGCCACGGCTGAACTGATGGTACCTTTCTGATGGGGGTGTCCGGGAATGACGTCCCTTTCTGTGTGAAGTGGTGGGTTTGTGAGACTCCTCGGACACAGAAGGCAGGTTCTGCGGCACGGAAACAGGACCGTTTCTGTCCAGGTTTCAAAGTGAGCAAAATGCAATTTCATTCTGTCAACGACATCTTCTGCCTCCCTCCCTCCCTCTTTCCCTTCTTTATCACATGCCCAGACCCACAGGAGACAGAAGTGTCCACGTGGCCCCTGCCTTCTCTGAGGATGGCCGTGGCTAATGGCAAAACCTGGCAAGTCTTTGCCCCGGCCTTCGTGAAATCCAAGGAACACTTTGCAGAAATAAAAATAAGAGATTAAAAAAAAAAAAAAGACACGGCAAGCCATGCCCAAAGCATGGGGCTTTCAACGTTTCCCGCCATCTATAGCATTTCAGAGACCAGCCACATCTTCTGGGTAACAGTCCCATGGCCCCAAATAGCAGATGGCTTTCACCTGGGTTTATTTGCCCAGCAGCGGTGACTTGAGATTGGTCATAACATCAGTTGGGAAGTAAACAGGTCTTACATGGATCGTGTGAGTAAAAGCTTTTGGAGTGTGGGGTGCACGGGCACACTCCTGTAACCCCAGCAGCACGGGAGGCTGAGGCAGGAGGATCTAGAATTCAAAACCAGCCTTGGCGACTTAGCGAGGCCCTAAGCAACTCAGTGAGACCCTGTCTCTAAATAAAATACAAACAAGGACTGGGGTTGGGGCTCAGTGGTCAAGGGCCCCAGAGTTCAATCCCTGGTCCTCCCAACCCCCCCCCCACCCAAAAAAAACCACTGTTGGCGTCCCGGGGCACTGTGCATGAACTCCAGCCTCAGAAGCCTCCCTCTGCTCTCCCCTGTCAGGTGAGCATGGTTGTCATGAGGGACTGAGCGCCTGTCTCTGTGAGACCCTGCTGCCAACGTGACGCCATCTTTCCACTTGACGTGCTAAGGGACAAGCGGTCCTTCCCCTCACTCCCCTGATGAAGATGCACCAGCTCATGTGGCTGCAGACCCACTTACGAGGTTCCATCCTGCCCTGTTTACCTCAGTGAGCTCCCGGGTCAATAATGAAAACCATTAACGGTCAATTAGCGGGAGACCCGGGCTGAGAATTCTGCACCTTCTCGCTTCCCCATTTCTGGTCAGACACACGACCCTGAAGGACAAGGTCAGAGCAATCTTGTTCTCTGTGCTGGAGGACAGACAGCTGCTTTGATAACAGGATCGGAAGGGACACGGATATCCTTGACACCCCCAAATTTCCCTGCCACCAGCCAGCCATGATCCCGCCCTTCCTGGCGGGCGGCATGCCAAGATCTTTGGAGGTTTTTTTAAGTGCAAATCCCTGGCCCTGCAATAGACATTACCGAGTGTACTCTGAGAATCTAAATTTTTTTTTTTTTGCACACTTTCACTTCATTGTAGTTTCCCATGTACCCCCTGCCCTTCAACAAAGGGAAAGAACTTTAAATTACATTTCAATTAGGTGGATAAGAAACTATATTCTACAAACAGAAAATCATCAGAAGATAGAAAAGCCCAGATTATTATATGTGCTATGCCCTTTTGAAGTCGCCTGATGGATTTTATGAGTGTGATGTGCAGGGATCTCTCTGATTCATCTCATGATTTTCTGCACAAACTCAAAGAAGATAAAGGAGGTTCCCTTTTCTTTGGCTTACCATCAGCCAGCCTGATGGCCCATGTTAGATGAGAGCTAAATGGCTAATATGGCACATCACTGAGCCAGATCACCACTGTCACTATAAGTGACAAGACTCTGCTGATAAAAGGAAATGTTTTATGAAACCACGTTGCAGGTGGGCACAGGGATCATAGTAATTTATGCCCTCGTGGTTTTTTTTTTTTTTTTGCTCCAAACTGTGTCGATGTGAAACGTCTATCTGAAGTCTCATTCATGTGTTTACGACTTCTGCTTTTCTTCTAGGATATTGTCAAAGCCATGGTTCCTGGAACAGACTCTAGCGGCTTCCACTCTAGTCCTGGTTTGCATGGTAAACGTTCTGGTCTCCCATTCTCAATCAGCAAACGGATCGTTTCTGACAGGTTCCTTGATTATGTGCTAGAATACTAGAATGAAATACTAGGATGGTTTCAGAGTGGTCCTGGTGATCAGGAACCTTGGGTGGGGAGAGGGGATTGTGAGTGGAGAGAGACAGAGAGAGAGAGGGAGGACGAAGCAGTGTAATAGGAAGCTGCCTGTTTTAAGAAATTCAACCCCAACGCTGTGAAAAGAGGGATGTCTGCTGTGCTTGTCACCCTCGCAGGCACGGAGGGAGCAGGGCATGGTCTCATTTGTCTAGCAAGAAGCCTTCAGCTCAGAAGGAACTCATTTGAAGGCTATGAGTTCATCAGTGCACAGGGGAAGAGGTTAGTGGCCAGAGCACACACTGAGATGGCCCCGTCTCCAGCGTGCCTCGCTTGACCTTCCGCAGGTGGCGAAAGCTCCGTACGGTCCTCTCCATGGCGTCCTCCGTGGTGACCAGTGGCTGGGACCCCATGACCTTTTTGGCTTTTTCACAGCTGTCGTAGCGGAAGGTGCCAGCCAGTGCAACCCTCATTGGTGTGAAAGTGGGCTGGAGCTGGATGATGGGACTGACCACCAGCAGGGACACCAGAAGGGCCAGGTAGTAGGCTACCCAGTAGGGGATGTGGTATCTGGGGGCCTCATAATTAAGGATGCGGAAAGGAACGTCCAGAAAGGGATGGGTCCGTCGTTGGTGATGTGACATGCCTTCGCACCCAGCGCTGCATCCTGGGAGAGGTGCTCTGCAGCCAGGATGTGTCCATGGACGACCACTTCTCCACGGAGGTGAGATCTACCGTCATCATCATCTTGCTGGTTCTTCCCGTTCCCCATCGTGAACTTCATCTTGCCCTTCTCGGCTGCCTCAGTGAGGATGGGGACCAACTGGGGATCTCCTAGGCCAAAAACGCCATGAGGACGGATAGCTGGGGTTAAGAAACCTCTCTCAGGATCACTGGCGTCCAGAACTGCTTTCTCTTGTAGGACCTTGGTCTCCGTGTAAGTAGTCGATGGGTTTCGTGGCATAAGGAAGGTCTTCGGTTCCATTTTTGACGTCACTGCCCTCAAAGATGACACTGGCACTGCCCGTCAAAACGAGTTTCTGGACTCCAGCCTCTGTGCAAGTTTCAATGACATCCTTGGTGCCAGTGAAATTCACTCTAGAAAGGAGCTCCTTGTCGTTACTGGAGGGTGGGGGTGATGCACAGTGGAAAACTGCGCTCACACCTCTCAGAGCTGGGTGCAGGTCCTCTCAGTTGCAGAGGTCACCCAGAAAGAACTGCACCCGGGGATTATCAAAACCTTGCAGGATATCGAATACGTTGGCGGTGTAGCCCCTTGCAAGCAACGGCTCCACCATGTGCTGCCCCAGGAATCCAGAGCCTCCGATCCCTGTGCAGTTCTTGACCTTGGGAATGTCCTCTATCACATGGATCCGTGTGTCCTGCTCTCTCATTGGCTCACCAACTGCTTCTTCTATTATGGCTCAAAATATGGCCTTGTTTACACTCAACTTTTCTTCTTCCCGTCTGTCTGCAGGCGCTCTCTCAGCCTGCCTCTGTGGCCTACACCCACAGACTTCCAGCTGCTCACCACCACTCTCTTTTCCTAGCCTCCATCGAGAATCTAAATTTTAAAAAGCGACCCAGCGGGTTCTGAGAAGACTCTCAGTTGTATTTCTTGACGGGCACTTGGGACCCACAGGTTTGGAAACACAGGTGAGAACACCGCCTACCTTCGGCAAGCATCAGCAACCCTTAGATGAAGATGTTTCTCATTTCTAAAAAGCCCTTCGCCAAGATCAACTGAATAGACAAAGCTGTGACACCCCGGTCTCTAAGACAGAGTTCCATATGGAGGGAGGTTGGTAGGATAGATGACACTTACAGGGTCTTTGTCCCCAATGTCCACACTTGGAAATTGTTCCTCTTTTGAGAACATGCTTCTAGTTCTGTAACTTTCCTGCATAAAAGAATAACGCTTGCAAGGTCTTTAACCTGATATGGAGACACATAGAGATTGCTGGCGTGACTCTTTAGATCTGCTTCTCTATCAGAGAGCAGCCCTCCACCTGATCCCAGCTTCATCTTCAAAACCTGCAGGTGTGAGTCTTTATTTTTCTAACCCCCCATTGTCCCTGGCCGGAACCGCAAGTTTGGCTGCGCTGGTCGCAAGACTGTAGAACAACAAAGGTGGGCAAGAGAGAAGTCCCCGAGCTCATGAACCTGACATTCTTTGTGCGTTCGCGGGGAAAGAAATAGTGTTTTTTTGTAATATGGAGAAAAATAAACAGGGCCATGTACTAATCACCTAGTAACAGGTGTATCAGTCCATTTTCTATCACTATAACAAAATAGCTGAGGTTAGATAACTTACAAAGAAAAGAGGTTTATTTAGGTCCTAATTCTGAAGGTTCAAGGGCATCCCAGCAGCTCGAGGACCTTGTAGCAACCAGCAATATGACGATAAGTGTGTGTGCAAGAGGGAGGGATCACATCACCAGTTAGGAAGTCAGAGCAAGGAGAGGGATGGACTCGTTTTTTTTTTATAAACGGGGCTCTCAAGAAAACTAATCAGGGTCCTATGAGAACCAATTACTCTAACCCCTTCCAGGGCAGCGACCCCAGAGGCCCCCACTAGTCTCCGCCTCTTAAAGGGCCACCACCTCAACACACCGCAGTGAGACTCAGGCCTCTGACCCAGACCCCTGGGGCAAAGCCACCCGTGAACCACAGCACAGAGAGAAAAATGGGAGCAAAGAGAAGCCCCGTCACAGGGCCATCAAGGAAGGTGCTTCAGGGCAAGTGCCATTCACACGGAGCTGTTGTTTCTTCCGTGCAGGAGGGAAACTGAGGCAGGGAGCCCATGGGGCAGAGCGGGGACCTGCTGGGTTTCTGGACCCAGGTGCGCCTCTATCTGAGCTGAGTGCCGAGACGTGGCTGCCCAGGGGCCAGAGTGTGGCTGGGACGGCTTTCCTGTCACACAGCCACCAGGCCGGCTGTAGGGGAGGGGCTCAGAGCTCCGCCTCGTGATCACCAGCGCGACCGAGCACCCTGGCAGTCCCGCTGCCCCCAGCTCTGGGAACTTGAAAGCAGGCGGACCGCAGCCCAGATCCCTTGGAAGCTCTGGGTCTTTTCCGAGGGTTGAGGGATCAGGACCACCGTGGACCATGACGTCAGCAGGTCGGTCCCCTGCCCGACCCATCCATCATCACTGGGGGGAAGACGCCACCCTCCCCGTCCCCTCCCCCAGGAAGGGGAACCACAAGTCTCAGGGCTCTTTCCCTTCCCAACCTGGAGCCAAGTCCCGAGCAGACTTGCAACAGAGACGCCGCCGAGGGACAGGAAGAGGCCCAGCCCACCTCACCCATCGATCCTCAGACGAGTTCAGAGGATGTGGATCGGATGCTCGGGCTGGACCTGCTGCCGTGATTGGGAGAGCAGACATTCGCTCTGAAGTGCTACGGGAAGCCGTTTTCCTTTGGGGAACTTGATTTTTTTTTTTTAATGCATTTCTGATTTGGCTCAGGATTTTAGAATAATGGTCGCTTCTGGTGCTTAGAAAAACAAAAGACTCCCATATCCTGCTTTCAGCTTTCAAAGGCGAGCCCTCTGTCCGCCAGCACCCGTTTCAGGACGCCTTAGCCTCTTGTGCCCCGGCTCCTGGGTGCTCTTCCTGTCTGGGCGGGTTCGGGCTGGGAGCCTGCGGGGAGTGTTAGCGTGGGAGCTCCGTGGCTGACTGTACCATGGCAGCAGAAATTCACCCCAGCGCAATTCCTTCCCAAACCCTCGGTCCCTTGTCATGTGGCTTAATGAGCTTAGTGACGCTGTCGCCCGTACAGAGGCCAGGGCTGAACGGCTGCCCCGAGGACGTCCTCTTCACACCCGTGCGTTCCATCCCAGCCACAGTGTGGTCACGGAGGTGCTTCCATTTTTGCAGAGCCCAGGACAAGGACACAAATGGAGCCCCTCATCCTGTGCCCCTAAACATTGAAAATGACAACCCAGATACACCCGGGGACCAAAACTCGTTCCCCAAGACGCGCCCTCTTGGAGAACCTGGAGGTGAAGGAGACAGGCTGTCCCCTCCCCGGCCACCGACAGCCTGAGTAGCAGAAAGGACTTGCTGGGGCAGCTCAGCAGAAGCTGGGGGAGAGGGAGGCAACTGGTCCCGCCTGGACCTGGGGCAGGGCTGACCTGGGCAAGCTCCAGGGGTCAGTGTGCAGGTGTGCTGCTGCTGACTCGGGACTTCCTGTCCCCAGGTCACACCAGAGGTGCAGAGGGCAGGAAGGAGCGCGCTCACCTGGGGACCCTGACTCGGGGCAGCCTTTTACAAGGGCACCCTCGTTGGCTCCAATGCCCAGATAGGGCCTCTCACGGCCCCCTTACCCACCCTGAGTGCCCTCTGTCCCGCACTCTGGCCTGGGGAGCCCCAGCCGTGTCCCCCCCCAGCCCTGAATGCCCATTCGCTCTAACAGGTGTCAGACATGCAAAATGCTTCCTCACAAACCAAACACAAAGTCCCTGTGCTCCGGTGATTTGGGTAAAGGGGCCCCCTGACGGCACAGGCCCTGGACAGGGGTCCCTCTTCCCCAGGCCCAAAAGGCTGGAGCTGGGGGACTGGAAGGGCCAGGGGACTGGGCAAAGCCTGTTAGCCCACTAGGTGGACCTGGCAGACGACGGCTTCCCTCTGTCACCGTGTGCTGACGGCATCGAGGACGCGCCGTCTGGCAGGAAGCTCTGGGACCGGCGTCAGTCAGGAGACAGTCACCCGGGGCCATCTCTGGCAATACGAATGCAGAAGCAGCACAGGGTTGGGGACATGCCACCCTGGAGGGCTACCCAGAGGGAGTGCCCAGGGGCTCCTGCTTCCTGGATCCTGGCGGGTTCCCTGGAACCTGCCTGTTCTTCAGCTTCATCATCTCCCGCCCTCTGAGCTGCTGCCTGCGTCCCATCAACCCGTCCCACTCACCCTGCCAGGGCTGGCTCCCACCACTGCTTCCACAGCCCTCAGGGGCACATTAGTCACACAGCCCTCACGTCACCGAGGAAAGAGCGGACGCCATCGGCCAACACGGAGTCGAGCTTCACACAATATGAGTTTTCCCTCTGATCGTGTCATTGGCCTGCCAAAACCCAACAATGGATTCTCCCAGTGTCCTCCACAGCCCCTCGGTCCCCAGCCACTGACACGGCCCATCCTCCCATGCACCCAGATCTGAACACGCGTGAACAGCCTGGCTCTCTGTCTCCGTGTGTCTCTTCCTTCTCACGTGAGCTCCACCCTCTGGTCCACTTGACCACCTCCACAGAAGGCGCCCCCTAGTGGCCTGGGAAGCACCTCTGCACAGAAGGCGCGATTCCGGACGGGGCCAGTGAATCCTTCAGCGCAGAAGGCCAGGGTTCCAGGGGGGCTGGGTGTGCTGTGGGGGGCGTCCCTCTCCCAGCAGGAAGAGGATGGTGTTCAGCCACTCTGCCGCACGCACAGCTGTCCTCCATCTTGAACAAAGGAGGATCCCTGGGCCCAAAGTCTCCTGGCCACGTAGCTACTTAGGAAGGCAGGCCCCCGCACTTCTCTTTTTTCCTTCATATGTTTTTAGCTGTAAATTGACACAATCTCTTTTTATTTATTTGTTTCTATGTGGTGCTGAGGATTGAACCCAGTGCCTCGCCTGTGAGAGGCAAGTGCTCTACCGCTGAGCTACAGTTTATCACAATTATTTTTTACTCTTACTTTATAACTGTGAAGAATAGTGTCGGGGTCCTCCACCGACTGACGTTTGGGGAAATCCTGGCGCGCTGAGATTTGGGGAGCATGAGACCGCGGCTCCTGGATAGGACCTGCGCCTCCACCAGGCAGTCAGAATGTTTTGTTCAGTCCCGGGCAGCGGGTCCTGGGGTGGATACGAGACGTAGAGAGTGGGGAGTTCATGATAAAACAGCTGAATCAATAAATAAAAGGCCATGAGTTCGGCTGTCAGTGGTCTGGAAGTGGTGGTGAAACCCGAGCCGGCTAAAATAACGGCCGTGCAAAGAGGTGCGCGTTGACTCTGCTCAAGAGAACGTGTGTTTCAAGCAGGCTGTCATCCCCTCTTACACCCCACTCCCAGGTGCACCCCGTCCACTCAGGGAAACAGACCTGGCCGGACCTTTAACTGCTCATCCTGGAGCCTATTAACTGGGCTCACTGCGCGTGTGGGTCCCCGTGTCCCCCGGCTGGAGCGGCCTTCCCTGCACCCACTCCCCACTCTGTGTAATTTCCCCGTTCGATCCCCAGCTCCCCGCGCCGTTCCTTCTTGGCTCTGATCACAGTTTTCAACCGTGTATCGATCATTTGATTCCCGATCACCTTTAGTACTAGACACCAGGCTTCCTGAGCAGAGAAACCCGATTCTGGCTCCCGGCTTGGGCTACGGCTTTGTAAGTGCTCAGTCAATGCCTGATGAGTGACCGGCCGAGTGACTGGCGTGTGTCATTTATTTTACACAATCAGCTAATTCAGTCCAGCCTTGCCTCCACTTTGCCCGAATAAACAAGGTTGATAAACATCCATGAGCCAAGACCTCAACAAAACCGTTTAGAGAGCCTGAGATTTCAGAGAAACCGAAATGCCCCTCTGTGCAGCAGCCCCCCCCTGAGGAGGGCCAGCGCGGCTCCCAGAGCCTGGGGCCACGGGATAAGACAAAGGACAGGCCCCTGGGAACGCCAGGCCATGGCTGCAGTTCTGCTCTTGGCTCTGTGGGTCCCCTGGTCCTGCTCAGGGCATATGCTTCCCACCCCACGGACCCCGATTTCACCCTTGGGGCCTGGTTGCTTTTCGTCAGCCCCATTGCTCGGTGGCGAAGACGCCTGGTTCTCTGGCTGTGGTGCTGCTCTTGGGGTACCCCACATCATCTGTGCCCGCCGTCCTCACGCTGGGACTTCCAAAGTAAGCAACCCACAAAACGAACCCAACCTCCCATGCCTCCTCGGCAGGAGTGACATCCCCCCCCACGAGGCCCCTCAGCTGAGGGACGGTCTCCCCGCCCAGCAAGCCCAAGGTGACCACTGGCTCTGCTCCCTGCCAGGCCCGAGTCCCCTGATGCCACACCCGTGCCCCGCTCTGCATTAATGTGGGATTTCCGGAAGCCACGTCCTGTCCAGCGCCTGCCTTAATCCCTGTCCATCCACTCGTTCTTCTGACAGACATCTAGTATGCACCTGCTGTGTGCTAGGAACGCTGTGGCAAACCAGATGGGCAAGTTCCTGCCACGGAGGGGTTTTGCTGTTGGGAAGACCAGAAAAGACGTGGAAGCTCGGGGGCATTCAGAGCCCTTTGGGACACGGCCCTGCTCGCCTCTGTTGGAGGATTTTCTTGTACATTGTTCTAGAACCTTCTCCATAACATTCAATGCCACGCCAGTCCTGAGCCCTTTGGAGCTCATCCACCGTGCCACCCTCTCCCTGGCGGCCTGGCCTTGGCTCGGTATCCCCTACGTGTCTCCTCTCTCTCTCCTCTGACCCCCTCCCTGGCCACCTCTTCCTTGCTCTTCAGCGCTCACCTTTCCAGAAGGTTCCCTCAGCAGCCCCTCCCCCCACGGCTTCCCATCCCCTGCCCAGGCGGGAGGTGGGTGCAGGGGCCCCTCCCGCGCTCCACAGCCCCCGGGGCTCCCTGATGACACGCCTCCTCTTGCTGGTGACTGGCAGATGGCGATCACAGAAGCAGAGATGACAGGATCATCTGGGAGGATTCAGGCTCACAGGCGCAGGTGACCACGCCTTAGGGTTACCCAGGACAGTCTGGCTTCCTGCTGCTGTCCCGGTGCAGACCCCAAGGGCACCTTCCTTCACTCTTGCCAGAGCCGCTGGGATCACCGTGGTGCACCACCACACCTGGCCCAAAGCGATTTTTTGGAGACGGCATCCTGGTGGTAATTCCAGCTTCATTGGAGACGCTACCTAGTATCAGGTTTCTTTGGGTTCTTGGAATGTTTCAAAGCTGTGCCTACCTCAGGGCCCTTGCACACACTGCTCCCCCGTGCCTGGAAAGCCCTGTTCACCCTTTTCACTGCACACCGAACCCTTTTCATCCCACAAATATGAGGTTCAATGCCATCTTTCAGAGAGTCCTTTTCTGACCTTCTATGCCAACTGGGTCCCTCTTCCTCTCTGTGCTCCTAGGTCAGCTCCCTGGCCGTTTCCGAGGGGCACATGGTCACGATGTGTTGTTTCACATGCTGTCACTCCCGCCCAACCCAAGAGTCACCAAACAGGAAACCGGGCACATTTCTTTGATTCAAGTCAGTCTCCTCACCACCGTGACATTGTCAAGGGCCTCCGCTCCCTTAGCCTGGGTGACAGGCGTGGGCCACCACATCTGGCTCAGGGGGGCCGACGTCCAGCGCGTCCAGAGGGGCGGGGCTGATTCTGCCCAGGTGGGCAGACGCCTGGCACAATGGCCTTCCGGTGAGGAGGCTTTGGGGGGAGCTGGGCCTTGCAGCCGGGGAGAAGGGCGATTGAGCAAAGTTGAGAGACTCTGATGAGGGGCGGGGGGACAGGAGCAGACCAGCCTGACGGGGGCGGAAGACTGGGCCTGAAGGAAGCCACGAGGCTCTTGGAGGAGAAAAAGGGCCCTAGCAAGGTTCCCCCAGACAGCGGGGGCTCACGCTCTGCTCTGCACAGGGAGGTCCGCCCCTCCGAGGCGCATTTTCTGTTTTCAACAATAACATCCCCCTCCCTTCCTCCTGGGAACGAGGAGAGAGGCCACACCAGGGCGCAGAGCTCTCCATCACTGGACTCTTGGCAGAGAGCCTAGTCTGCCTCCTGGGCAGCTGGACATGGGGTCGGGTGGCCTTGAATGTCTAGTTTTACAGGGAGCAGAGCCAACGCCCTGCCTGGCGGCCCAGCGAGGAGCAGGGCCTCCCTGCAGGACGCCTGAGAGTCCTCCACCTCCCACCAAAAAGGTTCAGAGAACTTAAAACTCCCCACTGCCTCCGAACTTGAAGGACAGACCTCTTCCTTCCACAAACAGGGCTTTCCAGAAGCTTCACCTGCTCACCCAGTTGACACACGGGTCTCCGTCCCAAGGCCCCTCCATACTGTCCACCCACGTCTATGTTGAGTGAGGGGCTGGTCCAGGTCACCTACGATGTGCCCGACGTCCCCAGCATCTTACACGTGACGTCGCATCTAGCCCTTGTATTAAGCCAGTGAAACCAGTCCATTTGGTCCCTATTTTGTAAATAAGGAACCGAGGCACAGACACCTCAAATGGCTCCCCCGGGCCACACAGCCAATTTCCCAGCCAAGGTGATGAGCCAGGACCCAGCTTGCACCCCACCTCCGGGCCCGGCTTTGGCCATCACAGCTGAAGGCTGGCGGTGGGGACTACAGGCTGATGGGAATAGAAGCCGTGGGTAACACTCAGCTTCCTGCCATGCACAGGACAGCCCCCACGGTGCCGCTGTGTCCACCACCAGGTGTCACTCCCAGGCAGCCTTCTCATGAGACCCCACCCAGATTGTACTAAAATGTGTGTCCCCGACACGAGCAGGCGAGGGTCCCCAAGGCCGGGAACCGTCCCTCACACGACCTGTCACTCAATCAGGGTTTGTCAAATAAATGAACCGAGCCGCCAGCCGATGGGCAGAGAAGCCCCAGAGCCCCTCTTCCCTGTCCTTCAGTGGCCCATTCTCTGCCCTCCCCTTGGGTCCTTGTCACTTTCTGTCTCAGTTCGTAATTATCCGGCTTGACTCATCTTTCCTACTAACAGAGGGTGTAGAGAGCACGGGGCCACCCCTTGCCCTGGTCTCCGCCGCTCTGCCTCGTCCCCCACGAGAACCTTGATCAGTATTTACTGAGTCCGCCCGGCTCTGCTTGCCCCTCGCTGCACCTCCTCTCCCTCCCCCACGCTGGGCTCAGCTCCTCCGTATTAACTCAAGTTCAGTCTACCACAGGGTCTAACGTGGCCGGCAGGACAGGGCGGCGGTGGCGGAGCCCACACTGCAGCCGGCCTCCAAGGCCCGGGCAGGGACCCTCAGATACTCCCAGGAGCCCATGCAAGTGTTTTCCACTCGATGTTTCTAATCAGAATAAAAATGAGCCCAGCGATGAATAGGCACTAACGAACCCGTCCGGGCTGCACTCCTCACAAGGTGGTGTAAGACGTGTAAGTTGGACTGTTTCATGTATCCATTTATTTTTACTTTGCCTGTTTTGTAGAGGACTTGGCCCAAGATGGCAGAAGTAAGTACCCAAGGCCCAGCAAATCCACACTGCAGCTCTGGGTCAAGGTCAGAATTGGGGGCTGTCTGCTCCCTGGCTGGACCAGCACCGTGAGACAGGCTGCCTCCCGAAGCAGCTCTCGAGTGCTGGGTAACAGATGAGCACATCCCCACAGCAAGCAGGACACCCGCGGATCGCTCCACAGCCCCGCAGGTCGCAGCCCAGGCCTGACCAAACCGGGGTCCAGGCTTTGGGGTCTCACAGGCTGCAGTGGAGGGCTTCGCCAGGCTGCCTTCCTATACGAAGGTCCAAGCGGGGAAGTTCTGCTTCTGAGCTCACTCAGGTTGTGGGCAAAAACTCCTCGAGGTAGTAGAACTGTGTTCCTGGCCACGTGGGCCTGCCTACAGGTCCTCTCCCAGCACGGCCCCTTGCTCCTTCAGTGCTGGTGGGAGATCAAGGAAACTCTAGCAAGTAGGTTGTCATGGCAAGAGGGACCGCCCATCTCCTTTCCCATGTGACACACAGACTGTGGGCACCTCTGCTGGGTTCCCAGGGTCAGGCGCGAGTCCCAAGCCCTGACCACCCTCAAGGGCATGCACAAGTGAACGGATTCAGAAATGGGGGGTCACCTTAGGCTCCTCTGGCCGACCAACCTCACGGCTGTCTCCCGCCACCCTGCACGCGACTGTGGGGCCACTTCCCTGGCTGCTCCCGCTGCTGGGGGCCTTCCCTCTCCCTTAGGAGTGGCTCACTCAGGACTCTGCTCAAATACTGCTCCCTGAGGGCAGAAGACACCCCTGCCACCCCCTCTCCTCTGCTCCCTGCTTCTCAAGTCCCTGGCGCCAAGGGGGGGGGGATGGGTGGAGGCATCTCCCTTGGCTTCCAAGAGCTGGGGCAGGTATAAAGCGCCACGTAAGCAGACGGTTCTAGGTGACGAACGTGGCGCTCAGCATCGCTTCTCATTTTCTTGGTCACAGTTTTGAAATATTGATGAGGGCCGCTGGTGGAGAGGGCTCCCAAAGGTTAATGCCTTTGCAGAAAGCCGCGTGTAAACATGCAGATCATTGTCACAGGCCGTCCACGCAGGACCCCGCTGGCATTCAGCGGGAGGACCTGCCTGGGTTAAGGGGACTCGGCCCTGGCTGGCCCTGGGGGGAGCAGGGACGAGGAGTGGATCCCCGATGGCAGAGCGGGGACAGGAGCGGCTCCGGTCTGAAGCCTGGATCCAGGTGCTTCTGCTCCAGCAGGAGGAAAAACAGGTACGTGAGCTCCAACCCACGGGGTGAGCACAGCAGCCCGCGGGTGGCCACTGCCGGGTGCAGGTGCGTGGCATCAGCCTCTGTGCTAGGCCACCCCTGTCCACCGAGAGGGTCAGGATGCACCCGGCAGAGTTCCAGGGTACAGAACGGCCCCACCGATCGCAGCCCTCCGCAGGCAGACGGCTTTCCTTCCCGTGAACAGAAACAGGACATGATGCCATGCGGGGCAGGGTACCCGCCCTTCACCCTCTACGATTTTCTCTGGTGCTTTTCCCCTGCGGGCAGCACAGCGGGTGGAGGCACAAGCAATAAGCCAACTGACTGGCCAAGACTGTCCTTGTCCCCACTTCACCCGGGCTCCTCTGAGCCCTCTTCTCCACTGGGCCTCATCCGGGCCCTGGGTCTGCTCGGCTGCAAGGATGGCCTTAGGCCTGAGGCTCAGCGACTCCAGTCTTAAACTCCACTTTAAACCTGCAGCCCCCCCAGGCACGCCCGCGGAGCCCTGCAGCATGATCATCAGGCACAGCCCTGACACAAGCAGGTCACTTCTCCCCACCCTGCACGCTCAGAGTGAAGTCCCGCAAGGGGGAGAGGCCAGAAAATCAGGGTGGGGACCACCAGGCCAGATGCTTTAAACCCAGGGCAAATGACGTCACTGATAAACCCAGGAGCACCGGACAGGGATGGGAAGGGTGCTCAGAAGCCCCAGGATTCAGTGTACGTGGTGGAGCCAACGGACAGACACTCAGCCAGCCGACACCAATGCACACGAGCCTGAGAGCTGACGAGGACCTGGACTGACCCCCCAACTCTACTCCTCTGCCTGACCCTCCGCATCGTCCTCGCCGCTGTCAAACTCCACCGCCACATCTTGGCCCCGGTGAGAGTCACAGTCAGCCCCACCCCAGGAGAAGCCTGCCTTGTCCCGGATCCCATCACCGAGGTCTGAGCGAGTGGCATCCGCTGGACTCAGAGCCTGAGGCCTGAGACTTTAGATCTGGCCCTTGAGCAGAGGGAATGCAGAGGGAAGGTCTGTCCTGAGCCTGTCATGAGTAAGAGCGTTTGCCGTGCTTAGAGTTAATCTAGAATTATTCGCTGTGGCCGATTCTGTCTAGGGCAGTGCCCAGCATTAAGGAGTGTCATTTTTGTGACTAAGAACCTACAGAGTGAAATTGTATTGAGCGATCTGAGTGAATAAAGCATTGAAAAGGGCAGAAGCGCATGGACATTCCTTATTTCTCCCCTTGGACGGCATAAGTCGCACCTTTGCCCACTGCGACCTGGGCCCTGCTTAGTCAGTTGAGCACGACCCCACACTTCAGGGCTCCTCCTGCTGCCCTGTGAGTCCCCAGCCGTCCTTGCTCTGCTCAGATCGGAGCCCAGCGTCCCTGAAGCTCCCCCTTATTTTATGGGGGTGTGAGGCTGTCTGCTTGACAGCAGCAAACGCTCCACAGAGGCTCGGCCAGACGACGCTTTGGGTCGTGAGTCATAGACTGTCCAGGTGATCCTCGGCCCCTGCTCCACTCTGAGGGGGTGGAACTGGGCCTGTGAGGCTGGAGGGGAGTCCTCAGAGGACGGTCTGCCCTCTGCAGCGTCAGCTGGACAGGCCAGGCCAAGGGGAGCCAGGAGCTCCGCAGCCTGAGCCTCCACGGTGGCGAGGCCGACCCAGTTTGGCCCCCGAGTTGGACTTCAGTGAATGAGCGGTGCTTCCGGTCACAGTGCACACCCGTGCACACCCGTGCACACCCGTGCACACCCATGCACACACGGCCCCCTCCCCTTTGCCTCTGCAAAGCTCACTCCACAGTCGACGCAGGGCTGCTTCCTCCAGGCTGCCCTCCTGGGCCTCCCTGACCGAGTGGCCACCATCCCAGGCCCCCAGCCCGGGGCAGCAGCTTCCTGTCTGTCTTTCAGGCAAGCTCCCTGAGAGGAGGGGCCCCGGGGCCAGGCCGAGCTCCCGGGTCACTGAAGGTCTCAGCCAACACCAGGTGAGCTCGGGGAAGAAGGACAGAAGCATGGAAAGAGGGAGGGAGGGAGGGAGGGAGGGAGGGAGGACCCAGGAGGGAGGGTGGGGGAGGGGAGGAGGGTGGGTGCTGAGGTCAGAGAGGGGCCAGAGGCCTCCCCGGGGATGGTGGACGGGTGGGTCCAACTCATGCAGAGGCAGCGGACGCTCCAACAGGCAGCAGTGGCCACCCAAGGGTCTCAGGGAGGACGAGGAGGTGACGAGGTCGGACACGTATTTATAGACTCGGGTTTGCTGCTCAAGCCGGAGGCTGTTCAAATAGTGGGGGCCAGAGGGGTCAGGGCCGAGTGAGGGCCGGGCGGCAGGTTTGGAGAAGAGGCGGCGGACTGAAGAAATGCTGAGATAACTGGCCAGAGACGTTGGTCGGGGCTGGTGGAGGCGGCGGCCAGCCCTGCCTGGCTCTCACCCCTCAGGCACCGGCACCCAACACCCACCACCTACTCCACAGCCGCCCAGCAAGGAGGGCGCTCCCCGGGTGCCACTGAAGCAGAATGAGAGAGGGAGGCGAAGTCATTTGGCCAAATCTCACGGCCAGTGGTGGCGCTGGACCTTGACCCAAGCCCTCAGCCACGGGGTCAGAGAGACCCCCACTGGACACAGCCACAGTGGACAGGAATCGCGCGCCCCTTCACGGAGTGCCCATCCGGGGGCTTTAAACGTTTCCCTGATGGACAGATGTCCTCTGAGGAACCTGTCTGTTTCTGGTTTGGGCAACAAGCAGGCAGTGACCATGCTGCCAGCCACAGCAGAAGAGAGGCCACGGGAAGAGTGAGGGATGAGGGTGGAGCGTTCCATTCTGAAGTGTTGGGGAGCATGGGGACATTCAGGGGTCACTGTTCAACGGCTCCTGGGTGTCCAGGGCAGAAGTCAAAGGGAACCTGGATAGATAGTTGAGAATAAAATGGAAGCAGAAGACTAAGCAAACGGCCAATATCAGTGGTTGTCAAAGACGCGGGTTAGAGTATAGGGTTCCACGAAAGTGCTTCAGGAGCCAGTGATGGGAACAGAGAAGGGGTCCATGCTTCCCCCCCACACACCAGGGCAGAGCACCTGCTGCAATCCCATTACCACGACTTTACTAGAACTCCAGATAGGGAACTGATGAGAACCACTTCTAAACACAGCGTTTAAAATAAACTGACAAACATAGGGGTGGACAGATGCACGGACAGACAGACAAGCAAACAGATAAAGTGAACCACTGGACAGAGAAGACTTTGGTTCAAAAAGTGTGTCAGTCGGGGCTGGGGATGTGGCTCAAGCGGTAGCGCGCTCGCCTGGCATGCGTGCGGCTCGGGTTCGATCCTCAGCACCACATACCAACAAAGATGTTGTTTCCGCCAAATACTAAAAAATAAATATTAAAATTCTCTCTCCCTCTCTCTCTGCCTCTCTCTCATTCTTAAAAAAAAAAAAAAGTGTGTTAGTCAGCTTTTCATTACTGTGTCCAAAGTACCCAACAAGAATGATTTAGAGGAATAAAAGTTGATTTTGGCTCACAATTTCAGAGGTTCAGTCCGTGGTAGGCAAACCCCATAGTCTGGGCCCAGGGTGAGACAAAACATCATGGCGGAAGGGTGTAAGGAAAGCCGCTAAGTTTATGGCAGCCAGGAAGCAGAGAGGGCTTGAGAGCAAGGAGCCGGAGGTAATGTGATCCCCCAGGACATGGCCCCCATGACCTTCTTCCCCCAGCCAGGCCTGCCTGCCTACACTTACCAGCATTAATCCATTCAAGTCATTAACCCACAGATGGATAAATACGCCGATTAGGTTACAGTTCTCAGAATCTGATCACCTCACCTCTGAGCATTCCAGCATCGCCCCGTGCATGAGCTTTCAGAGGACACCTTGTATCCAAACCACAGGAAAAGGCTCAACCTGGCACCTCACCCCAACCTAGGCACACGGCCGGAGACGACAGGGTGACTCTCACATCAACTGCCTGGCGGAAATGAATGCTCCGGGAAAACGACTGTCGCGGTTTGACGCTTGCTCAGGTGTTAATGGGGGCAGTTCAGAGACGGCCAATCACAGACATGGGGTCTGTAGCAGGTGACCGCAGGGAGACAAGGGCCTCACCACGCCCTCTCCTGGAAAACTCAGTGAGCGCCGGTGAGGAGGGGGGTGGCCACTCTGCACACGGTGCCATCTACATCTTACCCAACCGAGCTCTGCCACCGAGTGTCAGTGCAGTGCAGGGACAGACTGCTGTGTGTCCTCACTGTGGGCCTGGCCCGAGCAGCTGTCTTCAGTGATCTCTGCAAGCAACGTCCCAAGCAGGAGGAAAAGTGACTTCTGTTTTGCATCAAAAGGCTGCAGACAAGAGGTACTGCTGGAGCGTATTCAGATCACAGACATGAACCCTCAGGCTCCCCTCCTCCTCCTCCTCCTCCTCCTCCTCCTCCTCCCTCCTCCTCCTCCTCCCCCCTCTCCTCCCTCCTCCTTCTCCTCTTCCTCCTCCTCCCTCCTCCTCCTCCTCCCTCTTCCTTCTCCTCTTCCTCCTCCTCCCTCCTCCTCCTCCTCCCTCTTCCTTCTCCTCTTCCTCCTCCTCCCTCCTCCTCCTCCTCCCTCTTCCTTCTCCTCTTCCTCCTCCTCCTCCTCCCTCTTCCTTCTCCTCTTCCTCCTCCTCCCTCCTCCTCTTCCTCCTCCTCCCTCCTCCTCCTCCCCCCTCTCCTCCCTCCTCCTCCTCCGTCCTCCTTCTCCTCTTCCTCCTCCTCCTCCCTCACCCCTTCTTCTTTTCCTCTTCTGTAATTTTTTCCTCTAGTAACAAACGAACATGGATGTGTGCCTCTTCCTGCCTAAATTCTGAATGACAGACGTGGACATGAAACAGGGCACATCGATATCCTTTGGGTATGATTTCCCTGCTTTGGTCTCTGGGGACGCTTGTTCCGCTGCCTCTGGGATGGGGATTTTAAATTAATCTCTCCTTTGGTGGGAAAGAGAGAGTCGTATTGAAGACGATTCTCAGTGAACCTGCAGCGGATGCTGCTGCCTCGGCGTCATGATTAAGTGGACCTTCGTCCCCTGTGTGTCTGACATTTTTTATCAAATGGCTGGTGATTCCCGGGTAGGAGACTGAAACCCATTTTCTAGAGGATTCATATAAAAAGTGCTGCTCTCGAAACAGGACTGTCGCGAGGACACGTGGACCTGGTCTATTCTCTCTGCACGATGGGGCCAGCCTCCAACTCTCTTCTCCCCACAGTTATCACACCCGTTAGAGCAGAGAACAGTGGGAGAGTGAGATGCCCACCGGGAAGTGACAGACCCGGCTGGAAAGCACTGGGAGTCCACACACATACCTGCCCCGCTGCAGTGCTGCCTGAAGATGCATGGAGTTCGAGTCAGGGTCTGACATCAGTCACTCATGAATAACAGGACTTGTAGGTGTCTACTCTATGCCAGTTTTTCTTCTAGGTTGTGCAAAAATTTATCATTTCTTGTAATCCTTTCAACTGTGAGGTCTTAGACAAGGAACGGCTCCGTTGGCAAATTGTGGAGCTTGGATTTGAATCCACGAAGGTAAGTCCAGAGACCCTGCTTTTCACTGTCATACCAACCTGTGCTCAGGGGGGCGCCACTGGGTGGCCTCTCCTGTGCACCAGGGCCTTCCAGGAGATGCACCGCCTGCTCCAGTGACCAGCGGTGCCATTGCAAACTCCCCCCCCAGCACTCAGGGGCTTAAGACTGCTCTTGTACCTGGCTCCTGATTTTAGGAAGGGCTCTGCCAGGTGGGTTGCTGCCTGGTCCATGTGACTCCACGTGAGGTGGCTGCGGCCAGAATATCCCTTGCCAACGTGGTGTCCCCATCTACGTAGCTGGCCCCTTGAGGCTCCTCTCCCTTTCCACGTGGTGTCTGTCCCTTCAAGACCTCTCTGAATGGCTTGGGCTTCTCACAACAAGGTGGTCTCAGGGCAGATAGGTTTCCTGGGTGGAGACTTAGTTTTCCCGGAGCATGTGATTCAAGTCCCATGGGAAGTTGCAAAGATTCCTCTGATTTAGCCTCAGGAGTCCCACGGCCACCTTTATGTCACATTTGATTGCCAAGCAAGTCACTAAAGCTAGCCTAGACTCGGGGGGTAAGGTGACCTCTCTGAGGGCGGAGTTGGAAAGGATTGCTGCTATTCTTGGTCCGCGACAGTGCCTTACCTTGTCAATGAGGATGCGTTCACCCGCCGCACGCGCCTCGCAATGGTGCTTTAGCGGACAGTGGACTGCACGTTCCACCGTGGTCCTGTGAGCTGATCTCACCTTGTGACGTCGCAGCCACCTGAGTTTGGGTAAATGCTCCATGGATCCACCCAATAAGACTGCCTAATGACAGGGTGTGTCAGAAAGTGTCCCCCATCATTAAGAAACACATGACTGTCCCTCAGGAGGCCACACGGTGGATTAAGAGAGGACTTCCATTTCGGATCATCTGCTGGACTGTCACTTTACCATTTCCACTTTGCAGGGCAGAACTTGAGGCCCAGGAAGGGTCAACAACTTGTTCAAGGTCACAGGGGCATGGCAGGGAGGGAGCACTGAGCGCCCATGGTCTCTGCCCGCGAGCTCCTTGTATTCTTAACTTCTTGGTAGGTTCTTGGGAGAAAAGGGTTCAACTCTATTTTTAAGAAAATGATTTTGAAAACCACTGGACTAGATGACCCCTGATCATTCCATTTCCTCAGACCAACAGACATGCAGAATGAGGCTGGAGGCCACCCAAGGTCTGACTGGGGGTCAGGGGAGTAGCTTGGGGGCCCGGCTGCTGGAGGGTCAAAGCCTGGTGGCGGGAGGCTGCATTTTCCAAGGCTGGCCAAGCAGACACCTCCTCCCCTCCCCGGGCTGGCTCTGCACCTCCCTCACTGAAAGGTGAAGCCTCCTTGCCCCACTCCTCAAATCTCCATGAATTGGGAACGGGTGGCCAGGAAGCTGTGCCGACACCCGGCAGGGCCCCCCACTGACGGGGCAGCTTCCAGTCCTTCTCTTGAAGACCAGAGCCACCGTGTGAGAAGCTCCAGCTGCTCTGCTGGAGAGAGAGCGTCCGCATGGAGGAGAGGGGAGAAGTCACACACCTGGGCATCCATCCCAGACAGGCCTTGGATGGCCTCCAGCCTCAGCCGCCCTCTGGCCCAACCACGTGAGAGACGCAGGTGAGCCCAGCCCCACGGAGCCCGGTCACCCACGGAGCCTGGTCACCCACGGAGCCCGGTCACCCACGGAGCCCGGTCACCCACGGAGCCTGGTCACCCACGGAGCTGGGAAAGATGAACATAAATCCCCGACTCCAGCCCTGGGTCATTTGTCACACAGGAATAGACGACGGAACACGAGCTCTGCTTCTGAGATCTAGACCATCCCAGGCAAGTCATCTAGTCTCTGTGCATCCCCTTATTCACCTGTAAAAGAGTTACAGCGCCTCGTTCAGAGAGTTAGTGCGTGGATTGCGGGAGACGCTCATAAAAAGAACTTAGCACACCATCAGAGTGAGCGTGTAAAGTCAGTTATAGTCACACCCATTAGGATGGTGGTACAATGCTGGTGGGAATATAAAACAGCAGCCTCTGTGGAAAACAGTATGGCAGCTCCTCAAAATATTGATAGAATTACCATTTCATCCAGGAATTCCCCCTTTGGGTACATACTCCAAAGAACTGAAAGCAGAGACTTGAACAGATAATTGTGCAAACACGTTGACAGCAGCATTCCTCACAATGATCAAAGGTGGCAGCAGCCCAAGTCTCCATCAACCAAAGCACGGACACACTAAGACACAGCCGTAGGGGTGGTTGCTAAGAGCTAGGGTGGGGGGGGGGTAGGAGAGCAAGGAATTAATGTTTAATGGGCATGATAAAATTTCAGTTTGGGAAGGTAAAATGGTTCAGGGATGGACAGTGGTGGTGGTCACTCATGGTGGACACGCTAAATGCCGTTGAACTGTTGCCCACTTAAAACTATTTGAATGGTACATTTTATGTTATGTTGACTTTGGGACGTGGTTTTGTTTGCTGGGGATCAAGATCAAGGCCTCAGACATATTAGGCAAACACTCTACCACTGAGCTACAGCTTAGCCCTTATTGTTAGTTTACCCAAATAACAGAAAAAAACATCTTTTTTTTTTTTTGGTACCAGGGATTGACCTGGGGGGGGGCCAACAACCACTGAGCCCCATCCCCATCCCTATTTTGTATTTTATTTATAGGACCTCACTGAGTTGCTCAGCACCTCGCCATGGCTGAGGCTGACTTTGAACTCATGGTCCTCCTGTCTCAGTCTCCTGAGCAGGTGGGATTACAGGAGTGTGCCAATGTGTCCAGCTGAAAAACATCTTTTATAAAGTCAATAGTGAAAGATCATTGAGGCCAGTTAAGTAGGTAGGAACACGGATTTTATTCATGGCTAAAATTCAAAACTTTGGGGGAGATGATACTTCGGGTATATTTTTTGGTATTTTCTTTTTTTTTTTTTTTGGTATTTAGGAATATCTAGCCTGAAACCCATCAGCATGAAGCTCCAGAACCATAGTTAAAGAAGATCCTTAAAAGACAAAAACAAAAACAACAACAACAAAAAAAAAAAACAAAAAACAGATCCTCTTTATCCAGAGTGGCATAAGGTATCACAGACACCAAGGTGTCAGCATGATGCTAGATTTTTCAACAGTGACACCAGGAGCCAGAAAACAATTAAGCAATGTCTTTGTCTTGAGCATTTTTAGGTAAATGTGCTGGAATTTTATACCCAGCCCAACTGTCCTCTGGGGGTTGGGTCTGGAATTCCAGCTCATTTGCTTTTTAGACACAGTCACGCGGTTACTCCCAGTGCACTCTGTAGGGCATTAAGAGAAGGAGACCCACTAACGAGGGGAAGGAAACACGGTAAAAGAAACTCTAGACTCAAGGAAAGAGAGAATCTAACACCCGAGAAAGACCAAGGGAACTCAGGCAATGGAAGGGCGGCCCCAGGATGGTGGACTGAGCAGCAGCAGAACAACTAGACCAGATGAGAGCCGAAGGGAGGCTGGAGGGGAGGCTGGGAAGGGAGAAGGAAATGCGACTGGTGGTTCCCTGACAGCATGACGGAGCGGGGAACTGCATTGAGAGGCATTTTCTCGAGCTGAGGTTGGATACAGAAAGACTCAGATTGAAAATAGACTCAGCGAAGGGAAAATGAGGATTCAAATCAGACGTTGAGGGCTGGGAGATGGCTCAGGGGTGAAGCATGTGTGAGCCCCAGCTGGGTTCAATCCCCAACATGGAAAAAAATTAAAAAGCAAATTTAAAAAAGGTCATATAATTATAAAAGTATAACAATTATGCACCAGCTCAGCAGTAAACAATATTTGTGTAGTCATGATAACGGAAACAACAATAATTCCGTCAAAATGTGGAATTGCACTATAGGGAGGGAGTACAGGGCCAAAGCCAGAAATCACCGCCTTCGCCCGAGATGAAAGCATCCGATGCTGCTCCAGACCATCACTCCGCAGATGACATGCTGGCTTGACTTAGCAATGGGGACGCCAGTCTGGAAAGAATCTGAGGTGGCTGCTTCTGGGGAGTGGGATCGAAGGTGGGATAGAAGGGGGCGTGGGCTCTGCTCCCCGTGGGGGAAGCCTTTCCGAGTGAATCGATGCTTAAACTGCGTGCATGAGTCACCTGGTTGGAAATTAAAACCCAGTTTAAAATTTTAAAAAATAGCTCTTCTGTTCTTTACACCTATAGGCTGCCTTTCTGCTCACTCACTCCCCACATGGCAGGAGAATGTCCCTTGCCCAGAGTGAGAGGGGACAGCCAGGTGGCCTTAAAGACCCTGAGGAAGCGCACTGGGCTCTTAGGCCTATTGGAAGGTGCTAGAAGGAGCCCCCCCAATCCACTCCCCATCACGCCCCTGGCCACGTGGACTGGGGCTGGAAGGCTTTCGGACTAGCTCCTCCACCTCCTTCCGCCTGGCCTTTCTTCTCCGGAAGCAGCTTCCATTTCCTGCCACAGCATCAGCTGTTCAGCACACATTTGATGGAAAGTGATTCTGGCAGGTTTGGATTTATTGCCTGAGCCAGGTAGACACGAAATCTCTCCAAGATATCATGGACAGGGAAAAAAAATCTCTCTCTCTCTCTCTCTCTCTCTCTCTCTCTCTCTCTCTCTCTCTCTCCCTCTCTCTCTCCCCCCCTCTCTCTCTCCCTCTCTCCCTCTCTCTCACACACACACACACACACACACATCCACACACCATTTTCTGCTAAGTCCGTCCTGCTGATTTGATTACCCACGTAAGATTTACCAAACGTTTACATAAAAGTCCCCTGCCTGGGGGTGGTATGCATGTCAGCATCGCGGCCAGCAGTTTGATGCTGAAACAGATTTGCAGGACAAGCCCGTCTATCCGAATTGATTGGAAACAGGCACGCACAGCACTGTCGAAAACACTATAGACAACCACCCACGATCGTTTGCACTCCTTTGCCCTGTCGGGGGAGGGCTGGAGAGGTCGGCTGGCTGCTTGGAGCACTGAGGTGAGGGTTGGTTCTCAGTCTCCGAGGATGCAATCACATGAGCCCATTTATATCCATCAACAGCACACATGGACGTTAACGTAAATCAATTATGCGTCTGCTGCTGCGGCGAATGCTAAAACATACCGAGTAAATGACAGTGCTACGCACAAAACGTGATGATAAAATCTATAACCATGCTCAGCCCTGCCAAGTCCCCCTGTGACCTTCAGCAGCAGAATGTCCAGCTGTCACTCAAAGTCCACTGCTGAGTGAAGTGGACAATCTCACATTGCTGGATGCCAGGGTCATCTCGGAACTTAACCCCGAGTCTCTTCTATAATAACGGTGACAGAGTCCATCTATACAGCACTTGACAATTGGCCAGGCTCCTTTCAAATGCTTTATTAGCCGACTTGGGCTTCGCTGTAAGTCTGGGGACCTTGATGGTCAGCAGGGGAGGCAGGGGGACGTGGAGGCAGACAGAAGTGCTTCGACCTTGGCTCTGCAACGTACCAGCTTATCTGAACGGAGGTGAGTCTAATGTCCAGCAAACAGATACGCAGCTCTCAAATAACTATGGTCGTCCCTACTTTTACAGATCGGGAAAGTGATTTACAAATTTAAGTGGGAAAACAGGGCTTCAACCCAAATCTAGTTGTGTTCTTCCCAGTCCCACGTTCTACCTCGTCCTGATTCCTGCCGTGGATTCCCAGTCCACGGGCAGCTGCATCACGGGTACGAGCTGGGGCACTTCCACCTGCAGTCCAAGCAGGGTGGAGACCCTGCTGCCCCACGCCTAGGACTCCCTGGGATGGAGTGTCTAGAGCCGTGTCTAGAGCTAGCCCTCATTGCCCAGCACACAGGGTCCAGGTGCAAAGGCAGGACAGCCTGCAGACTCGTCTCAGACCTCATTTCCTTTTGCTCTCCCCCGGCTCCTGCTTCTGGGGTCACCTGTCCCGAGCACACTGTTAAACACACCAGGTGTCTCCGCTGCGGGCTTTTGTCCCAGATGTTCTCTGCCTCACATTTTTCTTCCAAATAGCCACGTGGCTCTAGTGGGTTTTCTCACCTGTGTGCGTATTCGAAGGCTTACTCCTTGGAACCACCTTACTCCTTGGACTAACTTCCCAATGGCATCCACCCTCACCCACCCACTCCAATCACAGCCCACCTCACCTCCATCCTGACCCCAGGCCTCCCCACCCGGCTCTGTTCTCCCCCCACCCCTTGGTACCTTCTAGATTTTATGGAACTTTCTGCTATGCTCAGAGGGTGCTGCCTGTGTCCCATCACTAGATTAAGTTCCACAAAAGCAGGGGTTGTGTCACTTTTGCTCATCAAGTATCCTAAGTGCATAAAACAGAGCCTGGTATGTAGTAGGTGCCCAAGAAATATTATTCAATGAATAGATAAGCACATGGATGGATGGACGGATGGACGGACGGATGGACGGACGGACGGATGGATGGATGGATGGATGGATGGATGGATGGATGGATGGATGGACTGATGGATGGATGGATGGATGGATGGATGGATGGATGGATGGATGGATGGATGGACTGATGGATGGATGGACTGATGGATGGATGGATGGATGGATGGATGGATGGATGGATGGATGGACTGATGGATGGATGGATGGATGGATGGATGGATGGATGGATAGATGGATGGATGGATGGATGGATGGATGGATGGACTGATGGATGGATGGATGAATGATGTGCAGGTAGATGAATAGATGGGTGGATGGTGGGTGGAAGGCACATGAGTGAGAGTGGGAGTGGGTGAGTGGATGGACACATGGACAGATGGGTGTATGTGTGTGTGGACAGAGGGGTGGACTGGTTCTACTTTCTCCCAGCAGGATCTCCCTCACTGGTCCCGTGGACTCCAGCCTCTCCTGAAGCTGGTTCCCCAGGAACTTTCTCACACACAGAACCTAAAGCCCTGGAGTCTACACACATACACACACACACACACACACACACACACCAGGGCACACACAGAGTAGGTCCCCGGCTCACATCAGACACCAGAGAACAACTCACTGGAGCACAGACACCATCTCCCTCGGGAGGTCTGCAAAATGCCCACAGGGGAGAAAACCCACGTGAGCCACAAAGACCCTAACTGAACCTCATTCTCCACAGCATCAGCGGCTTATGTCCAGCCAGGCTGCCACCCCTGCCGAGTCCACGGCGGCAAGCTGCCGGCCCCTCTGCGCTGCAGTTCTTGGGTGCAGCGGAGGAGGGGTGGACGCTCCTAAGTCAAAGGTCTGTGTGCCTGGGAGCTGAGCTGAGCTCCCGTCGCAGCTCCAGCAACTGAGCTGCACGTCACTGGACGTGGGTTCTAAGTCCACTGACTGACAGGCAGCGTCGAGGCGGAACAGAAAGAGAAAGAGCTCAGTCGAGAGCCAGCCTGGAGAGGCCGCGGATTTCCAGGAAGGCGTCAGCCATGCTGTTTCCAGGCCAGTTAGGAGGCTGCTGTAGGCGGGCAGCCTGGGAGGTGGGCACCCAGGGCGTGGGGCAGAGGGCGGCGCCACGGCAGAAGGTCATGCACACTGACAAGGATGACTGAAGGGTCATGCACCTTGACAAGGACCTCCCAGGTAGTCGCTAGAACTGGGTCAGTCCAGGGAGGCTTATGGTGACCTCGGAGTGCGAAGAAGATTATGAAATAGTCTGTACTTTGATCCCATGTGAGTTCAGAAACTCCAGGTGGAAACCATAGCTCCTTACCCATGGACGGCGGGGTCCAGGTCATCTAAATACCTACGTCACTGTGGGGTTTTTTCCTTCATTTTCTGCAACATCTGATTTTCTTATAGAAACCCCCGCATGCAGACCTGAGCTTCATTCACAGACCTTGCAGAAAACAGAACACAGTGAACCAGCCCCGGGCAGAACTCCAAGAGGCTCCACCCACAGAGGTGCTTCCCCCATGGGACCGTGAGCCAGGTTTACTTCACCCAGCACGGGCCCGACACACCTCCGCTTCCTCCGTACCCACTCCTGTGGTCCTGAGGTCGTGCAAATAGAGACACAAACCCTCTTTTCCATTTCAGCTTCTCCTATCATGAGAAACCCCAGCCTCGGCAAAAGGTCTACCTCTGCGCCCCCTCTCTTTGCACGTGCTATTACCCTGACCCAAAATGGCCCTGCCTTCTACAGTCTGCCTAGAAAACTCCTCTTCATGCTTCAAAACCCAACTCAAAAAAAACACCCCTATGAAGTCTCCCCAGGCTGTCCCAGAGAATCACCTCTTACAACCTCTGCTCTTCCTTCCTGCCCGAGTTGACCTCCCACACACCTGGGCCTGGGCCTGCTGGGAGACACTTTCAGGACATGGCTTCCCCACACCTCTTAGGGAACACTGAGATGGCGTTTTTCCCGGAAGATATGAGCGCGTGAAGAGCGGAGAGACACGCGGTCAGAACTCTAGCTGACGCAGTCGTTTCTATCAATCATGGGCCAACCCCACTGTGGCTTTTTGAGTCCCCCAGCACTGTCCCCTGCCTAATGGTGCCTTCTACTTTCTCCAAAAGTCCAGCTCTGCCTCCGGGACTTAGTACTTCCCACCAGTACTTCTGGGTGCAGGAGGGGCCGCTGAGCCTGCCTCACCCCTCGACCACACGGAGAGGCTGCGATCACGGAGGGATCGTGGCTGGATGGCGCTCTGCATCCTGATCAGGCCCCAACTGCACCCAGTGAACCCTGAGCTCTCTTCCGGCTGTGCTTTAACTCTGTCAATGGTGATCTGCAGCGTTTTTGTGTATCTTCTACGGGGGAAAAAATAAAATGCTCCAAAGCCCATCAGCGAACATTAACAGCCTCGAGAATTTTCAAACCCAGAGCGTTTAATTCAGAGTGTAAATGGCAAACGCCTGGTTCAGTTGGAAAAACAAAGATCCCAATTATGTGTGACCCAGCTCGGCACCTCTGAATTATGCCATTTGTCAAGTATCCTCCACGTGCATACAATTAATCCAATTTGGCTCCATGAAAAAGAAATCACTTCCCCTAACGACGCGGGGTTAGAATTAGCCAATCCACATTCTCTTTCGAGCAGCCACGCTGCCTGAAGCCTCCTGGGACCCTTGGGAAGTCTTTGCAAAGGCACAGGAGGAAAAAAAAAAAAAAGATGAGCGGAACCCAAGGTGTCTCCTCCCCCAGCCGAGTGTCTTTCTCCTTTCTGGTGGGAATCCAGGCCTCGCTCTGCTATTCTGCATGGCCGCCAGATACAGGCTGTTTGAAAAAAATCAAGGCAAAGAGGAGCGTTTCATCTGTTACTTATGGCAGAGATTTACATTCAGATGACACTCTTGTGTTCAGCAATCAGGGACACACGGCGACACATCAGCCTTGCTCCTCCTCTCCCACCTCTCCCAGCCAGAGGTGTCCACGCAGATCCCTCTGCATGCTCCGTCTTGCCTGGGAGGAAATGCAAACCCTCTGGTTCTGTGCATCCAGAGCTGGGTTACGAGAGAGAGAGAGAGAGAGAGAGAGAGAGAGAGAGAGAGAGAGAGAAGCTGCCTCCACATTGGCTTCCCTTTACAAATTCTCAGACTCTCGTGCGCATGCACAGGGAGGGAAGTGGAGAGGAACCGTTTGCTAGGAGTCCGATTTCAATTTCACTCGCGTTGCTTGGTGTGGGCTTCCTGCAGCTTTGCAATGGCTGCTGGATCAGGTACGAACATGAACTTCGCTGCAGGCTGGGGGGTCTGGGGTGACTCAGAGGATTTCATTTCTATCCCATTGCAAAGAAGGGGCAGATAGAAAGGCATGAGCGGGCCTGTCCCTACTTTGAGTCACACTCTAGTGGCTCCGCAAAGCTGCCGACATGGCCCGGCAAGCTCTCTGGCAAGGCTTTCCAGCCGCCTGCTCTCTGAGTCTCACACCCGCAGGACAGCGGGGAGAAGGGAGGGCTGACCCTCAGGAGGCCGGGAGGAAGCGAGTCCTCAGAGTCCACAAAGCTGCCTCCTTGTCCCCCCAATTTTACAGCCTTCTCCCCCACAGGACGGTGTCTTTCAGAGCCGAATGGCCTCAGACCCCACTGGTCACCTTGCTGACTACTTGTAATGCCAGCTCTCAGGTTGGCCAACTGTGGCTCTCGAGCACCGTCCCTGCCCACCCCGGGTGTCCCTCCTCTTCTCAGGCCACGCCATCCGTCTTCCCTCTCTCGCTTCTTGACCGCCATGTTAGTAGCAGCAAAGGCTTCCGGCCACATGGCAGCTCCGGTGAGATTCCTCCAGGTATTCGGCAGACATGGACCGTGTGCCAGACACAGCGCCAGGCAGAGGGGGCGCGGGGCAGAGGGAAAGGTGAAAGTGCACGCCCTTCAGGGAGGAGCAAGTTGCTGGGTACGCCTGGGTGCACAGCCCAGGAAGCAATGAGGAGGCCAAGAGTCCAGTCCCCAAAGTCTGAAGTCACAGTGCCCTTGTCTGAAGTCACCCCCACTCCACCGGTACTGGGACCGAGCCCAGGGGTGCTCTGCCACTAAGCTACATCCCCAGTCCTTTTTGTTTAGAGAAAGGGTCTTGCTAAGTTTTCAAGGCTATCCTTGAACTTGCCTTATCGATCCTCCTGCCTCAGCCTCCTGAGTAGCTACAATTATCTGAAGCCTCTTTAGCCTCAACAAGAGTTGCTAAGAGGATCTAAGGAGATGGTGGCTGAGCTGCTTCGTCAGTGCATGCTTGGTCAAGGTCAGCCCTCACCATATCAGGATCATGGTCAATATCACTATCATCTTAGGCAGAGGCCAGAGCACATCTGTGTAATTTACATGTCAAAGAGTTAGGATATATCCTTGAAGGCATTAAGGGTTCACCAAAGAAGCTGAGCCAGGATGAGGAGAGTTAGGACTAACTCATACTGATCCTCTGGGGGCTACTTGCGGAGTGGACTAGAATCAGGCCAGCTAAGAGGGTGGGGGTCTAAGCCAAGCAGTGCTGCTGGGGACAGACGAGGCTGGCAGGCTCTACAAATCAGGAGGGGACGGTAAGAGAAGCTGCAGGTCACGTGGCTGAGAGCACAGTCTTTGGGGCCAATCACCCTGAATTTGAACCCTGACTCTACTACTCCTGTTCAAGTGACCTGGAGCGCGTAGTCCAACCTTCCGACGCGTTAGTTTCCGTCTGTATGCTGAGGATGGCATGGGACATTACCACCTGACGGGGCTGACTGCAAGGTTTAGCTCGTTATTGTGCATAATGGGCTTAGAATAGGGTCTAATACGGAGCATGCCTCAATGGTGGTTGCTATGGTGGTAAGAAACTGTTGGGCTCAATACCCACCAGACAGAAGGGAGGCAGGAAGTCTAAGTGAGCCAAGAGGCTGGGAACAGGAGGACAAGGGACAAGCAGGTTTCCGTGTCTTCTCACAACCACACGCGTCTTGCAAGGGGCCAACTGGGAAATGATTTTGTTTGCATATAAAAAGTTTCTCTTGGTGCTTCGGGCAGATATTTGGTTTGTGAAGATGGTTTTATTAAATGAGTAAAACCAAGTTTCTTCAGGTTTTCTTCCCAAGTAGAGAGACTCCACCATCCTGCTCTCCTTACATCGCCCGGGAAAGAAGGCGAACCAAACACCCGCTCCTCCATCTGACACCTAAAGTCTGAAGCAGAGTTTCAAAAAAAACTTCCAGCAATTCCTGAGATAAAAGTAGCATCAAGGAATCAGCCCTCGTATTAAAATTATAGCATGGGAGGCGTCACCCTGACAACCCAAGGCCATGATGTTCAGATCCCACAGCAAAGATCTGGCCAGCAACGGAACTGGGGCAGGGCAGGCCACTCTCTGCCTTTTATTTGTGGGACGCAGCAGCATTGCCCTAAAATGCGACCTTTTTCATTTCTGTTGAAAATTAGACGGGGCCAAAGCAACAGCTCCGCTACGGCTCTCTGTAACCAAGAGGACCGTCCCCCGTCTCCGTGAGACGGCGAATCGATTGCCTGTGACATCCTCGCTGTGCACTTTGCCTGGCCGGGAGTTTGCCGCTCTGTAGGAATTGGCTCGCGAATCCTCAGGCTGAGGGTGGGAAACAGAAATCATGTGTTCTGGGAATCCCGCCTCTACCACTCCTCATTGCTTTTTTGTATACCATTAGAGGAAGGCAAGATTCTATTGAGGTGCAGCTCACCCACACACACACACACACATCGCATTGGACATACCTCTTGACAAGCTTCCAAACCCAACCAGACGATCTCAACGCCTGCTAATTACAACTGGATGAGACATAAACAGAGATGGTGTCTCCAATAGCAGTGCTACAATGTGGCACTCCAAATGACACAGGGAGGTCCCTCGGTGGCCTTCCAAATACCCTCTGGTGCATCTTGGAAGAAGGGAGGTATTACATCTATTTTCAGGTCAAGAGAAATGATGGTGGCACAAGAGAGAGGAGATTTGTTCACAGACATAAAGGAATTCAGGACCTGAAAATAAATATTCATTAAACGCCCACAGTGTGGCCATTACTGGCTCAACAGATGGCGTTGCTGGTTTAAAGGAGACTGTAAATTCAATTTTCCGACGTACATCAAACAGGCAGTTCCCCCTTACACTTGTAAAACTTGCAAAGTCATTTTATTTTAGCGCCCTGTCCTTAAATCCTTAGTAACTGGTGGAACCCTCGTTCTTACAACTCTTTACCCTGGTAATAAACATCCATCTGCCCAAGCTGGGGGAAAGCAGTTAAGAGTCAAGGAAAGGGCTGGGGCTATAGCTCAGCTGGTAGAGTGCTTGCCTTGCATGCACAAGGCCCTGGGTTCGATCCCCAGCACCATCACACACACAAAAAAAAAATGTGAAGGAAAACTGAGAGACTGAGGAGTGTGTGTGTGTATATCTGTGTGTGTGCACGTGTGTGTTTGTGCATACATTCTATTTTTTCATTCTTCCTTTCACAATCCAAGGCAAAACTTTGTAAACCATGGAGAAGAGCTCGTTCTTATATAGAGGACGTTTTGACTTTGGAAGTCAAATTTCTTTAAACAAAAAAAATGGAAAAAGTCAAAAGAGGTCTCCCTAAGTCAACAGCATAAACGATAGATCGGTATGAGACTGAAATTTTCTTTTTTAAATCCAAAAGACAAAGGCGATCACGTTTCAGCAGGACTTGAGTTTACCTCCCTCGCTCTTCTCAAAACCCTCAGCACCAACGCCGAGGTCAGGGTTGTAGGAAGGCTCCTGTTCTTGTCCAGCTGAGTGCCTGGATGTGCCGAGGGAGGAGATTAGAAGGCAGAAGGGACTTGTGCTCCAGGACCCCCGGGGTGCAGGGCACCCTGTCTGAGGGTCCAGCATGAACAGGTCTCGGGCACACCCAATTCAAACAGTTCCATGCAGATCATCTGCAGAAATCTGCCTATCACCCGCCGTCTGTGAGCCCCTCTTCCTCCAAATGAAGAGACGAGCTGTCCGGGGCATGGGCAGACGTCGCTACGTGTGGTTTCCCAGGCACCAGTCTTTACCATAAGTAACTGTGCCCCAAAGCTTGCAGAAAAGAGGCCCGTCTGTGCTAAAAGAGCTGAACAGAGGGCAGGGAGAGAGGGGGAAGCTGCGCAGTGAGATCATCAAGGCTGCCACAGAGCCTGGCAGCACCGCGCCCTCCGTGAGCCGCAGATTCTAGGGGCATGATCTCATTCGAAGGAACCCGCTTTCCCACCATCTCTACAAAGACAGAGAATAAAGCGAGGCAAAAGTTGGCTCATTGGGGGCCCGGGAAGCCCATTGGCATGCACGGCTCTTCTCCGTGACTGAGCTCGTGGGACCCTCAAGTCCAAAGTGCCAGCCCAGGATGTCTCAGGTGCTGTCACCTCCAGCCTGGGTGGCAGAGGCTTGGGTGTTGTGGGGGGAGAAACTGATTGAAAAAAAAAAAAGAGAAATTTTAAATGCAAAGCCACTGTCTTTGCAGTCACTGCTTGTCCCGCTAATATTTTGACAATACTTTTTTACTTCAAAAATGTAAACGGTTATAATTGTAAGTTGACTCTCTGACAAGACAGCTTGCTGTAGACCTGGGGAAAGCAATTATTTTGACATTGATTACTTTCTACGTAGGAGCAGAGGATTGTAATTGTAGTTTGCTGGAAGCGATTGCCACCTTCTCTGATGTGCTCCCAATCTGGCTGGAGTTAATTAATAGGTGTTGGGGGGGGGGGAGGGAGGGAAGGGCGAAGCCGGCGTGCCACTTAACATACCAACTAATTGACATGAAATAAATTAATATGTTTAATTTAAATGTTATTAATTTACCAAACACAGAGGAAACAGGCGCGGGGCTTCGGAAGCCACGGCGTTAGCATCCTCTACGGGGATGTCACCCGGTTACCGTGGCAACTGCCTCATTAGGCTTCCAGGGGAAGTCGGCGCATAGCCTGGGGCTGGGGAGCAGTGGGCAGAGGATTCCAGACATCCAACGGGAAATCAGAAACATCAACTAGAACCAAGCGGTGCTTTGAGGACGGGAGCTGTTTATCTGCAGGTGACCCGGGCCCCAGCCGACAGCCAAAATAAAGGGCAGGGTGTGAAATCCTCTTTGGATAAGGCATTTACCCCAGGAGAAGCAGGCTCGGGGCGGGGTGTCGAGATGGCACCCACCGCCAGCCGCCCAGCCTTGCTTCAGGGCTTCGTTCTTTGCCCACACTCTCCTCCCTTCCTGGGGCTCGCTTCCCTGACGGTCTGCAACCTTCCCCCCTTCCAGCCTGTTCCAAGCCTCAGCTTGAATGTCACTTCCCCCTCCTGGCTGTCCCTCCGTGAACCCTACGAGACACCTAATGTGGGAGGTGGCCACTCTGCAGCACCGTGGAGAGCTGCCTCTTGCACTAGGGTCTCCTGGGAGCTCACTCTCCTCCCGGGGTTCCTGCCCCAGCAGCGTGGGCATTTCCAGGAAGCCTGTTGGAAGTGCAGCTTCTCAGGCCCCGCCCCAGACCTGTGGATCTGAATCTGCAATTCAACAAGATCCCAGGAGACTCCTAGGCACACAGACACTCCACAGCGTTAGGTCCAACCCTCTCCGCCACCTTCATGTTGCCCCTCACCCCGATGGCGGAGATAAATCCAGAGAAACAAGCGGCTCGGCCATCACTGATCACTGCTGTGTGACAGGCTGGCCACCCAGGCATGGTACAGAGCTGCAGCTTCCCCGTATGAGACTTGAACCCTCGCTCTCACCCTGTTGGCCGAGGTCACCTGTTTAACCACTTTGGTCCTCCATTTCCTCCTCTCTAAAACAGCTCATTCGTTCCACGGCTATTGACTTGAGCATCTGTTATGTGCCACTTGCTATTTAAACCCTCCAGAGTCATCAGTGAACTGAAGAGATTTAAAAAAAAAAAAAATCTGCCCTCTGATTGTGAGGATTGCATGAAATGACGTGCACCAAGAACTCGGCCCAGACACAGAGAAGGCTTCCTACATTGTCAGTCTCGGTCTATGAAGCTCTCTCACCTATCCTTTTCCTTCCTGCGACATTGGCTGGAGTTTGACAGTGGTACTCGTGGACCCTCCTGCTGGCTGAAACCAAGGGTGGACTCACTAGGGAACGGCACAGAATACAGACCACTCATCCCACGGGACACCTCACTGAAGAGTCTGAGACAGACACTGAGACTGGAGATCTCCCCACCCTGGTTCGAACATTCAGAACGAAGAGAGCAAGACAGAAAGACAAGGGGTTTCCAAATCTTATTCGGACAAGCCTGAATACGGCTTCCGTATACACCGGGGCACGTGACTAATGAGAAGTCGTCAAGCCCAGGGGAATGGTAAGAGTCCAGCGATGACCACTGAGTGACACCTCATTCTTGACCACCCGCGGTCTCTCCAAGTTCAAGTGCAAGAAAATGTCCTCCCCGCTATGGGCCAACTCATCAGCGACGAGACCTGGTCTGCTTGCAGCTCTGGAAGGAACCAAGACCAAGTGCTGTGGAAGCACAGGGAAGCGGTTCCGCGTGACGCCCAGCCCTAGAGACGGCAGGTGCGCTGTCTTCTGACCTCATTTTCCTTTAATGCATCAGCAAACCACTGATCTCGTTTGGGTTGTTTTCTCAGGCTGCTGCTTCCCTCCTTGGAGGCTTGGCCTTCTACGAGAGGTGTGTGTGAAAACCAGCAGGGGATGCTGTTTTTAAAAACCCACGCCAGCTACTGGTTTAGCGAGCCGGGGGCAGAGCCCAGTTCAAGTCAGGGCCCTCCAACCCACCCCTGGCTGACTCCAGGCTGCGCCAGGGTTGAGACCCTCTGCCTTGACCAGCGGCTTCTTCGTTCAAGTGTCCAAGGATATGTCTGTCCCCGGGTTTCTCCCACCCCTTGACTGCCAAATTCTGCCAGCGCAGATTGGAACCTGCTCTGAGCTGCACACCTGCTCCAAAGCAGCTCACCTGGGTTTGTCTTCAGTGCTAGGAGCCCTGACCGCTGGGGAAAGACACCACATCCCTGTCCTTGCCCCTTGCCAGTTGACCACTGCCAAGGACTGAACACAACCCTGGAGTTTTCTAAACTAATTAAGTAGATATGATGCCAGCAAATTATTTTTTAAAGAAATAAATCACCAGTAGCCTAACATTGCCAATACATTGCTGGTGTGTGTGTGTGTGTGTGTGTGTGTGGCTTCCTCTTGGTCCTGGGCATTAACACAAGGGATCTCTTGAGTAATCTCGGTATTTCGGAAGTTTCATGAGCACCATTTCCCAGGACGGGACTGCTTCTCATGGCCTTCCCCTAGAAGGCTGGTAAGCTTCCGTGGAGCCCATGAGTCATCGTTTACTTCCCAGTCGTTGGGCACCTGGGCTGCGTCCCATCTGTCACTGTGACTGCGCTGAGTGTGACGTGCCAAGCTTGCCCCGGGTCTGCAGGTTCTCTCTCTTCGGCATCATTTCCGTTTCCGGCTTCAGCCACGACACACTTTCTTTGTGACACCTGCTCTCCGCAAAGTCGGCCCAAACAGATCTCCCTTCCGTGAGGCGCTCTTGACGTGTGGGTGGGACAGGGCTTCTTCCCCCAGCTCTGAAGGAAGTTTGGAATTTCCCCATCTCCAAAACTGTCCCTCGGGCATTGTGACAATCAGGGTCCCCAGGGGGTCCGAGTGGGAGACCTCCACCCATCACCCATGGGCTTATGTCTTGGTTTCTCAGACTCTGGTCAGAGTTCCTCCGGGGAGATCTCGGGACAGGAGACGTCTGGAGGGTCCCCCGGAGCAGGGCCAGCTCCGTCAGTGAACGCTCACCCGCCCTCACCCAGCCCTCGGCAGGGAGCTTTGGGTTTGGCTTCGGCCATTTGCTCCCACCGTCTGCTGTTTACTACAGTTCTGCACTTCTTACCTTTCCTTGGTCTGCCCCCTCTTACTTCCTCTTCCGAGACCCACATGCAGGTCTCGCCACAGCCAGCACCCACCCAGGAGAAGCCCACCGACCAGGTGAGGTCACAGGGCAGAAGAGACGACTCAGGGTTCCTGCCTGAGCCTCTTTCTAGCTACGTCACCCCAGAGGGGGTATTTGGAGCCCAGAGAGGCACATGTCCTCATCCGTGGGGTGGGATATTGATATCACAGGAACTCGGTGATGGCTACGCGGAGGCTTAGCAACCTCAGGGACCTGCTGGGAACTCATTCAATGTGGCTGGTGTTGCTGCTGCTGCTGTCCCCCTCCAGGATCATGAGGGGGCGTGGAAGACAGGACCCCATGTTACAGAAGAAGAGCCAGAAGTCCAGAGAGGTTAACGAACCTGCTGAAGTCACCAAGACACTTCCTGGCTCACTGGCAACCAAAGGGATCTAAGTCCAGGCTGATGATCTCCCTAATTCAGCATCTCTCCGCCATGCTCCCCCACCTCCCTTTCAAGAAGAGCAGAAAACTGTATTGTTGCCGCCTGTCCTTGACTATTTAAGCCATTGGGAAGAGGAAAAGTCACGCTAAGCCACAGCACAATGTGGAGACGGGAAAAGCAAAGCCGTGTTCGTGTTATCACGAGCGCCACTGGGGGTCCTTTGTCTTCAAATGCACCCGCTATATTCTTGAAATACCGCAGGGGACATGAAATCCGGTCTTTGTTTTGTGGTTTTGCTTCACGTAAATGAAAGCCATATGCCACCGGGGTCTTCTGGAGACTGTGCACCGTATAGGTCAATCTCCTTAATCATGGAGATGGCTGTCGTCCATTGTGTCCTTGCAATTCTCTCATAATTGCAGCCTTCGGGCTAACATTTCTACAAAGCTCACAGTAGATTCGCAAAGGTGAAGTTATCGGAAAAGATTTAAACGGCTCAGATTAGATATCAACACGGTGGCTGAATTCAATGAACTGCAGAAAGGAAAAAAAAAAAGTCCATTTTTGTCCTGTCTAGAGAACAAGTTGGAATGAGCATGCGTCCCCGCAACCGCACAGCCCTCCGCGCCGAGGACCCTCGTCGCTATTCAGTCCCTGCCGCCACTCAACAAGATATGGAATCAATTGTCACTCTCTTTATTTACCAGGTGTGACGCGGCAGGCTGGCAGGCCAAGATACTCGCCCAACACGGAGCACGTGGATGCACAGCACCTGAGCAGTCTTCACAGGGAAAGAAAGAGCATGTTTATTCACATCCCATTTCCTCCTAGAGAATATCGACCCCGGAGAAAGCCATTTCCAGTTTGCATCTCATAATTGCAAATACTTTCTGAATTTCTATTTGGAAAGCAGCTGTTGGAACGAATTGGCTTTCCCCGGGGAACGTGCCGTCTCTCTCCCAACCGCGCTCAAGAGGCGATAAGATGCTGGCCGCCCGGACACCCAGCTTGGTTTCCTCGTCGAGATTATTGCACGTGAAATTTTCCTTCCAGAATTTTGAAATCATGTTCAGGCATTTTCTGGTCTTACGGTTTTAAGGCAGTGATTCTCCAAGTGTGCTCAGGGCTCCGAATCACCTGGAGACCTTGAAAAAAAAATAGAATAACCCAGGTGCTTTCCTGCTGCTGGCATCTGTGTTCGCGAGCTGGGGAGGGATTGGGGTGCACACCAAAGCTGGAGGACTTCTGCTTAAAGTCACTGGAGCAGCAAGATCCTCAAACTTCCAGGTGCATAAAGTGCCCTGGGAGCTGGGTTAAACCGCAGAGGTCTGCAGTGGGCCAGACTGCATTCCTGACCTCTCCCAAGGGCCCACATGGAGCTGGAGATGCTGATCCACCATGTGAGTGGCGGGGCTCTTGGGCAGGGCTCTCAGCTGGGCATGATTTTGTCTGCTGTAGGCATTTGAGGACGTTCATAAACATTCTGGGTGATTATAACTGGGGGGAGGGTGGTCCTGGCATCCCACTGGCAGAGGCCCGGGATGCTGCTGAATCCCTTGTGGTGCACAGGAGACGCCCACGTCCCACTCAACACAGAACGGCCAGCCCCGAACATGGATAGGGTGGTGCTGGGCAGGTGTCACCTAGGACACGGGTGCACAGGCAGGAAAATAAACGCAGCACCAGAAAGAGGCAAAGTGGAGAAGTCCCTGCCTAACAAGGAGGAAGAATCAAATCAGCATCCCTCCCTCAGAGCCGCATCCACAGGAGGATTCATGATCTACAGGCTACAAAAAGAAACCTGCCCGCTCGACCCTCGGGTCCCACAAAGTCCCAGGCACCTGAAGGAGACGTGTAAAACGCTGGCGATCGTCGGTGCACAACAGACGAGCTGCTCTTTCTAGAATTCTCGATGACAGGTCTAAATGTTTTACTTCCCAACCAGGATACTGCAGAATCAGGCAGACCCACCAAGGAAAACTCTGCTGGGTGCCAGAATTTGAACGGTCCTGCGGATTCAGTTAATTAATGAAAACTCAGACCTAGAGGGTCACAGGTACTCCCGGGGTCACCAGCTTGGCTTCCCTGGAGGGCCCTGAGGGTCCAGGTGGACCTCTCCTGGGCGTGTCCAGCTCAGCACAGTCACACTCCCAGGCTTAGCCACAGAGCTCTGGTCACCTTGACGCACTTGAGTTTTACCGTGAGAATTCTGCCCCGGGCCTGGGTTCCTCAACGGTATCCTGGAGAGAGGAGAGTTTCCAGTCTTCCTGTCTGAGGGGGCAGTGGGCTGTGTCCAGCAGGTCTGAGGAGGGAGTGGTGGGAGATGAGGTGGAGAGTGACCACCGGGTCAGAGGCATGGTGCTGCGTCACCAGAAGCCCAAGCTAGGGAGCACCCCGCAGAGAGGGGACGAGCCCCCAAAACTTTGGGACCTGGCCCTCTTTGTTCTTCCTCTCGCGCTGTGAGGATCACCTCTGGGACCAGTCCCACGGTGGCAGGGAGGAGCCACGCTGGAGAACTGTGGAAGTGCCTTCTGATCAACAGCAGGGCAACGTGGCGCCCTGGGATCAGGGGGAGGAACCATGGTCCCTGCTCAGGGGTCCCCTGGGAGAAGAGCTGGGAAGGAGATTTCTCAGCTCTGCCCAATACCTGCAGCCTCAGTGCTTCCCCGCTGGCCGGGGGAGCCATGCTGATACCTGGGGTGTCCTGGCGGAGGAAAGGGGACCTCGGCCAAGGTGCATACGCAGAAGCTGTGGGTAAGGTAGGTGGGTGAGAGGGGCCGGGGGGGAGGGGCAGCCATGCACACCCAGCCAGGGCCTCCCCCACTGTCTGAATACCTGCTTCCCCCAAAGAATGAGGCGTCCTCATCTGTGGTCCAAACAGGTCTTGGTACTGAACTTGCCCACGGGACTTATTCCAAGGTGTTGAAACGGAGTATGTGCACATATGTGTGCACAGGTGTGTCTCCTGCCCAGACTGCGGGCACTAGGTGGCTGTTCCTCATTCACCTGTGAGCCTACCCCAGCACCCAGCTCAATGGCAAATGCCCAAGAAATACGTAGACATGCGCTGAGCGCGGTGTACACACTGCAGTCCCAGGGACTCAGTCGGCCAGGGCAGGAAGGTCGCAAGTTTGAGGCCAGTCTGGGCAACTTGAGAGAATCTGCCTCAAAATACATTTTTAAAGACTTGTTTCAAAGGGCTGGGGATGCTGCTCAGTGGTAGAGTGCCCCTGGGCTCAACCACCAGTACCGCAAAAAAAAAAAAAAATAATAATAATAATAAAAACAATATATATAGACATGTGCCAGAAAAGGCAGTTGGGACTTAGGAAACACTGCAGAATCAGACCCAAAACTCTCCTGAGCCCTGGAGAGGTCCTCTGTGTTTCCCAGGCCGGGCAACCCATCCCCGCTGCCTCTACAACACACACATTTACATGCGGTTACTTTTGTCTTGAGAAACACCCAGATCATAGTCAACCTGGCCCAGGTGAGGCTGAGCTCACCTTGAACTCAAACGTGGGCGTGTGACCCAAGCCTGGCCAGTCAGTGCATTCTCTCCCCCTGGGCAGCGATTATTCCAGTATGTACCATAATCCAAGCCAGAGCAGCAAACCTCAAATGTGGTTCTGCTGGAATATGTGAGAATGTCACTTCCTGCTGGGCTGTGGGGATGTCACAAGGCCTGGGGTCTTTGCTATGGAAAATCCGCCTGAAGGTGAAGCTGGAGGAGAGGAACACGGAGCTGAAGAGAAACCAAGTCCTGAAGACACTGTTGAGCCCCTGGATGCAGCCATGTCTGAAACCTATGCCTGTCTCTCCAAGGACATCGATTTACATGAGCAAACTGTTTTTCCTGCTTGAAACAGTCTGAGCTCTGACTGCAATTCGTGGATCCTCGAGTAATGCTCTCCCAGCAGTAATTCACTGGGGAGCCTCTGGGGGAGCCGAAACCAAGGCAAAGTCCAGTCCTTCTTCTCTCAGGCCGGTCAATCAAACCCCTGAGCTGTATCCAAATGAGCATGACCACAGCCCACCTCTGCCCCCGGAGTCACTCTCCTCATACCTCGGCACCAAGGGCTCATACTCATTTAATGCTTTGGAAACAACTTGTATTACCGGATACGCCAGGGCCCCCAGGGTATCATCTCCGCTGGGCCCTGGTAAGAGACCAAGGTCAAGTCCAACCTTGACATTTTCTTTGGCGGACCCACTTCACCCCTTGGGCCATAGACATTCAGAAACATGCTGTCTCCAAAATGTGCCACCCACAGCAGGTACCACGAAATCCAGGGACACGGTGCCCTCCCAGCCAGCACACCAGGGCGTGCAGCTATTCACAAACCTCTGGGGTAGGTGGTATTTTGGGGGTAGGTGGTATTTTTGAAAGTATCAAATACATATTTAAAACCACGCTAAACGAAACAAGTCATCTTTAACCAGTAAGTCTGCAAGCAGGAATTCAAAGTCCCTCTTGCCCTTTGGTTGGTGAGTACTAATTAATTCTGGAAGCTCCACAGCCGCACTGTCAGGATGTCAAATCAGAGCTGCTGTTAGCTCGACAGTGTCACCCTGAAGGGCCACCGTGAGCAAGTCCACGTCTGGAGATGAATGAGCTCCTCTGCCCCGCCCTCCGCGGCTTCCCCTTCCCGTCAGGACGTCCTGTGCAGGGCCAGCGTCGTCAGAGCAGGACATCCTTGCTCTCGCACGGGCGGGTCAGGCCGTAACCTGTCCCTGGGATCCTCACGTTGCAGATAAGCACCAGAGAAACCGGAAATGGAGGCAGAAACAGAACGAAGGCCGCACAGCCACAATCTGCAAGTTCCTGGTGCCTTTCAGATTCCACGGGTGGAGGAAGTCCAGCTGCCGCTCCAAAGCAAGGGCCCTGCTCTCCCCCAGCAGAGAGTAAGCATCCAGAGACCACAGACGCCCGGGTCCCTCCTCAAGTGCATGTGGGTGTGAGTGTGTGAGTGTGTATGTGTGTGTGTGAGTCTGTGTGTAAGTGTGTGAGTGTGAATGTGTATGAGTGTGTATGTGTATGTGTGTGTCAGTGTGTGTCAGTGTGTGACAGTGTGTGTCAGTGTGTGTATGAGTGTGTCAGTGTGTGTATGAGTGTGTCAGTGTGAGTGTGAGTTGTGTGTGAGTATGTCACTGTGTTTGTATGTGTGAGTGTGAGTGTGTCACTGTGTTTGTGAGTATGTGTGAGTGTGAGTGTGTCACTGTGTTTGTGAGTATGTGTGAGTGTGAGTGTGTGTGAGTATGTGTAAGTGTGTGTATGAGTGTGAATGTGTGTATGATTGTGTGAGTGAGTGTGAATATGTACGTGTGTGTGAGTGTGACTGTGAATGTGTGTATGAGTGTGTGAGTGTGTGTGTGTGAGTATGTGTGTGTGAATTTGTATGTGTGTGTGAGTGTGTGTATGTGTGTATGTGAGTGTGTGTCAGTATGTGTGTGAGTGTGTGTGTGTGTGAATGTGTGTGTCAGTGTGAATATGTGTATGAGTGTATCAGTGTGAGTGTGTGTGTATGAGTGTGTCAGTGTGTGTGTAAGTGTGCATCAGTGTTAATGTGCGTATGAGTGTGTCAGTGTGTGTGAGTGTGAGTTGTGCGTGTGAGTGTGTCACTGTGTTTGTAAATATGTGAGTGTGTGTGAGTATATGAGTGTAGTGTGTGTAAGAGTGTGAATGTGTGTGTGTCACTGTGAGTATGTGCATGAGTGTTGTATGTGTGAGTGTGTGTATGAGTGTGTGTGTGTGTGTGAGTGTATGTGAGTATGTGTGTGTGAATATGTATGTGTGTGAGTGTGTGTGTATGTGAGTGTAAATGTGTGTATGAGTGTGAGTGTGTGTATATGTGTGTGTATGTGAGTGTGTGTGTGAGTGTGAATGTGTGTATGAGTGTGTGAGTGTGAGTGTGAATGTGTGTATGAGTGTGTGAGTGTGAGTGTCAGTATGTGAGTGAGTGCATGTGTGTGAGTGTGTGAATGTGTGTGTATGAGTGTGTGTGTCAGTATGTGTGTGAGTGCACGTGTGTGAGTGTGTGAGTGTGTTTGTATGTCAGTGTGTGTGAGTGTGTGAGTGTGTTTGTATGTCAGTGTGTGTGTGTGTCAGTGTGTGTGTGTTGAGAACAGAGAGGGGAAGAATGAGACCCGCTGTCCTGAGCTCCTGACGTGGAAGCTCCTTCCTGTGAGGATCATCCGGGTCGTGCTGTTCAAACAGGGGTCCCTCCGTCCGCGGAGCCCGGTCATGAACCTGGGGACCCTTCCATCAGCACTCATCTCTGTGACCAACTCAGCCCCTCCCGACTCCGTATGTAGTCTTAACACATCCGCTTTTCATGTTAAAAAAAAATCTTGCAAGTCTGAGCGTCAGCATGAGCTTTAAGCAGGTTCATTTCGTTTTTTTAGAGGCTCTTTGTGGTGTTTATTTTTGAGGAAGTTTTGCTAATCAGTCAACATCATCTGACAGGTGAGAAAGCCCATGCCATCTAGAGGACCCGTGGAGGAGGAGTGTGGGAAGTGCAGTCCCGTCCAGCGCTGACCAGGAGAGGGCAGACATGGCTGGAGAGAAGCGGCGAGAGGGACAGGAAGGTTCCCCAAGGGAAGGGCCCTTTGGGGGTGGGGAGCGTCTTCCTCTCTGAGCTCCAAGCCTCCTTTCGACTTTGCACAGTGACTGGTACCACGAGAACCACGGCTTCTTGTCTGAGGTTGGTGGCGAGCCCTGGTGGACAGACAGTGCCTGGAGAGCAGGGCCATGGCCCACCGGAGGAGCCCAGGGCCCGGGCCCGATCCTGCAGGGAGCAGCCAACTCTGGTTCCAGTGGATGTCCACGCCCAGGGTCACCTGCCGTTGGCACTGTCTGTTTGTTCATTTTGGAGTTTGCATCCACCAAATGCCAGACACTGTACCTGGCCCCAGAGATGGCCTGGGAAGTCACTGTTGTTGCAGACAGAAGTGGCTACGAGGGGGACATCTCTCTCGTCTCTTCTGGAGGGCCCTGGACGATGAGTCAGCAGAGCCCACGGGCCAGTGAGCAAGTGGACACATGGAGTTCCTGGGGAACAGTCCCACTCTGCCCCTTGGGGCTCCCCTTCTTCAGTCTCCAGACTTCATTTATTCCAGACAATTTAGTGAGCAGCTACTGAGCCCCGTGCATCTTTCTGGGCAGTGGGGTGGGTGCAGCAGGGAACAAAACAGACGAAAACTCTATCCCTGGGGGACTTCAGGAACAGAGACCAAGTCAGGTAGAGGGCAACCCCTCGCCGGCCAGCCACGAGCCTAACTCGACTTCCTGGTGCCTCAGTTTCCTCCTCTACCGAGTGGGACCATGATGCGACCACAGCGCTGCTTCCGGGACCCAATGTTAACTCAGTAATGCCTTCGGCCAGTGCCCGCACATAGACACTCAGTAACTGTGGACATTATGATGGTCATGATTGTCCTGGCTCTGCCCGGCATTCAGGGGACTATAGCTTAGCAACCACATGTGGCTTCCTGGGCAAGGATTCTTGGCACCGCGTGCCCAGGCACGACAGCCCTGGGTGATGGTGACTCAGGTTTGTTCAAGCTCCGCAAAGTGGAAACAGGTGACCAGCACGCGGTCTTCTCCAGCACTGGAAAACTCCACCTGGCCCAACTCTTATTCAGATTACAGGGAGCGGGAAAATAAAGGTTTAGGATGCAAGGGAAGGTTTTAGTCCAGAGGGCGAGAGCTGCATTGACCCTCACAGCCCCTGCAGCCTGCCTGAGGCATTAGGACATAATTGAATACGCTGTGACCGGACAGGCTGGGTTTAAATGTTAGTTTTCCACTTTCATGATGCCCTGGGAAGGTCCTTCTTTCCCCCTGAGCCTGTTACAGCAGGCTGAGAGAGTACACAGTGTCCTGGTGAAGAGCAAAAGCATGTGCCTGGAATGTAGTATGTGCTCAGTTCACTTGGGTCATCTCTCCACCTCCCCTAAACAGCAAAACGTCCTGTGTTGAAACTGCAAACATTGTACAAGTAACTTTCGGAATCCAGATTTGAATCATAAAGGAAATATTTACAGGCACACAATCGAGGGTATTAAGTTCTCTGTAGATTATTGAGTGTAAAACAGACATAAAGACACCAAGAAGGGCTGGGGACATAGGTCAGTTGGTAGAGTACTTGCCTTGCACGCACAGGGCCCTGGGTTCGATCCCTAGCACCAAGGGAAAAAAAGACACCAAATAGGCACAGATATCTGGGGAATGGCATTTGCAGTGGAAGATGAGAGATGCAGTATAAAGAACCCAGGGTTCTCCCCCTAAATGGCCACGCACCATTTAGGGAATGAGAAGAGATCTGCTCTGTTTTTGCAAACATCCTACCTACGGCGGAGGATGGCAGGGGAGTGCCAATGTCCTTGCCTTCTGCCAGAGTGACAGGAACAGCCCAGACGGCCTGCCACTCATCTCAGAGACACGCTCCTTCCACTACAGGAAAAGACAAGCGGACCAAGAGAAGCTAGTCCCAAAACTCTGCCCCAGCAGCAGGTCGTATTTTATGCCTCCGTTCCCAAATGAACCCAGCAAATAAGACCCCCAGTGCACACCCCAAAATGACCGCACTTATTTTTTAAATACAATCAAAGCGGCACAAGGGGCAAATCCCGGCTGCTCGGTTTCCTCGGGGGACCTCCAGAGACCCTGTAGGCTCTAGTGAGTTTCATAAAATCTGCAGACTCAGCCACTCACTGCTCGGGCGAGCGGCTAATGGGAAATAGAAAGGTCATTGACACAGACAGAGGTCGAGTGGGGGAGGGCCACAGAAAACCATGAAATCTATTTGGGGAAGAGCGGATGGATTTGCCTCTGAAAGGAAATCACAAAAATGCATCCCCGGTGGGCCTCGGGATGCCCTGAAGCCTTCCAGGGCACACGCAGGTCACATACGGCGGCATCAATGTGCCCCAGGCACCCACAGCTGGGAGTCGGGGGGGCCTGATACACTGGAGGCTCTCATCCCCCAGGTCCATGTCTCCAGTTAGCCCTGGCTCCGTTTCACTACCCATGAAGTGGGCAGAGTATCCACCCTTGAGGGGCCTGGGTAGGGTCCTGTTTACAAAAATGCTTTGTAGACCACAGCATCATGAACTGGTGGAAATGAGTGTGTCTCACACACACACACCCACGCAGCAGATTCTCCTGCCTTCTCTCTAGCACTGCATGGAATATGTGCCAAGTGTCTAATACACTGCAACATGCTTCACGCTCTGGGAGAAAGATGAACACCCCAGCCCCGGCACAGTCAGGAATCAAGGTGTATCCTAATTAGCTTGCCTGGAAACAGGTCGCCTAGCAACAGGGCTGAGAACCATCATGCTCTTAAAGAGACATGGAGATTCAGGTTGGCATGCCTGTGACCCTTCTGGTGTACGCCTCTCACATTCTGGGGTCTTCCCAGCAGACAGGGTCCCTCTGGGGCACTCTTGTCTTCTTTTCCTTCCTCTAGGTGTGAGTCAGCTTCCTGTTACTATAACAAATGCCTGAGATAATCATCTTATAAAGAGAGAAGGTTTGTCTTCACTCATAGTACCCGGTCAATTGGTCCTGTTGCTTTTGAGACTATGACAAGGCAGCATAACATGGCAGAGAAAAGCAGCTTACTTCATGGTTAGAACACAAAAGAAAAGGAAGAGATGAGGGTACCCAATCCCCTTTGAGGGCACACCCCCAATAACCTAAAGACCTTCCACTAGGCCACACCTTTTAAAGGCTCCACCACCTCCCAATATCAGCAAGCCTCTAACACATTGGTCTTTTGGGGACCTTCCAGGGCCCAACTCTAGCACCCTATAAACCACAAGAAGATAAAAGGGAGAGAAAATCCCGGGGATTCCAACCGCATTTTTCTGTATTGCTGCCTACGTAACATTGACCACCCGTAGGAAAATAAAATTATCCTATTACATTTTCTCAAAGGTTGGTTTTTATACCTTCAAACTGCTTTAAAATGTGAATTTTGTCCGCATCACGAAATAACTTGAGAAGTATAAAAAAAGGGAAAGAGATTAGAGTAGAATCAATATTAGCAAGAGCGAAATTGTAAGACTCTAGGCAATAAAAACCTTTCCCGAGCCAAGAAAAAGAGATCATCATAAAATTATAATAAATTACTTTAGTTTTATCGCTTGGTAAATGGCTGGAGTATCAGCATCACCGAGGCCACGTCTCCTTTCAACCAGAGACGGCACTGGGGCCTCGGGCCTCACACAGACGGGACGGGGCCAGCGGCATGATGATGACGCGCCCTTATTAACTGGCACCAGCACGTGCTCTTTTAAACCGGCTTCTCTCCCTCGACCCCTCAGATCCCAAGACGCCCCCTTTCACTCAGCTGCCACCTCCTGCTCCGTTCTGCTCTCTGAATTCCACGTTTCCGTCTGTTGCAAAACACTGCTCTTCTTTCCCTTCTCCCCCAGTTGCTTAAAAATGTTAAAACCATTCTGAGTTTGCAGGTTCAGAAAAACAGGCAGGGAGCCAGGTTGAACCCGCGGGCCCTGCTTCGTGGACTCCTGAGCCCCTGAGACCCTCCCAGAGGCGCCCAGAGCCAGGCCCGGGGGCTTCTTTGCCAGGCTCGGGTGGGGGCATCCTCGTGACAGGGACGTGCTCCCATCTGCTGAGCGCAAGGACTTCACTGCCATTCAAGCCCCCTGAGCTCCTTTGAAGGACTCTGTCCTGCCGTCTCAAGTCGCTCAGAATGTCTCGGGCCTGGTGGACAGCCACGGCCGACGCCGTCACACCCCGACGCCGAGCCCCCTCCTGGGTCAGGAGGTGGAGTCCGAGGGTGGTGGGGTGACAGGAGGTGGAGTCCGCACAGGGAAGAGGTGGAAGAATTACCAAAAGCAAGTTGGAAATGGGGCTGAACCTTGGCGTCCATGGGGGATGGATTCCTGGGTCCCCTTCTCCCCTTAAAACTCTTTGGATGGTCAATTTTCTTTGATAAGGTGGTGCAGGACTTTCCCAGAGCCTACGCACATTCTCGCGTATATTTTATTTTATTTTATTTTATTTTATTTATTATTTTTTTCAGTTCTGGGTGGACACAACATCTTTGTTGGTATGTGGTGCCGAGGATCCAACACGGGCCGCACGCATGCCAGGCGAGCGCGCTACCGCTTGAGCCACATCCCCAGCCCTCTTGCGTATATTTTAAATCATCTCGTGATTATGCATAACACCTCACACGACGTAAGTGCTCGGCAGATGGTTGTTATGCTGTATTACTTAGGAAATAACAACCCCCAAAAGTCTGTGTGTGTTCAGTGATGTCTTCTTGATGTTTCGGATCTGGTTGGTTGGGTCCACGCGTGTGGAACCCAGCGGCCACCTACCCTCCACGATGGAGCGGCCTGGGCTGTTCAACGCAAAGGCAACCCGTCCGGCTCCTCCCAGCCTAGCAGGGCCCGGTCAGGAATGTCATTATTGGGTTAAAGGTGCCACATTCGAATCATGTCCAACCTGGACCATCCCAGGGTGGAGAAAGGCCCCGAGGACTCCGGAGCCGTGTCACTGATCTGGAGTGAGAAGCCCACACTCAGCGAACTCCCCGGACACGGGCCTGCTGAGGAGGACGCTCTCACTTCAACCAAGACAGCGGAGGGGTGAGCCCCACGTCCACCCACTGGGTATCACAAAAACACAGTCATGACAGAGGCCTGCTGCCCGAGGTCCACGTCCCCCAGGCCATTCCCTCCCAAACCTTCATTTCTAGCGCCTTCTCTGAGTTGCCACATAAATTCCACGACTCGGGGACTGGACACTACAGTGGCCACCTTCTGAGAAACAGGAGTGAGTCCCCAAGAGCCCAGGTCCTGCTGCCCCCAAGGAAAGCACCAAGCAACACACAGAAACCCACCCCCCCAGGGTCGCTGGGCTGGTGGGAAGGGGCGCACGCGCACTCATTTCTGGTTTCCATTCCAACCTTTCCCGCCAGCTCTGGGCCATGGAGCCCCCAACACGGACCACGGTACACCAGGGCCTACGCCCAGCTCCAACCCTGTTCCTGCTCATTTGGGGGAAAAAAAAATGCACGTTTGAAAATATAGTTCTCAAGCTTCTATTGAGCTGGTTTGTATTGAAAGTGGCATTTAGAGAAACCAGAGAGAATGTGTAGAGGAGCAGCCAGGATGAGGAAGAGCCTCAAAGCCGCATCCTTAGAGGAGCTCTGAAGGAACAGGGGATGTGAATTCTGGAAAAGGGAAGACTCAGAGAGGGGACGGGAGAATGTCACCATCTGGAAACCCTTGAAGAGCTGTCACAAAGAAGGCAAATGAGGGAAGGATCTAGGACTGACACACACGGAGGCGCCCCCAGCAGGGGTGCTAATCCCTGCAGACTCAGAGCGCTCTGCGCGCTCTGTGCACCACGCGTTCAAACCCGCCTCTGACCACCCACCCTCACTGCGAAGGAGAAATGAAGGGAATGACACAACATGCGTTTGGAAAATCAGTTCCCCAGCGGGACTAGACCAGCCGGCAGGTGATGCCAGCAAACGTAGTTGATGCCGATTTTCATATTTGGCATTTTTTGAATGAGAATTAAATAAATGTGCTCGTATGAAGAATCACCACGACTGTGACAGCTACCACCTGCGCGTCTCGGGTTCTGACTCCGATGCCAGGAGATGTGGCACCATGGATGGGAACGAGCCCTGGTCATTTCCAATAAAATAGGACACAATCTCCACATGGTTGCACTCTTCAAAGCCTCAATGTGAATTCAACCACACAACCAGCTCTGCAAGGGGATCCTTGTAAACAGGTTCTGGACCTCCCCGACTCCCAGCAGGTGGAGGACCTGGAAGAACTCTTCCCCGTGAGTCACGAGACATTCCTTCCTCTCGACTTGATGCCTGTAGCCTCCCTCTGTCCCCAGGAGAAGCAAGGGCTCTGCACACACTTGCAAACACCCCTGAAAGAGTAGAACGAACACACACACACACACACACACACACACACACACACACACACGGAAGCCCCCTCTGCAGGAGACGGGGTTTCAACAGATGAAGAAGATGACCTCCAGCTCACCTCTGCGCCTCTGCGCCCGTCACCGCTGACACGTTCCATCGACAGCTCAGTGAATCGTTGGCAAAAACCCCAAGTGGTAAGTTCTCTCATGAGGGTGGACCACGGAGGCACCGAGGGGTTCAATCACTTGCCCAGATTCACACCGCTCACGGCGGAATGGGGATGGGAACCCAGGTATTCCCGCCCCACCGTCTCCACCCATAGCCCCAACACACTGTCCCTCTCCCTATAGATGCTAGAACATTCCAGCCAAGAGGCGCCAAGCTCTTCCTTAGGAACTGCCCGTCCCCGGGGCCGTCCCGGGCTGGGTGGAGGAGAGCAGACCCCAGTGCAAGGTGGTTCTCGGTGTCCGGTGACACCCAGGAAGGGGCCAGGTCTCTGGGGACAGCAGAACCAACAGCCATCGAGGCCTGTGGCTGCCTTGGGTTGGCATGGCGAAGGAATGGAAGGCGGCCAGGACCACAGTGAGGGAGAGAGCGGGAGGTGACCCTGTGGGGGCGGGAGCAGCCAGGTCACCAGGGCCTTCCAACCCAGGGGTAGCAACTTGGACCTCCTCCTCACCACCAAGGGCACATCTCACGCCCACGGATCTCGCCTCCAGGGCTGGGGCTCCAAGGATGGAGCGGGGTGGGTGGAGGTGGGCTCCAGGAATGGGGGAGGGAGGGAGGCCAAGACGCCGTGGGGGAGGGGAGAGAGACAAGGGGAAGGGAGACGGCATGCCCCAGGCTGTGGGGGGCCCAGGGTGGCTTCCCAGCCACGGCAAAGAGCCACGCTCTTCCAAACGGTCCTTACCCCCAGGATGCTTGGCCCCAGCTGGGACACGGGCCCCCGGGGCTCTGGCGCGTCTGCTTCCATTGTCCACCCAGAACGCCTCTGGCAGCCTGGCCTCAGCTGGGACCTTCCAGAGCAGCGTGAGGAGTTTGACAAGTGCTCTCTGACAAGGTCCGCCAGCCGCGGCCCTGCTCGGAACAGGAGAGACGGAGCCCGAGGACAGCCTCCAGCCGAGGGGGGAGGACAGCTGGAGGGGAGCAGGAGCCCTTGGCTACAGAGGGCCTCGGGCCACAGCGGCCAGCACAGAGGCCTCTCCAGCAGAAGTTAAAGTGGGAGTTAGAACCTCTGCACTTCGATGTTCTGAGCTGGTGCCAGCCCCTCTCCCTGGGGAAATGAAGAGTCCAGAAGGAGGTGCCTCATTCTCAGCACAACAGAAGGCCACGTGGCCAGACCAGGGCGCGATGGGCGGCTCCTAGTGGGGACGGTCCGCTGTGCATGCTGGTGATGGTGGTGGTGGTGGGGGCGGGGGTGCTCCCATTTGAAAGGCAAAGTGTCTGTTTCACGAGGATCAGGAAGGGAGAGGACTAACACCTGGAGCCCGTGGTGGGGACCTCCGAGTTAAAAAAATTATTTAAAGAAATTACTGTTTGCATATTAATAGAGATGATGCTGATACAGCAGCAACACAGCGTCTGCTGAAAGCGTATCCTCTAGAATAGTCTTGGGCTACAGTTTGGGCCAAAAGTAAATAGGAGAGGGTGCGGGACATGTTCCTGGCCATGGAGGCAGCCACCAGAAGATCCCGGTGCCCACATGCAGGGTACGATGCCCACGTGCACCTCCCACCCCGCGGGGGTGTGCACGGTGGGTTCTCTCCGGGTGTGGCTCCTATCACAGGCCTCTCCAGACGCACCCGGGCACCAGGGACTGTGAGCTCCTCCAGGGTAGGAAACCCGGTTCCCTGATGCCACCATCTTCCAGCCCAAGGAGAAACAGAGGATGAGTGTCCACTGAACACATAGACGGTGGTCAGGCAGGGGCCAGGGCCAACAGCCAACACTGGGCTTCTGACATGCAGCCCCGGGAGCGTGAATGAGAACTGGAGCCCTCTGAGCCTCAGTTTCTTCATCTGTAAAATGGGAATTCAAATAGCACCTACGCCAAAGCACCGCGGGGGAGGTAAATGGATCCTCGTAACCACCAAGAGGTGGTGAGGACACGGAGAAACCGGGAGCGCTGCGCCCCGTTCCTGGGACGTAACACGTCACCGCCTCTGTGAGAAGCTGTACAGCGGTTCCTTGGAAAATTGAAAATAGAATTACTGTGTGATCGAGCAATTCTGCCTCCTAAAAGGACTGAGAGCAGGGTCTCGGAGGAATATCTGCACAGGGTTCCTCACGACAGCTAATGTGAGAGGGAACCAAGGGTCCACAGGTAGATGCCTGGACAAGCCAAGCGTGGAGCCTTCCTACAGTGGAATCATTCAGCCTTTAAAAGAGGAGATTCTGACATACACGACCACATGGAGGAAGCAAGCAAGTTCCTGAACGTGAAATGAACCAGTCACAGGAAGACAAATACCGTGGGATTCTACTGGTGTGAGGCCCCTGGAAGAAAGAAGTACAATAGTGTCCAGGGGCCCCGGGGAGGGGAGACGGGGAGACTGTTCAACAGGAGGGAGGTGCAGTTTCACAAGATGGAAAGAGTTCAGAAGGTGGAAGGTGTGTTGGTCAGACGTTACGAGTATGTTTAACACCACAAAACTGAACACTTAACAATGGTTAAGGTGCGCCAGGCATGGTGGTGCACACCTGTGATCAGCTCAGGAGGCCGAGGCAGGAGGATTGCGAGTCTGAGGCCAGCCTCAGCAACCTAGTGAGGTCCTAGCAACTTAGCCAGGGCCTATCTCAAAATAAAAAATAAAAAAGATGGGGGATACAGCTCAGTGGAAAAGCACTCCTGGGTTCAATCGCTGAGACCAAAAAAGAAAAAAAAATGATTAAGATGGTAAATTTTCTTGAGTATATTTTAATGCAATATAAAGCTGGAGAAGAAAGAAAATTGAATGAGTCAACACATACGTGGCACTTAAAATAGTGCCCAACTCCACCATTACCATTATCCTCGTCTGTGTCTTCATCCTCATCCTCAGTAACACCGTCACGCCGTCTGGGTCTGTGTGTGGGTAATTCTCTCTTTATTTGCCCTCCTACTCAACTTCATGCTCCCTAAGACTGAACCCCGTCCTGCCAGGGCCTCAACCCAGCACTGCCCACATTAGTGACATAGTGCACACACACTGCCATGGTCTCAACTGGGGTTAGGCGATGCCCAAAGGTCTGCTTTTTTGCAGGCTTGGTGCTAACGGGAGGTGGTGGACCTTTAAGAGGCGGAGCCTAATGGGAGGTCCTTAAGTCACTGGCAGCCTGTCCTCAGAAGGGATCATTGGCCCCAGTCTTTCTAATGCTCTGTTTAGTGATGTAAGCTCTTCAACACATGCCTACCTCCTCCATGATGTCATGCAGCTGAGAGACAGAGGACCCTAACCAGGACTGAGCCAGTACTAGCATCATGCCCTTTAGCCTCCAGACTGTGAATTAATAAACCTTTTCTTCTCCATAAGTAGCTCTTGTCGGGTATGTCATTATAGTCACAGAAAGCTGACAAGTACACCAAGCCCTTGGTTGGTTGACACTTGAATAAAGGAACAAATAGACAAATATCCGTCTCCTAAAGTCCTCTTTGAAGTCCCCTTTTGACATGATGACATTGCAGGCCCCTTTTGACATGATGACATTGCAGGCTCTCTTGAGACAGGCTTGATCCCTCACCTGGTGGCCCTGTCTTGCAGCACGTTAACATTCTGTGGCTGCGTGGCTTCTGCTAGGACAGTAGTGGGTGGTGAGCCTGGAGCAGAAGCCGAGGACAGAGGTGAAAGTGCTCAGCCAGGAGGACGCTCAGATGCACGTAGGACAGGAGGCTCTTGCACAATCACCTTGAATTTCGTGTCAGCCAGTGAACATTAAGCACAGGGATCGGGAGCAGAATACCTGGACTTTTGCCCGAGAAGGAGGCAGGCCACAACTCCCATCAGCGTGGCACGGCTGGAAGTGCAGCACGCCATCTCCGTCCAGAATCAAAGATGGATATCGGACAAGGGATTCCGCTAGACCAAACGGTATTCCCCTCTCCATGGTGGAACCTTCTGGCAACAGGGCCAGAAAGAGGAAGCTGGACCAGGGTGAGGATCTTCATGGGCTGAACCAGGATTCGAACCCAGGATTCCAGAGCCCCGGTTGTCCCTTTACCCCTGCTGCCTGGAGCTAAAGGTCGTTGGCAGAGGGCGTCCCAGAAGCCTGCTGACCATCACAGCCAGCGGGACACTTGCCCATGACGTAAAGGCAGACACTTACGCTTGCACACAAAGGTGCCAGTATTTGAATTCTAACAGGAACCTGATGCTGCTACTGATTTGAAAACGAATGCGCTAAAACGGCAGCATGTGTCACCTGTGGAAAGGTGACTCCCACGCGGTGGGGAGTCAGCTCTTCACATTAGCGGGTGTGACGTCTGCTTCCTAATTGCACGGATTTCGAATGTGCCAGGGGAGCTGGCCATCCTCAGTGCACCACGGTGTCCACTCCGGCCACCTCTGTTCCATTAGGACTGCAAGCATCCCCACCCCTCAACACTCAAGGTTTCACCTCCCTGAGTTCAGTTACCTGCAGCCAACCACGGTCCAGAGATACTAAATAGAGAATTCCAGAAATAAACTGTCCACAAGTTTGAAAGAACTTTTATTACAGTGCATTATCGCCCTTGCTCTGCTTTACTAATTACTGTTGCTCTCTTATTTGGCCTAATTTATAAATTAAACTTCATCAAAGGTAGGCATGCATAATAAAGAACTAGTGTACAGAGTTCAGTGCTGTCCACTGCTTCAGGAACCCACGGAAAGTCTTTGAACAAAGGCCCTGGATACGAGTGGCCTGCTGTGTTAGTGAGAGCAGGCAGGCAGGAAAGAGAAGAGGGGTCCCAATGAGAAAAGAAGTGAAGCATCCCTGCCTGCAGACGGTACGATCCTATAGGTGGAAAAGGAAATCCTAGAGCAACACACACACACACACACACACACTCTTACACACTCACACCCTCCACACCGGTTGAATAAATTCAGTAATGTTATAGAATGTAAGATCGATGTTTAAAATCAGTCACGTTTCTTTACACTAAAATGATCTATCTGAATAAAAATCAAGAAAACCATCCTATGTATGACAGCATCAAAAAGAAGAAAACACTTGGGAATAAATTCAACCAAGGTGATGAAAGAAACGAACGCTGAAGTCGATAAAAGATCGGTGAAAGACGTGGAAGAAGACACAAATAAACATCAAGATGTACCCTATGTTCATGGATCTAAAGAAATAACACTGTTAAAAAAAAATGTCCATGCCATCTGAAACGTGCAAATTCGATGCATTTCCCACCAAAATTCCAACAGCATTCCCCACAGAAATAGAAAAATCAATTCTAAAATTCATGCGGAAACATGTAAATATATATGTTTTATTTTGTTATTATATATATTAACAAAATAAAATAAAAACTTGGTCACCAAAGCAATCTCAAGAAAGAAAAGGTTGGAGACATCAAATTTCCTGGTTTTAACTTGAATTGAAGGAATCGTAGCCAAAAACTGCGTGAGAGAAAGCCAGGCGTGCAGACGGAGAGACAGAGCCCAGAAGTGAACCCACGTGTGGGCAGCCGACTGCTTCTGAACCAAGAGGACACAGGCAGCAAGGGCAGCCTTTGTCATAGGGGATATTAGGAAAATTGATGTCCACATTCAACAGAGTGAAACTGGACCTAATATAAGCACAAGAACCAACTTAAAATGGATGAAAGACCTAAACATAAGACTTAAACCCTAAAACTCTTAGCAGAAAACATGGGGGTGGGGGGAAGAGGGAAAAAGCTCCTTGTCCTTGACCTTGGTGATGACTTTGGGGTATCGGAGCAAAAGCTCAGGCAACAAAAGCAAAAATGAATAAGTGTGGGTTTTTTTCATCACTATAACAAAATACCTGAGATAATTAACTTCCGGGAGAAAAGGTTATTGAGCTCACAGCTCCAGAGACTCACAGTTCTAAGGGAGCGGGTGGGTGGAAGAGGATCGATGGTGTGTGGGTCAGATTTTCATCCCTGTGACTGAAACACCTGACATAAACAACTTAAAGGAGACAGACTTTAGTTTGTCAGTCCGTATTGACTCGTTCCAAGACAGGAACAGGGTGGAAGGGAAACGCTCTCAGCTCATGGTGGGAAGGAAGTGACTTGGGAGAGGACAAACCCTCCCAGCCCCGGTGACCTGCTTCCTCCAAGTAGGTCCCGCCTCCCGGGGCTCGATTCAGCTGTCAATCCCCTTGATGGAGTGATCCATGGATGAGGTGGGACCCTCAGGATCGGAACATTGCCTACAAGCCCCAGCTCTGAACACGTGAGGCTTTGGCTATCATCAAAAAGACGAGACAGCAGATGGTGTCAAGGGCGCGGAGATCAAGGAACCCTGAACAGAGTGGTGAGAAGGTAACTGATGAAGCCCTTCTGGGAAACAGTTTGGAGCTTCCTCAAAAGAAATTGGAGTTTAGTGCCGTATGCCGTTTCATGTATCCACGGAACGTCTTGGAACAAGCGCCCCGTGGATAGTGGCGCACATACATGACCCTGTTCATTGCCGCGTTCTTCCCCATAGCCAAGGTAGAGAAACAGCCTACGTGTCTGTCAAAGAAGGAATGGATAAAGAAACTGTGGGGTGTGTATGTACATACATAAAGGAATATTACTCAGCCTTCAAGAAGAATATCCCGACATTTGGGACCACACAGATAAGCCCGGAGGACACTGAAGATTAATGTAGTAGAAATAAAGAAATAAAAAACACTGAAGGGTTGATTTCATTGATATGTGGAATCTTTATATGCTGGATACATAGAAGAGAGTAAAATGGAGGAAACAAGGACAGTAAAACACCTCTGAGTGTCCGTCTCCATTCCCAAAAACCAACCCAAGTGAAGGGAACAGCGGAGTGACTCGGGGCCAGAATGCCAGAAACACGTTCTCTCTTGAAGGGCACCGCCTCCTCTCGGGTGCGCGGGGACTTGGGGGAATGGCGCTCTCTGTAGAAAGCTGCTCTCCTGTGTGCACGCCAAGTTCCTGGGGTGCTGGTCATCAGTGGGACAAAGCAAGCTAAGCTAGCCATGTCGCTGCTTCTGTAGCCTGATAAAATCCCTCCCTTACAGTGACTGGTGCAGAATGGGGGGCACCGTGGAGAGTCACCCGGCTGCCACTAGACCAGGCACCATGAGGGACGGAGGTGCCCTCTAGCCCTGGCCACGGAACCTCCCCCCTGCGCATTTTGTAGGAGCCGTGTGACTTGCTCGCCATCTCGGGGTATCTTCTTGGGTCTCTGGGAAACCTGTCCCGTTGCCCGGCACAGCTGGACGGCACACAGCACCAGTGCAAGGTGCAGACCGTCGCTCTCGGGGTGCGGACGTCTGAGACCCAGGGTGCAGGGCTGCTTGCTGGGGATTTAGGTGCTCTTACCGCTAAGAAGCGGGGAGCACCTCTGGGGTGCTGGGCGCTCACTGACCTCCCCGCAGTCGTCATCGCCCTGGGCTACGTCTGGTGTCCCTTAAATCAACAGCGTAAGGAAAGCTGTCACAGGGCCGCACGTTTGCAGAGTTAGAATAACGGAAAGCAGCAACCAACCACCTTCAGGAATCGCAGCCAGCCATCGCTCCAAGCTCCCTGCGCGTGCTCGCGCCTGTTCCGAACGGTTCCCGTGACTGGTGCCGCTGTGGTTTCCGTGTTCTAGGGGACAATGCTGAGCACGGTGGAGGACAGACGTGAAGACGGTCCCCAACCGTCCCTGACTTCCGGTGTCCGTGCCTGGGGACCCATTCTCCCCTGGGGAAGGGTCTCTGACTGGCTTCCGATCGACAGATAAGGGACCAAGTGACGGACGTCACCGCGGTCTACTTCTCAGATTCTCACTCCATCCTGCGAGGAGACCCTGATGGACTCTTGGTCACCAGCTCGGATGAGGACGTCATCCCACAGAGCGACGAAGATCACAAGAGAGTGGCCTTCCGCCTCGGCCAGCAGGAGCTGAGGCCCTCCTCCCCCACACTCCTCAGAGTGACCCTGTGGGCTGGGACCAGATGCTGGGGGTCCACAGAGGAGGCCCAGGCCCTGACGGACCCTGGACGGCAGCCTGTGAGTCCCTGAGCAGAGACCCAGAGGAGCAGCACCCCACATCCCACCCCCCCAACACGGAGGTCACGGGGGTGTCACTGTGAGCCGCGGACACAGGCATGGCTCCGTTGGGCATCTTCCTGAGGTCCCCTGGCTGACAGGTGGCTTAACTAGGTGGGACCCCTGAGAGTTTGTTTCTGGGATAATCATGGAGTTCAAACCTCTGAGTTCCTTCCTAGACTCACAGACAACATGGCGTCTTCTCCTGATGCTCTCCTGCAACGGGAAGGCCCGGCCCTCGTCTGCTCACCCGGGACCTACACCACCACCGGACAGTGAGTCCCCCGCAGGGCAATGAGCTCGACTTCCCTGAACCTCACCTCGCTCCTGGGTGATGGTCAAGGCTGATGGCCTTTCTAGGCACAGGGGACAGAAGGAGAAGCCACGGGCCAAGCACGAAGCCCACGAGTGTCCAGTGTCACGTTGCTCATGACGAAAACACTCAGGGTCACTCCAGGGGAACTGGGCTGCTCGAAATCATCACACGAGAGACAGAGAGACCTTTTCCTTCCCGTGCCGTGACGGCTCCTCTGACCTTAAGGGTCTGCAGAAAGAGACAGCGGGACAGCACGGGCTGACCCCTTTTATTGGGGAGAAGCCACTCCGATGAGGCAAGAGGTCGGGTTTGGCAGGATTGAGTCTAGCTCCGTGACGTCGCTGTGGGCAGGTTGACTGGCATCTAGGAAGGCCACACCCAAGGGCAGAGCAAGAGAAGGGCAGCTTCCGCGGAGCATTCTATCCCCAACAGGGAAAGGGGTCACAAAGGGACAGGGGAGCGTAGCTCAACCCCCAGGGTGACATGCCTACATCTAAAGACACACCTAGGACAACACCCAAGTCACCAGGAAATGTCCTCATCAGTCCGAGCCTCTTGCTTCAGGACTGGATGGTGGCTCCGCACCGTCTGCGTAATAAGAATCGTAACGCATTCCACGGTCGCGTGTTCAAAAAAATAAAATTAATAAAACTAAAAAAAAAAAAAAAAACCCACACATGGTTACTATTAATGGCAAACGGGTTGAGGTGCAGAGCCTGCCCTTTAGTTAAAGAAGACAGAGCCGTAAGCCTTGGTGTGCTTTGACCGAGGATCAAAGAAACTCTTTTAAGAAAGCAGTTAAATTCAGGTCATGTGAAAAAAAAAGGAAATTACCTTGGGAATTAAAAATGAAATACTGTAAAATTTACATAAATATATTCTAGAGGCACTTCCGAGTCGTAGGTTTCTAAGTAATAGGCTTTCGCTATTTTAAGTGTGCTTTATTGGGGTTTTAGAAGTAAGAAAGCTTACCAACAGTCTTAGGTAGGCTGTAAAGTTACAGGCTCATGAAATAATTGTAGGTATGCTTTAAAGTTAAAAGGGAATGATAGCTCAGGAGACGTGCCGTCGACTTGCGTCGTCTGGCACCCAGGGATTGAGGTCAACACGTGAAAGCTGGATCGTAATTGGCAAAGGTCACAGGAAAGCATTTTAAACAATGTACCCAATATCTTAGGTGACAAACGTATGTCAGAAAAGACGGTGACTCCCGAGTTGCTGCCTCTAAAGGAGTCCGTTCAAGTTCCATCTCTTCACCATCAGCTTGTGACGGGCTGGCCTCATACCCTGGGCCTGTCCTCTGGATTTCTGACCCCACTACTGCGCTACAGTGAGTCCACCGGCTTATTTCTGAGAACCTCAGTTCCAGGGGTTCCTCTACCCATCCTGCCGGAAACCAGGTCCTCCTCCAGGGCTCCCCTCCTCTGGGGAGGAGCCGCCCACACCTGGTCATTCAGTGAGAAACCTGGGATTTGACCTTCACCCCTCCCCCTCATGCATCCTGCCCCCATCAACCATCCAAAGTCCTCTGGCCTCTTCCTCCTCAGGCCTCTCCACCCTGCCACTTTGCTCTCTGCCTGCTACCATCAGCTCAGCTCTGTGCCTAGACTCTTGCAAGAGCTGTCTGTTGCCTAATATGAATAGTACTGTAAACATAGTAGACTTTTTTTTTTTTTTTTGGTAGTAGGATTTAACCCAGAGGCACTTAATCACTGAGCTACATCCCCAACCCTTTTATTTTTTTATTTTGAGACAGGTTCTAAGTTGCTTAGGGTTTTGCTAGTTGATAAAGCTGGCCTCAAACTTGTGATCCTCCTATTTCAGCCTCCAAAACAACTGCTGGTATTACAAGTTTGTGCCACGGTGTCTAGCTATAGTATATATATATATATTTTGGGGGGTATGGTGGGGGGGGTTGAACCCAGGGCTTCACTCCTGCCAGGTAAGCATTGTGACCCCAAACTACGCCCACCACTCTACTCTTTTGTTCAATGTAAATGTACTCATCTCTGTGCACATGCATTTTGGTGAACACACGTATGCATTTCAGATGGATATTACCTGCACAGGTCACTGTCGGGAGGTGTTTGACATAGGCAGACACTGCCAAACAGCTTTCCAAACCAGCTGCACCCATCTACAACAAGCCCACCAGGAGTGTGGGATTCTGTCGCTTGCCCTGTATTCTTCTCAGTTCTAGATATCACCTGCTGTTTCCAATTTCCCACTCTGCTGCAGGTACATTGTATATCATCACAAGTCCCCTGATTCCTAATGAGGCTGAGCATTTTAAATGGGTTGTTTGTTGGTTGGCTGGAACATGTTGAAGAACAGAAGTTCTCAGTGTCAATTTCTTACAACCGTGTTTCACAATTCAGAACTTTGGTTGGATCCCTTCCCAACTATGCAGGTTTGGGTGTTATTATAAATGTATTTTTTATTAAAATTTTACTGTTTATCACTGCTAGTATATAAAATAGTTTTTTTTTTTTTGCATACTGTCCTGTGTCCAGTAATCTTGCCAAGTTTGTGTACGAGTTCTCATAATCTGTGTATAGATTCTTTCAGATTTTCTACATACCTGCTCATTTCCACCTGCAATGGTAACAGGTCTTTTTTTCCCCCAGTCATCATGATTTTTATTTTTCTCTCTTGCCTTATTGCATTGTCTAGAACTTCCAGGAAACCGTGATAAGGGAAATCCTTGTTGTAGTCCAGGTCTTGCAGGAAATTTTTCAATATTTCACTAGGAGGCATGATGTTGGCTGCAGGCTTCTTGTAGGTCTTTATGGGAATCATGTTCTATTTTTCATTAACGTGTACTTTTCCAACAGGAAATTTGATCTTGTCACTCCTTTGAGCTTTGTGCTGTACCCACAGGTGTCTCCAGAGCCTGTTCTAGAATTTTTATGCTCCCAAGGGTCTCCATCCTGCAACCTCAATCACTTCCAGTTTCCCGAGCACCCCACCCTTCCGTCCATCAGAACGTGCTCACCCCCCTACAGGTGACCCCAGAACACATCAGGCTACTGAGGACTACGTTCTTATAGAACCTCCTGCCTTTCCTTTCTAGCTTTAACTGCCACTAGACTCACTGTGACTGGATGATTTTTAGGAGCGAATGCTGTTTTGCTCCTCACTGTGGTGCCAGGCTCCAGCGGGAGGCCCAGCTCCGGGCAGGTAGGGCTCAGTACCTACGCGCTGAACGGATGAATGGAAGACTGAATCCGTGAAGTGAATCCACTTTGATCTCTCTGGATCTATTTTCCCACAGCCACAAAAATGAACTCTGCTTCTTTTATCTTTGACATTCCGTGATTCTGAATGGAGGACAGAAGTGGTACAAAAGAGTCAACTTTGGACAAATAGGAGTGACTCGTCGTCTCCAGTTTTCTGGTTCCATTGATTCTGCTGAATTTGAAAACAGAAAGGCCAGCTTTTATGACTTTTATGACTCAGGCCATTGTTGCCTGAGCTAACGTTCATCTTGAGCTCCTTGGAAGCAGACGGCAGGCTCTGTCCACAGAGGAGCCCTGCCACCAGGAAATGCAGTTGCCCTGCATGGAGCTTCCCAGAGACCCACAGCCCGGAACCCAGATGGCACTAACTGTCCTGTCATGGGGTTCTCTGGCTGCTTCACAAACCGAATCCATCAAGAACTCATCCAGGAAGCCATTTCTTCAACCATGAGCTCCTTTGATGGGTGAAAACTCAGGTGAATTGGAAGATAAATGTTTGTATCACACATAAAAAGAGCATCGTTAGTGAAATACAATTGTTCTCGATTTTAAACTCACCCAGTGTGCTTATTAGAGAGATTGACATAAAACCATGACTGCACTGGAAAACAGCCAGTTGTCCACATCGGCCCAGTTTCTCCACCAAGCACCGTAAGTCAGAATGCTCTCGAGAGGCGAGCCCTCTCCGGCCCCGACGCTCCCTTCTTTCTCTTCTTCTAACCCGGGCATCTTCTGGAATGACCCTGCTTGCCGTTCGGTCATTTACTTTGTTTTTAATTGGCCCAGCCCAGCAAAAGGAAGAGCTTCAGGAAGACTGAGCTGTCATCTGCGCCGTGGGCCACTGCGTCCCCAGAAGCACACAGGGCTTGAGCGACAGTTGGCTCTGGGTGCCTATGTATTCAAAGAATGACCAAGCCAACGACCATTCGATTTCCTGAGACACGGAAAGATAATAAGAGATGGCTGCACAGAGTGGAAACTGTTATTATGGAAAAAAAGCTTCACTCGTCTCTAAAACAAACATGGAATGACTCAACGCCAAGTAGCACCCTCTTTAAAAGTTAAGATCTTTTTCTTCTTTACAAAATTGGGTCAACTCGTTGATTATTGTTATTATTTGTGTGCGTGCCGGGGATCAAACCCAGGGCCTTGTGCGTGTGAGGCAGGCGCTCTACCAACTGCGCTATATCCCCAGCCCTGGTCAACTCCTTTAGCAGTGTATATAAATCCCCCTGGACTGACACCCATTAACAGTCCCTCCTCATCTATGCCACACGAGCCACCCACATCCCCTAGAGCTGCTCCCTGTCCCCACGTGGCCCTCACTCTGAGACCCAGGCCAGTGCGGCAGCCTTGGCCTAGAACATTCCCCGACTGTGGAACAGGCCAAAGAGAACAGGCCACGCTTCGGCTTGGACAGGATGAAAGTTCCTCCTACCCACACTTCCCTGACCAGAGGGAGTCACGTGATCAAACCTGACCTCCCTGGAGCAAAGGATTGCAGCCGGAGAGGACTGGGAGTACCTTGTGGCCCATGTGCACACACACACTCTCTGGCTTTAGCTGTGGGTGCTCATGATAAACCAAATGGGAAATTCCAGGCCCAAACTCAGAAGGAAACATAAGAACGGTTCTCACTTCACCCTTGAAACCCACCGAGGACCCGGCTCAGCCCGTTCTGAGTTCAGGTAGAAGTAGAGAGAGAAGCTGATGTTCTTCCTCCAGAGCATCCAAAAGCAGCCCTGGGACAGCCCACTGCCCACCCCCGTCGGGAGAGGGCATCCGTGACGATGTGCCCTGCGTGCCCTGGGCCCTGCCGGCCGCCTTCCTCGGGCCATCAGAGTCCTCCCTGGGGGTCTGCCTGTCACCTGGTTGACGCTTTGCCTCTACTAGAAAGGAAGCTGCGAGCCTTTGAGTTCCCTGTGACGTCACCCTGAGGCAAGCGGAGTCGCCAACAGCCCCCAATTTTCGGGAGTGGCCTACGCAGCACACGCCACTGTCCCGAGCCACCACTTTGGGAAAACGTCCCTCCCCTCCTGTGACCCAACACTTAAGGTGAGGGAATTTTTTCAGAGACTAAGAAGTGGTCACCCAAGAGGGAAATAAAGACAGAACATTTTTGAGACTCCCAGCTTCAGGCTGTGTAAGTGGGAACCGGGAAGATTCCTGGGGAAGCCATTGGCAGAAACACTTTGGTGAGAAAAAAAAAAAGCAAGATCCATCAATTCAGCAACTTTACAAATACAAATCCATCCGAAAAATGAGAGAATGAGAGACCCAGAATGGCCAAAGCAATCCTTAGCAAGAAAAATGAGACGGGAGACACCACAATACCAGACCCTAAACTATACCACAGAGCCCTAGTAACAGAATCAGCATGGTACTGGCACCAGACATGAAGACCCATGGTACAGAATAGAGGACACAGAGACAAACCCACAAAAATACGATTATCTCATACTAGACAAAGGCACCAGAAACATACATCGGAGAAAAGATAGCCTCTTCAACAAATGGTGCTGGGAAAACTGGAAATCCATATTAGCAAAATGAACCCCCCCCTCTCCCTCTCATCCTGCACATAAAACTCAACTCAAAGTGAGTCAAAGATCCAGGCACTAGAACAGAGACCTTCCATCTAATAGAAGAAAAATGATTCACAAATCTTTACCATAACAAGAGTCTTAAAGCACAAAAATAAAATCAAGAATCAATAAATGGGATGGATTCAAACTAAAAAGCTTCTTCCCAACAAAAGAAGTAATCAATAATATGAAGAGAGACCCTACAGAATGGAAGAAAATATTAACCACATGCACCTCAGATAGAGCATTGATCTCCAGGATATATAAACAACTCAAAAACCTTAACACACACACACACACACAAAAAAAAAGTAACCCAATGAATAAATGGGCTAAGGAACTGAACAGACAGTTCACAGAAGAAAAAATGCAATCGATCAACAAATATATGAAAAAATATTCAACATCTCTAGTAAAGAGAAATGCAAATCAAAACTACCCTAAGATTTCATCTCAGTCCAGTCAGAATGGCAATTACTAAGAATACAGGCAACAATAAATATTGGCAGAATGTGGGGGATGAAGGTACCCTTCTACATTGCTGGTGGGACTGTAAATTAGTGCAACCACTATGGAAAGCAGTATGGAGATTCTCCAAAAACCTGAAATCACCATTTGACCGCATCATCCCACTCCTCAGTTTATACCCAAAGGACTTAAAATCAGCCTACTACAATGATGCAGCCACATCAATGTTTATAGCAGCTCAACTCACAATAGCCAAGCTATGGAACCAAACTTGGTGCTCTTCAGCAGGTGAATGGATGAAGGAATTGTGGTATATATATAAAATGGAATATCACTTAGCCTTAAAGAAGAATGAAATTATGGCATTTGCCAGTAAATGGATAGAGTTAAGAGAATATCGTGCTAAGTGAAATAGCCAGCTCCAAAGAACCAAAGACCAAGTGTTTTCTCTAATATGCAAATGCTAACTTATAATAGTAGGGATGGCTAGGGAAAATAGGGGTATTTTGAAAATAGGGGTATTTTGAATTAAAGGGGAGTGAAGGGAGGGGAGGGGGCATAACATGGGTAGGAAGGATAACAGAATGAACAGGCCATCATGACCCTGTGTGCATGTATGACTACACAACTGTTATGATTCTACACCATGTACAACCAGAAGGTGAGAAGTACACTCCATTTATGTATGACGTGTCAAAATGCAGTCTATTGTCATGTGTAACTAATTATAACAAATAGAAGACAAGTTTGCCCCATGGACACTGATCAATAGGACACTTCAGGCCTTCCCCTTCCCCTCCCCCATCTCTCCACTGAATTCTGTCTCAGGTCCACGGACACCTCTTTATTCCAATATAGACTTTACTTGTGCCCTTTTTCCACCGACAAATGCCACACCCCACAAGTCAAACCCTTTGCTGCTGGGTTTCTGTGTCACGAAGCTTCTGGTCACTATCACAAATGCCTGCGATGATCCAGTTTTAAAGAGGAAAGAGGTTTGGGATCACAGTTGTGGACCTTTCAGTCCCTGATCAACTTTTAGGCCTGTGATGGGGCAGCACCACAAGGCAGAAATCTGTGGCAGGACAAAGCCACTCACCTCACGGTTGGGAAATGAAACAGAGAAAGAGCCTGGGGTCCCAAAATACCCCGCAAGAGCCCACCCACAATGACCTGAGGGCCTCCCGCGAGGCCTCACCTCTTCAAGTTTCCACCGCCTCCCTGTGGGACACACCCGTCACACATGGGCCTTCGGGGGACACTCATGGAAACCACAGTAACTTTTCAAACTTTCTCATCTGTAAAATGAGAGGCTTAGATAAGAACATCTCAAGGGAACCACAAAGAATTGAAAAACCTTGATTTTAACATATGACCTCCTAAAACAGTTCATGTCATCAAAAGTAGTTAAAAGATTCTTTTACAGAAAGTAAAGCAGATGCCAATTCTGTCCCGACTGCCATTTCACCGTGTGTTTGCCACCTGACCAGGCTCTTGTTTCCACACTAGTCAAGTCACCAAGATCATTATCATGGCCACTGTCCCCTGCGCCGTCCACTTGGGCACCTCTGTTTTGAAGCAACAGCATGACTTGTGTGAAAGGAGAAAAAAATAAAAGGATCAGATTGTAACGAAAATAAGCACGAACGCCTAATTGAATCTGTAGTAATGACATCAGAAACGGTATTTATCTTAAACTATAACAAAAAATCAACCATCGGTCAATAAAAAGGTCCTTAAATAAATGAATAAGAATTGGGAGCAGTCATTTAGTCATATTCATTCTTTTGAAGACTCTTCTACCCTAAAAGGATCCAGCCGTTGCCAGGGCCCTTGGTGTCCCTCCATGGGCCTCCAGCAGCAGCCTGGGCTTCCTCACACCATGGCGGCTGAGTTCAAAGAGGAAGTTCGGGAGGAAGGAAGCAGTCAGCCGCACTGACCACTGAGCAGGCAATGTCTCCCCCTAACCTTCTCCTTAGAATCCGGGTCTGATTGTCTGATGCAGTCAACCCCACAGGCAATCACCCACCTCATTTTTTTAACCACAAATTAGCTTTTTCTGTTTGAAACTTCATAAACAGTAAGTCATACAGAATATCTTCTTCTGAGTCTGGCTTTTTTCACTGAGTATAACGTTTATAATATTCAGAGATGTCTTTGCCTGCACGGAGGGCGTGTTCCTTTTCAGAACCGAGCAGGCTGCTTTTGCATAAACACGCAACCTGCTTCTGCGGGCTCTCGTTGGTGAACACCTGGGCTGTTTCCAACCTCTGGCTTCGATGCATACAGCAGCTGTGAGTATTCTCCTGCGAGTCATTTTTGTGCACGTTTATTTCTCTCTCTCGGGCAGACACCTAAGCTGGGGTTGCTGGGTCAAGGAGCAGGTGGATGCTTAGGTTCACAAGGAACGTCCAGGTCTTTTTCTAAAGCAAAGTTTAACTGTTATCACCTCTAGTTCAGAAAAGTTCCTTTTGGCTTCCTGTCTCCTTAGTGGCTCTGCTACTTCCAGAACAGGATCCTCTCTGCAGCTTTTACCTAAAAGGGAAATGCCTCGATGATTCCAGCTCTTTGGTCCTGCTGGACATGCCCTGTGTGCCCATGGTGGTTGGCCTAGCTCTGCCAGGTCCCCTCAAGGAGGGAGGACAAGATGGCTATCAGGGTGGGGTCAACCAGGCTGGCCTCTGAGCAAATCATGTTTCCTTTTAAGTGTTCTCCTTAGAATCAGAAGTGGATCTCATTATTTAATGTGTCAGTCAATTCTATCACTGTAACAAAATACCAGAGATCATCAACTTCTAAAGAAAAAAAGGTTTGTGTTACCTTACAGTTTGGGGAGTAACAACCCAGAATCAGGTGGACCTACTGCTTTTAGGTCTTGGTGGGGAGGGTCAGCACATCATGGTGGGAGTGCCTGGTGGGACAAAGCACCCACCTCAGAGCCCAGGAAGCAGAAGACAATCAGGAGAGGACCTGAGTCCCACAGTCCCCTCCAAGGGCACAGCTCTAATGACCTAAGGACCTGCCACTAGGCACCTCTTAGAGGTCCTGCTCCCTCCCATGGTACCACCCTGGGGACAAGCCTGGAAGACGGGAGGACATCCGAGATCCAAGTCAGAAGGTTTGATTAGGCCACGGGGAGGCCCTGGACTCGGGCTGGCTTACCACTCTGCTTCTTCACCGGCCTCCCCCACCCCCATCTCTGCCTCCCCAGTCAGAAGGTGAACTCCCTGTACCCGGGGTCTCCCACGCGCTATCCCTCCTGCCCGCTTGGAACAGTGCCCAGACTCAGCAGGAACTGAGCAAGCGCCCGGATGAAGAATCAAGGAACACAAACAGGCCCCTCGTCTCAGCCTCCCAGCCCAGCCTCACTCAAGCCTCTCCCTGGTCACCATTCTGTACCTGGAGCATCGCACTGACCATACCTTGGTCTCAGGGGACACTCGTTCCTCTGCGTCCCACCTGAGGGGGGAGAACGAGGCCCTCTGGGGCAGTTGCTTGGTCTAGTTCAGCTGTCTGACTCCATGATATCCAGAGATACACAGTGTATACAGCAGGTGATCAATAATGTCAATTTTATTTCTACTTCCACACACACCAAGGGACCTCCAGAGACGGCAGGAGTAGCCTGAGCTCCACAGACTGTCTGCAAAATGCTGTCGTGCACGTCCTTCATTTGCTGGTCTGTTTCTGTTTGAGAGTGAGGAGTCCAGCACAGCCTCTAGAGACCGCTGACCCCACCCGGAGGGAGCGCCAAGGGAGACGTTGACAGAGCTGCATTTGCTTCCCTTTATTAATCAAGGCCTTTGGCGGGCGATGTGCTCACCAGCCATTTCCGCGTCTTGCGGCTCACACCGCTGGTCTGCCCTGCTCACACTCCCGGCTGACTCAACCCGGCCCCGTGGCTGGGTCCTCGTAGGTGCAAAGTGGGAAGAAGCCATGTCCACTTCATCCAGACCTGAGCCCTGACACCTCCCGGACGCTGTGTGTCCTTCCTCTTCCATCATTACCTTCAAGACCCAGGAGACCCCAGGGGGTCTCAGAAAGCTCGCCTCACCCTAGGGAGCCCAAAGATACCGGGAGCCTGAGCACCACTTGCAAAGCTGCCTGCTGGACACCCAGGTGGACTGGGAGAAGCAGGGGGGGAACCTTCCTGTGTGGAACCACCACGGCTGCAGCTGTGTGTTACAGAGCAGCACCTACTCTGATACATCTATGCTAATAAGGCATTTTTTTTTTAAATTTCTGATATTCACGGCCAAAATGTGACTTGGTGGTCTGGTCTTGCTCTCGCATACAAGAAAGAGCAATTTCCTTTCTTCTCTGAATGCCTGTGACCGTGACGACACACATGTGGACCACAGTGACACAAAAGTCCCTTCTGGTAGACTCCTCCTCCCTGCGGAGCACCCAGCACCCTTCTCTGGAGAGAAATGACACAGAGAGGAGGCAGGGGCATGCACAGCCGGCGGAAGGTGACCTCTTCCATGGTCCCAGGGCAGCCACTGCTCTCGTGACATAAGGCATGTGACCTCAGCTTGGTCAACTGAGGGTCTCAAGGTTAAGGAAGGAGAAGGAGGGACACTAACTGCAGGACTGTGACGGAGTCCTAGGTTCCAGGGCACAGCAGCATCAGTCCAGATGGGGACAGGCTCAAGTCCTGGGTGTGAGGGTCCCTGGGGCGGGTCCCTTACCTTCTGCTTGCTTTCCACAGCCTGGATCTCCAGCCTCCTGCAAACCAACCGATATCCCTCTGAGATCCTCCTTTCTGCTTAAGTTAACTGGGTGTCTAACGTTTGCAACCCAGAGTCCTCACTGACGTCCAGCCACAACCCATCTTTACCTTTCAGCCAAGGTCAGGGACACAGGTCACTATGGCTACCTCGGACACCGCTGACCACGAAAACCTCATTCCTGAGGCAGTTTTACCTGCTGTCTGATCTGACCTGTTACCAACCGTTATCATCTTGTAAAATATTTTTTTTCTAATTTTAAAAGCTAGTTCAGTTCAGCAAGTTAGGGAATGTGAAAATTATAATGTTTAATTACTCCTAATCTCATCAACCCAGAAATGACCTATTCTATTTCCTATAAGATTGGTCCCTAATGCAAATTTTTAAAAGAAAAATAAATAATATGCAGTTAAAGCTTTGCAACTGTTCCATAAACTGTACAATTTTTGACATTATTCATTTATTTAGCCAATTTCTATCCCAATACTTATTGTAGGCCAAGCCCTCCTGCACAGCTGACAAGATTACAAGACTGTGAAGTCACTTGATGAAACAGCTTGGCAGTTGCTGCAGGTTCAAACAGAGTTGCAATTTGACATTGGAACTTCACTCCCAAGTATGCGTTCCAAGAGAAATCAAAACTTAGGAACACATAAAAGCTTGCCAACAAAGATCTTCGGCAGCAATATTCTTAATAGCCCCAAAGTGAAAACAACCTAAATACCCATCAGCGCGGATGCATGGTTAAACCAGTTGTGGTATGTCCATTCAACAGAACTGAGCAACAGCTCAGGCAAATCTTGAAAGCACTGTGCTGAGTGAAAGAAGCCAGGCAGAAAGGGTCAAGTGTGGCAGGATTCAAAGTGTATGAAACACCCACAAGAAGCAAATCCGTGGAGATAGAAACTAGGAGGGAGTTGGCCTATGGCTGGGCAGTTGACAGGGCATGGGCAGCAACTGTTGGTGAGTACAGGAGGTTTCTTAGGGGGATGAGAATATTCTAAAATGAATTGCCATGACTTTTGCACACATCTATAAATAGATAAAAACCTCTGAAATGTATGCTTTAAGCAGGTGGGCTGTGCGGTGAGATCTCATGAAACTTATTCAAAAAATTACATTGTACACTTACCCATGCCAAGCTCTTGGGCTTACCACCCGTGACATAAGTAAGACAGATGCTGCCTCTGCCGTGTGTGTGTTTAGTCATAATTATCCAACAAATTCCCCATTATTGAAATGGCAGACTGCTTCCAATTTTTCACTGTTATGAATGACACCGGGATGAGCACTCTTACCGAGTTATCTTGATCTCTCTCATCCGTTTCTTAGAAAAGATGGCAAGGAGTAGAATTAGTCGGTCAAATATATGAATGCATTAGTGCTCAAGTTGCTTTCCAGGGACGGGCTTGAATTTCTGCTTCCGTGACAGGGAGAGGAACGCTGTGGTTTCTATCAGTGACCCCAGGTAAGAGCAGCTGAGCAGCACCCACCTCCCGAGTGCCCCTTTCTGCCACCCGACCAGTAACCCCAAGAAAGGCTGCCCAGAGACACCTCTCTCCTTCCTGCCATTGTTTCCAACATGCAGCGAGGGTGGGCCACGCCGGAGGTGAGAGGCACAGGAACTCCCCCTCCTCCCACCTCCCCCACCTCCTGCTTTGGGCCCACACTCTTTCAGGTTTTGAAAAGGGAAAATCGAAGTCCAAAAATAAAATGTGTAACCTTTGAAATAAGAATGAAAGGGCACATCTGTCGTAAGGGCAGGAAGAGAAGGTCTGTGAGCGTGTTCAGTGATCAAGAGAAGGCGGTCCAAGGAGCCCTCCTGGTGACCCAAGCCCATCGTCCCCGAGAGGTGACGCAGGTGCAGGCACCCCTGAGCCGTGCCCCGAGGCTCACTCCCCTGCCCACCCGGCCTGGCCTGGTGGAGCGCCTCTGGGGCCCGGGTCTGTGCCCAGCTGCTGCCGGCCAGATCCTGATGACTCCACCAACTGTCCTTGGGGGCGTGGAAACAGCGACAGAGGAGGCTCCAGTGCAGGTACGCGGTCCTCCTCCTGCATGAAGACCAGCCAAGGCACTTCCCCGCTGGGTCGGTCATCTGGGTCGGTCTCACCATCACCTACAACAGGGGACCCAGGTCGGCAGCAGTGACTACGGTCCCCACGGTCCCATCCCAGCGTTTCCCAGCACCGTCACTGTGCACCTTCGTGTGGCCCCTTCTGGACTGTGGGACCAGGAGAGACGAACCCTTAGCGGCTCCGACCCCTCCTTCCTCCCAGACTGGGGGTGACATTCCTCCCGTCGGAGGTGAACCAGGCCCCTCTCAAGTTCACGCTGCCCGGAGGGCCCCTCCTCCAGCGCTGCAGGCTCTGGCTCTGCGTGGGACAGCTCTGCAGGGGCAGGACCACAGGATGTTGACTCCGATGGGTTTAAATACGCAGCAGAGGCTCGAACGCCGCTCCTACCGAGAGGGGTCTAGGACCCCCTCCTTGAGCCTGGACAGGGTCGTGTGGCTTCAACCCACACAGTGGCACTGCGGAGCGTCTAAGGTCATTCTAAGGCCAGGTCACTCCTCTCAAACTTTTTCTTCTTATCACTTCCCTAAAGAGCCTTTTCAGATATTTTCCTGGTCGCTTCCCCACTTTCCGATTTTAATTCCCTGTACAGTACCTGTTTTTGCAGTACATGCATAGCTATATGGTTAGGTACTAAAAAGCAATTTTTTGCACCTCCCCAAGCAACAGCTTTCACCCATTTCACCCAGCAGTAGCCCCTCTGTCAACAACGCATGGCACGAACCCACACAGCTCCCTGGTCCTCTCCACCATGCCTTCTTGGATTCTTTGTCCTGTGTGTGAGGTCTGACCGCTCGGAGGCCACTATGTTAGACTGGCCACCTGGAATGACAACGTAGATAGAAAGATGCCCAATGGGTCCAGCCGTGCCCTTGGTTATTTGAGTCTTCCCAGCACGGGACGCAGACGTGGGAGTGTAGAAGCCTTCAAGGTGACCCCAGCTCCAGCTGCTGTCTGACCGCAACCACATGAGAGATCCCCAGCCAGGTTCAGCAAGCCTGGCCAAGTCCCCAGACCACCAAGGATTCCTCATTTACTTACTCACAGCTTCACAAGCCCCTGTGAAGTCAGCACATGCACGGCACAGCTGGCTCCCTTCTGGCAGCTTACCCAAGAACTGGAGGGCCGAACGCCGCTTAGGAACCACAGCTCCTGCTTCTCCTGGTCGGAACTGCCTTTGGTCTTCTGTCCCGGTGATACCCCTTGTATAGCCTCTTATTCAACAAGAATTCATTTATCATTCTATGCCGGACGCCTGGTTAAGCACCGGGGATACTAAGGCGAGTTAAAACTCACAGTTCCCGTGCTCCAAAGGTTGCAACCTGTTGGAATTTTATTGATTTATGTCAACCATACTGATACCAATTCATTGTGGTAGGTATCTTAAGTGGGAAAGCAAATGATCAATGTGAACACAGAACATCACGCATCATGTCAGTCATGCTAAGGTCATTTGTACTTTATCCACAGGACCATGGGGGACCATGAAGAATCTCTGGCAGAACGAGTAATCTGATTACTTAATAGAACCCCCCGGGGGGTACCAGGGCTGAAAGCTGACAACCACCCCAGGTGGCCTGGGCAAAGTCTCCTCAGTTCCCGTCAATGCCCTGTCAAGTCTGCAGACATGGAACTAGACACCTACATGCATTTCCGGTTGTCACAGGACCCAGAACCCTGTGGGAAAGGCCATGAATCAAACCCACAACTTTCTCTGACATATTCCGTATCTCCAGGCTTTGAAGAAAGTAAAAGAAGATCACCCAACAAAAGTTCTCCTGGAGCTGATGTCCCCATCTCAGCTACTAACCGATGACTAGGCTCACCTTTATGGAAAAACTGCTCTGATAACTGTTTATTCCAGAAGTGTCCAAATGCTCACCTCTCACTCTCTGTTGGACTTGTGGAAATCAGTCTTTCTCCCTGACATTGGGCCTGTTGCACTGAAAAGGTTCATCCTAAGTTCACTGCCACGTTCCGCACTGTCAAATCCAATGGTTGATTCTCTGCCCATATTTCCATCCAGTTCTCAGTAGCGCTTAGCAAAGTTGAGGACTCCTTCATTTTTAAATTCTCTCTGTAAAATTTTATAGTTTTTGTGCTGATAGTAACCCATCTTTTGTCAGATTTATTCCTAAATATTTATTTTGCTATTTTAAAACTCAGAGTTGTTTGTGTCTAGTATGTAAAAATATAATTAAATCTGACAAACTTTGTTGTGCCTAGCAACCTGGCTCAATCCATTTATTTAAGCATAATAAAATATCTATGGATCCTCTAGGATGTCTGCTTATGCAATTATGCCTTCAAATCATGACCGTTTTCTGCATTGGCGAAGGAACAATACTGAATAAAAATGGTAATACCATCTACGTTAGTTTTATGCCTGCCCTCAAAGGTAGCACTTGGCTATATCACAAGTAAGTAGGTTTTTGCTATGGGTTTGTGAAGGTCCTCCTTATCAGATTAGGAACTTCCCTCCTACTTCAGGTTTGCTGGGAGTTTTATTATGATCAAACATTGAATTTTACAAAAAGGCAGTTTCCCCATCTATGGCAATAATCTTACAGTGAGTTTTTTCTTTATTCTAAGAATGTAGAAAATCCATTAATTGGCTTTAAATTATTAAACCAACTAATTCCTGAGATAAATCCAAGGTAGTCATGATGTATTATCCTTTTTATATTAGTAATAATTTGCTATTACCGTATTTTGTTCAGAATTTTTTTCCTTCCCCTCTGTTTTTCTCACTTTTAATTGGGGGCCTACTGATCACATTATTTTTTTCAAAAATTCAATTTGGGGATATACAGACATTTACATTGGATATGTGTTTTCTATTTTACTGATTTTATTATTTTTTATTTTTTTGATGCTGGGGATTGAACCCAGGGCCTTGTGCATGCGAGGCAAGCACTCTACCAACTGAGCTATATATATCCTTTCTTCTTCTTCTTCTGATATGTGTATTTCTTGTTATAAATTTCCTTCAAGCATCATTTTAGTTGCATTTTAACAACTTGGATATCATATTTTCATTATCGTTCAGTTCAATCTTTTCCATTTTCCATTATGGTGTTTTCTTTGAACTCCAGGCTATTTTGAAGTACATTAATTAACTCCTAAGCATTTGGGAATTTCCAGTTACCTTCTCATTATCAATTTCTTACTTCATTCCACTTTGGAGAAAATCTATTTTGTATGGTTTCAATTCAGTGAAAGTCATTGAGATGTATGGGATTTTGGAAAAAGTTCTGTGTGTTCTTGAAAACAAAAATGTATTGTTGGGTTTGTCAAATTTATTCCTAAATATTTATTTTGCTATTTTAAAATTTATAGTTGTTTGTTTATATATGCAAATTACATTCTATATATGCAAATTAGGTCAAATTGAAATGTGCAGGTTCTCAAAAGATTTTAAATCTTTCCTGACTTTTGCCTGTTTATTCTATCAATTAGAAAAAAAATTTAAAATTTCCAACCATTATTGTATATTTATCTATTTCTTTTTTTTAGTAATGCATATTTTCGTTTTTATATATTTGGAAGGTGTGTTAGCAGGTACATATGAATTTAAGTGTGTTATGTATTGCTGTTGAAAAGACCTTTTAACATCATAAATTTTTCTTTTTATGTCTAGTAATTTTTTTTGCCTTGAATCCTACTCTAATCTGTTATTATTATACCTATACTAGCTTTCTTTTGGCTAGTATTCTCAAGATATTTCTTTTTCTACACTTTTAACTTTCTAATGTCTTTATATTTAAAACACATTTATTGTAAACATTACATAGTTGTCATTTCTTTAAAAAGCCAGTCTGGAATCATTTCTTTTAATTTACTTGCCATGTAATTCTTGATATGTTTGAGTTAAAATTATCTTATCACTATTTGCTTCATATTTATCTCTTGACGATATTCAATTTTCATCTACACTTTTCCCTTTTTAAATTACTCAATTATTGTTATTTCATTTTCCTCCCTCCATTAGATCCTCATTATATATTAATGCTTTAGTAATTATCCTTGAGATTACAATATATATTGACATGTTAAAATCTACCAAAATGAGGATATCACCACTTTCTTAGCACTGCCAGAACCTTCTAACATTTTAAAGCCATTTCTCCCTCCTGGTTTTCACAGTTATTTTTATCTGGTAGTTGAATTCTATGGGTATTTTCCACCTCCCAAGGCTTGGTGGTGTTGGCCGACAGATCTCAGTCCATTTACGATACACACACTCTTTCTAACCCTTCCCGGTCAACATCTGGACGCCCTTCCTTTTGTTTCAAGTATTTCTTTCAGTACAATTTAGTTTTTGTTATCTGAAGTGTCTTTACCTTAATTTTCTTAAGGATGTTTTCGCTGGATGTAGGACTTTAAGTTGGCATTTATTTTCAGTCACTTTTCTTTTCCCCAAAGTTTCAAACTTTCAAAAGCCTGTCCTTTTCTTCCCGCTCTCTGCACTTCAAGTTGGATATTTTCTACTTACCTGCCTACTGGTCTAATAATCCTCATTTTTACTGTGGTCTGCTCTATTTTTAACTATTAAATCTTAACTTCTGGGATCTTATTTTTTTTAAGGTATAGCATGTCCATGTGGGTTTTTTGTTGTTGTTGTTGTTGTTGTTATTGTTAACATAAATTCTGATTCTTTAGTGAAATTCTTTATGGTTTCTGGAAGAGATGAACCATAGATATTTCAAAATCTGTCTGAAAGATTCTCACATTGATCTCACCTGTAGATGCGTCTTTGTGGTGACTTTCAGTCATTTGGTCCCACGTCCTGGTGTGTGTGGTAACTTGTTAAATGCCAGACATTATGAACCTGGAAACCGTACCGACTCTAGCTAGCTGCTGAAACTCTTGATTAGCTCTTCGTTTCTCTAGCAACCGCTCTGTGCCACTGGACAAAGGCCCAAGGATGTCCCTTCCAGGGAGCCATGGGACCTCAATTTGGTCACACTTAAAGTCACTGAAAAGAATTCCAGGTTGTATCAAAAGCAAGGCACAAAGATTTATGTAAAGACAGAAAAGTGATACATATCCCAAAGGCAGAACATGCCCTCACCTCTCAGAGAAGACAGATTAACACACCCAGGGTCAACCTGATTTTATATATATGATTTATATTTTTATATTTAATTATACATATATATGTATGATGTGTGTATGTATGTGTGTGTGTGTGTGTGTGTGTGTGTGTGATTTTCCTGAAATAGAGAGAAAAGTGCAGGTTCTCAGGCAAGCTTCTTGAAAAATTAATTCCCACGTCAATCATCTGATATTTGGGGTTCGCCATGTTTCTTCTTGGTCCATCAGTTCGGCCACAGATCAGTTGGGGGCACGTTGTGTAGGTCTTTGAATCGGGTGACATTGAAATTGACCCTGCTTTTGTTCTCGTTGATCTGGCTCAAGCAAGCGCTAGAGGTTTTGTTCGTCTAACTGAAGGGGGAATCCTGGCCTGTCGTGCTGGGAGATGCGGGTCTCCATCTGCCAAGGGTCTCTTTTCCTCTCTTCCTGAGTGCCCACCTATCTCACTTTGCACTTATTTTCAGAGTCATGGGCCATTTAAAAAGTCTGAGGCCTCAGTGAGAGATTGAATAGACCTTTAGCTCATTTCTCGGTGGTTTCCTCCTTTTGAGGATATTGGCCCTACAAGCCCCTCACGGTCTGCATCTGCAAATCCTCAGTGCCATCTCGCGTGCCAGCAGGACAGCCATACGATCAGATCCCTTCCTTCTCCTCGGCCTCTAGCCCTGCTTACTGCAAAACAGCAAATGCCCCAAAGAAGGATCGTGCAGGTGAACTTGGGGCTCAGCTGAACGAGATTTCTCCTCTCCCGGATTTGGCCTCTCAGGTCCTGGTTACCTCGGTTGCTCTGTAATGTCTTCAGAGTTATTTTCCCGCCCCCCTCCTTTTAGTATATTTTATCTTATTTTATGATTTTTTAAAGAGGGAATGAAAGGGTCGGTCTATCCAAGCTACTCCAGCAGAACCAGAGATTCTCTATTACTTCCTTCAGATGCTCAGCAACAGTGACAACGATGCCCACTTTACTATGAGAAACTGAGGCGTAAGAGACTTAGATCATCTCACGTGAAAGGCCATTGAACGAACGGAGCTGAGTTTCATTTCAAGTTCCGTGTTCTTCCTACCACCCATCCCTCCACCAGAGCTCTCTGAGCATGACATCCAGAACAAAGGAACCCAGCCGGGAAACAGGGGTGGCTTCTCCGTACCCTGAGCTCTCCTCCTGCACAGGTAGGGATCCTTCTTCCTCCTCTCTGATCCTTACCGACAACCCTGCGGCAGCCTGCATCTCTGAAGTCGGAAAAACTGCTGAATAATTCATAAGTCAGGAGGGCTCGTGGCTCAACTCAACCTTGGATGAATCGCCTCCCTGGCCCCACCAAGATGAAGAAAAATATTTCCCTTACGCAGTAAATGGGGTTCAGAGAGAGGATTCATTAAGCAAGATGCAATTTAAACACATACGTTTCTCTGACTCACGCCGCACTCTCCACCAAAGGTGGTACTTAATAGAGTAGAGATGCTGTAATCTCTCCTCATACTGACTTTCTAAATTTAAAAAACACACAACGTTGCCACTAACGTCTCCGGGAAGACAGGTGGATGCGTCTGCACACACTTCTTAAGTGCCTGTCCTTTAAAAGGCATCTGTTACCGACTGTAATAGGGTGAGTCATAACAAACGCATTTATATTCATGTAGATAGAATCTCGGCTTCCACAGGTGTCTCGGTGTCGTGTACAATTGCCTAATGAACCCTTAAAATAAAATGCTGCCAATGAGAGCTAAGTTTGCAAACCCTATAAAGAAGATGAACTCCGTCAGGCTAGCACACGGGAAGCGCGGCAGCCTCGGTGTTTTTAATGGGACGGCCCTCGCACCACTCCTCCTGCGGGGAATAATATATAGGAAAATGATGTTTCTCCTTTGTGATTGCATTACCATATGGAGTAATTTTCCCTGACAGGGAGGTCATTTCATCTTGAACGGTGAAATGGAAGCTCGGTTCTGTGACGGCACAGGACAGGTTGACTTATTAAAACTGTTACATTACGGATTTTTTTTTATGAGTCTCCTTCACATTTGCTCTTGTAAAAGGATCAGAAGCCGGAATGCATTTGGAGAGCCCATCAGGAAATACTGAGGATAGAAATCAGACAGAATGGTCACGACTGCAAATGGGAAAATCATCCGGAAGCTCGGGTTCCAGGGGCCAACCCCGAGACGTCTCGCAGGGAAGCTGCAGAGCCGATGGGATGAGCATGGATCGGGGCACCAGCCTCAGAAGATCAACAGCCCAAGGTATAGGAAGAGCTCCCAGGCACCCCAGTTCACAGCAAGCTTCCACGTCCTGAACAAAATCAATAGTCCAAGTCACCCGAACGCCAGGGGAGGAGTGCCAAAATCTAGAAGGGGCTTCCCAAACCCTCCGAGAACTGCTGCCGGATTTCCTCAACACAACACCTTGCAAAAGCCGGGTTATGGGGGGGGGGGGGGGAGTCGTTCACTCAGCCAGCCCTGATGGGCTCCACGGAAGTGCTCCGACTAAAAAAGAAAAAACAAAATCACACGATTTGAGCTCCCAGGTCGCCCCTGGTCTGGGAGGGGAGACAGAGCGTGAGGTGAGCTCTGTACAAGGGAACCTGTCAGTCTCACTCCCTCCTCTGTCAGTACTAAGTGAGCACCTACCATCTTCCAAGCTCTGCACTCAGCCCCGGGGACAAGAGAGTCTTTGAGCAGCTACGATTTTAGTGGGAGAGACTCATGACAAACAAATCAATGATAAACTCAAAGTTATGGTTCAGGTGGCCAAGGAGCACGGCCAGCAGCCACATGCCGCTCTGTTCTGCTCCACACCGTCCCAAGCCGGGAGGAAGGGAGACTGCACCCTCTGCAGCCTCGTCCCTAAGCAGCAGGGTATCTCAAGATCTGTTCTGACTCAAAGATGCTCTGGGAACAGAGACACTTCATCCGCTGGGTCTGGGCTGTGAGGAAATAACCATGTGTCCTGAACAGGGACCGTGATGTGACATACAGTCAGAAGACCCTCGTGCCCTTGCTGCCTGCAGATGGCTGGCAGGAGGTGACAAACTTGGTGGAGACACACTCAGAGGCAGGAGCGGGCAGCCGACTCAGTCACACCCTGAAGCGAGTCTACCTCAGCTTCCCGTGTCAAGTCCCACCTGGTTTTCTCATTCCTGTGGACCCCAAACCCAGCACAGGGCCCAGGACATAGAGGGCAGCCAGTCAAAGTGTGGGGACTGTTGGTGGGAATGCGGATTAACGCGGCCATTATGTGAGAGAGTACGGAGACTTCTCAAAGTAAATTCAAAGTAGAATTGCCATTTCTGGACAGATATTCCAAGGAAATTAAATCTGTATATGGGAGACATCTGGACCACCACCACCCCCCCATTCACGACAGCACTATTCACAATAGCCAAGATACAGAAGCAACCTAAGTGTCCATCAGTGGATGAGGGGAGGAAGACAAATGTGGTATGCGTACACAGTGAAATACTATTCAGCCTTTAAAAAAGAAGGAGACCCTGCCATCTGCCACATAATGGATCTACCCAGGGAACATCATACAGGAAATGAGCCAGACACAGGAAGACCCGTGCGGCCTGATCTCACTCACATGTGAAGTAGAGAAGGGTGGTTATGGGATGTGGGGGTTGGAGGAGAAGACAGGAGGATGGGAGACGAGAGAGAGGAGGAGCGAGCCTGAGATGCACTGGACACTAGGATGACTACAGATGGTATGGTTTGGATATCAGGTGTCCCCCAGAAGTGCCTGTGTGTGCGGGAATGTTCAGAGGGGACATGGTTGGATCGTGAGAGCTGTGACCTCCTCAGTGCATCCTAGTTGGAATGGGCTGGTGGGTGGTAACTGTGGGCAGGTGGGGGGTGGCTGGAGGAGGGGGCTCACTGGGTTGTGCCCAGGGGGGTGCATCTTCCCTGAAGTCCCTTCCTCTCTCTCTCTCCCGCCCCCTCCCTTTCTCTCCTCCCCCACTTCCCGGCCACCATGAATGGAGTGGCTAGCGTCCCCACGCATGCCCCTCCGCCATGATGTTCTGCCTCACCTTGGGGACTCCAGCCATGGACTTGGCCCGCCGGGAACTAAACCGTGAAGCCAAAATAAACTTCTCCTCCTCTAAGCTCTTCTTGTCAGGCATTTGGGTCACGGCGATGCAAAGCCAACGCGGGAGGTAATGATCTACATTTCGAAATCGCGAGGAAGGCGGATTTTAAATGCTCTCGCCACGAGGAAACAATCACGTGAGGTGATGGATGGGTTGATGAGCTTACGTAGTCACCCTTGAATCCGTCCAAACATCACCTTGCACCCCCTAAAGAGATACGACTATTCGTTGCCAATTAAAAACAAAAATAAGTCAGACTGAGTTGAATGAATAACGAAGACAGCATCATTAGAGTAAGAGAAGTGCAGTCAGACAGCGGCCAACCTGAGGTCTGAATGGCCCTGGGAGGAGGGAGAGCAGAGTCCTCAGAGAAGCCTGGTCTGTCACCCTGCGAGCCCTGTCCTGCAGGCTGGCCCTGGGCTAGCAGCCTATTCACTCCTGGGGCTGCCTCGCAAACCAGCAGACACCGGGAAGCTGGAAACAGCAGAAGCCTCCTCTCCTGTGGCTCTGGGGCCAAGAGTCCTGAGCGCAGCACGACCTCGCTCCGCTGGGAAAGCGCTGGGCGGTGGGCATCCTGCCCTGGCGCTCCCGGCTCCTCCGCTGGTCAAGACGGTCCTTGAATGGCGGCTCCCTTGTTCCAGCCTCTGCTTCCCCGGTCACGCCCTTTCTCCTGCCACATCTCCTCCAGGCGTCCCTCATAAGGACACTTGTCACTGGCCTTCAGACCCACCCCGATCACTCCAGATGGTGTCTTCATCTCAAGCCCTTACCAGAAGCTGCAAAGACACCTTTTCCAAATCAGGTCACAGTCACGAGTCCTTCGGAGAGAGTCGATCTGTAGGGGGGATCGATATGCCGACCGCCGACACAGGTCGCATCGGTGACCTTGAAGGACAAAGAGTTCCTGACGCGGGGTTAAAACCTCCTCAGGGGTGAGAGCTAGCGGCTGTCTGCAGCTCGACTGTACAGACAACGCTGTGTGTTCCAAACACCTGCTTTTCTCCTGGCTCTGGAACTTGAGGGCAGGTCAGGAGAGAGCACCTACGTCACCCACCCCAGTCAAGGCCCTGGTGCTGGTCTCCAGAGGAGCCTGCCTGCCAGGCGGCACCTCACACCTGTCACCATCCGAGCCGGAGGGACTCCGCACACCCCGTGTGACTCTGCACGGGGGGACTCTGCCCCGGCCTCTGTCCCACACCCCGTTTCATTTTTCTGATTTTCAGATTCTTACTGGAACAAGCGCTAGTCTAGTCAGGAATAGAGTCCTCCTCGTGACTCATTGTGGTGGGACTTGGGGACCCTTGCCACAGGGGACTGCTTAGAAAGGACACCAGGGAAGGCCTGCGGTGGGGGTTGTAGAGTTGAGACCAGGGTGAAGACGAGGGACCCCCCTGTGGTGTGAAGTCCAGTTTCCTCCCCTGCACAGAGGGAGTGCACCCGAGTCCCGGCAGGAAACACAAAGCACAGCCACCTGGGGGCTTTGGAGGAGAGATTCATGAAGAGATCGGCGCAAGGAAGGGTCAGGGGTTAATAAAGCCAACGGGGCACATGCCGAACCCCTGAGCCAGCACACTGCAGAGCTGGTCCCCCCCTCCACCCCAGAGCTTGAAGTGCCCGTGGAGGGAGGAGCTGTTTCCAGAGCCGCCCAAGGAAGACACTGCAGAACCAGAGCCCGGCTGGGAGGAGAGGGAGGGTCAGAAATGTTCTGACCCCACTCCCTGCTGATCACTGGGGATCACCTGCAGCAGCTGCATCCCCCAGCCTCAGGGTTCCCCGAGGGGAAGGAGGCCGGCTGACGAGGCTCTCAGGGCTCAGCCTCCTCCGAGGGTACAACCAGGCAGAGAGGCGCATCCTGTGATCTGCAGGGGCAAGGAAAAGACCTCTCTCCCTCCGTGGGGATGCTGTAAAAATTAAATGAGACGCGTAAAGGAAGAACTTGGTACCACCTCTGGCCTGCTGTGCACACCAGGTCACCGCCTTGCGGATTCCAGGAATGAGGAGGAAGGTGGCCGGCCAGGAGGAAGAAAAGGAAAGTCCCAGGCGGCATGGGTTACTTACTGCTGTCCCATCTGCAGCACCTGAAACAACTTGTGGCCTGTGGCGCACCCTTACCGTCACGGTTAGACTTACAGACCTGGATTTTAAACTCTGGCTCAGCCCAGAGGAGTGGCCTCAGAGACCCAGAGCATCAGGGCGCAGCACTTGGTCAACACCTTAGTTTTGTTCTGTTCTGTTTGTTTCAAGGTTACTGGGAATGAGTCAGTTTTCCTAATGTCTTTTTCAGCAGATTCATCATCGGGGAGTACGGGAACACAATTGGTTGATTTATGGGTGTTGATTTTGCATGCGGCTGCTTTGCTGGGCTTATTCATGAGCTCTACAAGTCTTCTGGTGGCGTTTTTTTGGTCCTTCTAAGTGTAGGATCGTACTGTTGGCAGACAGACAGTCCGAGCTCTTCTTTTCCTATTCACATCCCTTTAATTTCCTTCTCTCGCCCAATCTCTTTGGCCAGTTTCGAATACTGTGTTGAACAGGAGTGAAAGTGGGCATGCTTGCCTTGCTCTTGTGCTTAGAGGAAACGCTCTCACTCTTCTCCGTTCAGAACAACGTTGGCCTTGGGCTTTCCATGCAGAGCCTTCCCAGTGTGGAGGCCAGTTCTTTCTATCCCTAGTTTTGGGATCTCTATAATGAAAACCGTAGAACATGAAAGAAAGAAATTACAGAAGGCCTCAGAAGATGGAGAGACCAACCCCCCATGTTCTTGGGTGGGGAGAATTAATACTGTCAAGATGGCTGCACCACCAAAAGGGTGGTGCAGATTCAACCAGTTCCCATCAAAATTCCAAAGACGTTCTCCACAGAGATTGAAAAAGGAGCCACGAAATTCATCTGGGGGAAAGAAGAGGGTCAGAATAGCCAAAGCAATCCTTGGCAAGTGAAGCAAAGCAGGAAGCTTCGCCTACTGAGCTTCAAATTATAACCGCAGAGTTAGAGGCACAAAACCAGCCAGAAGACCAACGGAACAGAGTAGAGGACACAGAGGCACACCCACATAGAGACAGTCATCTCACACTAGACAAAGGAGCCAAAACCACGTCAGAGAAAAGAGAGCCTCATTAACAAATAATGCTGGGAAAACCGGAAATCCACGTGCAGTGGGATGACATTTAACCCCTCTCTCTCACCCTGCACAAAACTCCACTCAAAGTGCATCAAAGACCTGGGAATTAGACCAGCAACCCTGCACCCCACTAGAGGAAAATGCAGGCCAACACTTTAACATGTCAGCTCAGGAGCTGACTTCCTTAACAAGACTCCCAAAGGGCAAAAAGCAAAACCAAAATCAACCAAAGGGACGGCATTAAATTAAGAAGCCTCCTGACAGCCAAGGAAACAAGAGCATGAAGAGGGAACCTATGGAAGAGGAGGAAAAAACTTTGCCACCAGCTCCTAGATGGGACATCGATATCCAGAGTATATACAGAACTCAAAAAATGAACACCAAAAATAAATAAATAAAATAACCCAATCCGTAAATGGGCAAAGGAACTAACAGACACTTCTCGAAAGAAGAAATACGAATGGTGAACAAATACAGGAAAACGTGTTCAGTGTTTTTAGCAATTAGAGAAATGCAAATTAAAATGACACTCGAGATTTCATCTCACTCCAGTCTCAAGAATACAAGCAACAATAAATATGGGCAAGAATCTAGGGATTCTAAGTTGCTAGTGGGACTGCAAATTAGTACGACCACTCTGGAAAGAAGTATGGATATTCCTCAAAAAACTAGGAATGGAACCACCATACAACCCAGCTGTCCCACTCCCTCGTATATATCCAAAGGACTTAAAATTAGCATATGACAGTGACACAGCCACATCAATGTTTATAGCAGTTCAACTCACAGTAGCTAAGCTATGGAGCCAGCCCAGGAGCTCCTCAACAGATGAAGTGACGGAGAAAATGTGGCCTATATACACAATGGAGTATTACTCAGCTCTAAAGAAGTACATGCCATTTCCTGGTCAAAGGGTGGGACTGGAGACTGTCAGGCTGAGTGAAGTGAGACAGTCCCCAAAGTCAAAAGTTGAATGTGGACTAACACAAAAGACTAACTCAAGATATATGGAAGCTAATTCAAAATAAGAGGGAGACGCATATGAAATAAAGGACAGAAATAAGATCAGAGGAGTGGACAAAGGGGAATGGAAGGATGGGAGAAGGGATAGTATAGGGAAAGTCAGCGGGATTGAGATGACCGAACTTTCCCGCGTACACGTACGAATACACCACAGTGAACCTCACCATCACGGATCGCCACAAAACACTGATTAAAAAAAAACTATAAGTCAATAGCAGAAAGAACAGCACAGGGAAGGGCACAGAGGGTGGTGGGGAGGGAAGGGGAAATACGGGAATTGAATTAGAACAAATTATATTCCATGCTTCTATAATTATGTCCTAGTATATCTGATTGTCATGTATAACCAAGAAGAACCAATAAAAATATTTTCACCTAATTAAAAAAAAAAAAAAAAGGATGTAGCTCAGTGGCAGAGTGCTTGCCTAGGATGCACAAAGTCTTGGATTTGATCCCCAGCACTGTAAAATACACACACACACACACACACACACACACACACACACACACTCGCATCATCTCTGCAGCGATGCCATCAAGTATCCAACTTCTAGGCTGCGAGGTGGGGGGCCCCCTCCTATCTCCAAATCAGTCCATCAGAGTAAAGTCTTGGGGCCTGCCTCCGTGGCTCATTACCTGTCAGTCTTGGTGTCTAGGAAAGAGCACAGTCCAGAGGAGGCTCACAGAGCCTCTGGACATGTGCGCACACACACCTCCAGCCCTGGAGGAGTGCAGGACCCCGACTGTCAGGCTGACAGCAGCTGACAGACAGGTGGAGCCTTTGCATCTCACGAGAAGCCTGGGAGCATCCTCACATCTCCGTGATTTTGAAAGTAGCGTGCTATTTAATGCATGGATATAAATTAGTCATTTGTCAGAGGCGTCTCTGGTGCTGGCTGGCTGCCTTTTTCTTCTGAAAACTGAATTCTCTACTGAAATGTTCTCTTCCCCCTTTGCACGTGCTTTGTCCACTCTGATCTAACACAAGACGATTCTTTATGCTGCTGTGTCTTTGGAAGCCATGTGGAATTCCTCCCAGAAAATCCAAAATCAGAGCCCACACTGTGCCCACAGGGCCTGCATCTCTTAAGTGGGAGAGATACAGCATGTGTTGGGGTAGCAGCTGAGGCATGGGGAGGTGACCCAGGAGGGGCACATTCAGGCACACACGGAGAGCGCTCACAGAGGGAAACATGAAGAGAGACTGTGTCCATGGCACCTTGCTGATCCCCAGATACCTGCCCCTTGAAGTGTGGTGGTATTTCCTGTGCGCACAGTCTGATTCTGACTTCACCTGCAGCTCCGTGAGTAGCTGTGCCTTACGTGATGTTAGCAAAGGAGAAGCAAATAGAAATCTCAAAAGGGACATGTACAGATGGAGGCCCTCTTTTACCGTGAGTGGTTTGCTGGCTGTTGTAGCTCTGCAGGGCCACGAGAGCATGCCAACGCTAGCCTGCTGGAGGGAACAGGAGAAAACATGCAAGAGAGCCAACCTGTCTCTCAGCCAAGGGCATCTGTCCTACATCAGACACCAGCCAGCCACCCCCCCGACACCTGAGGGTTGCAACACAGAGCAGAAGAGTCTCCCTGCTGAGCCCAGCCAGAATCGCCTACCAAAATGAGCTGAGCACACGAGGACTGTTTCAAGGCCCAGGGTGGGTGGTTCTTCATTATCATCAGCCTTCACGTCTAGGGAGATGCAAAGTGAGGTTTGAATCAGCTGCTGCGATTTTCAGTCCTCCTTACAATCCCTTGGAACGAGAACTTCTTTACCCCTGAACGTCTTCCTCCATGATGGAGTTTTTTGATTGGATCCAATAGAGTCTCTAACCCCACGAGAAGGCTGGGATGACTTTATGGTAGATACAGATAAGGAGTCGATGTAAAGGTGGTGCCTTAAATTCAAGCACAATTATGAACCAGAGAAAGTCCCCCGTGACGTTCTCCCTTGAGCACAGTCATTATTAAGAACGGGCATTGGTTCTGGGGGGGGAATAAAAGAGGTTTTGGCCAGATAAAATGGAGTTCCCCTGAGTGGGAGAATCATCGTAAGCGGTCACACCATTCATCCCCCTGTCCTTGGGCAGAATCACACTAAATCCATCGCAGATGGTAACAAGTGCTCCCACAGTGCCCAGAGTCTGCCTGCTTTGTTATTAATGCGTCAAACGCGGTGGAGTCAGATCTGGAATGTCTACTAGAGTCCCACGTGGACAGAGATGTGGCTTTTAAGCAGTGATTGGATCTCGAGGGTTCTGAGAGCATTGGTGGATTAATCCATTAAGTGGGATTAATCCACTTGATGGATTAATCCACTGATAACTGGATGAACTCCTGGGAGGCAGGAACCAGTGGGAGGAAGTAGTGGAGACGATGGAGACATGACCTAGAAGGGTTTATCTTCTCCTCAGCCCTCACCCCTTCTCTTTCTCTCTGCCTCCTGGTTACCACCAGCTGAGTAGGCTCCCTCTGTCATGCCGTCCACCATGGTGGTCAGCCTCACCTCAGGCCACAGCAGTGGAGACGGCCAGCCATGGGCGGAAAAATAAATCTCTCCTCCTCCAAGCTGCTTTGGTGAGGAATTTTGGTCCCAGCAGCAAAGCTAACACAGATCCTCAGGGTTCCAACTCCAGCTCTTCCATGCACAGGCTGTGACCACAGGTAGGTGACGTCCCTTCTACATCTGAACCTCTTCACCTGTAAACCGAGAACAGCAGCAGCGCATGCCTGCAGAGCTGTCCCGAGATCAGGTGAAGTCTGGGCGGGCTCAGCACGGCATCTGGCACCCGGTACACCCTTCCTGAACCGGCTCTTACCTTCGCTTCTGGCTAATATTTAATGTATTCGTCACTTTCTGACAGATATCACTTCCTGCCATCAAAAGAGAGACCAGAAGCAGATGGCATTCAGAAGTTTCCTTCTGCTTAAAACCAAAAATACAACTATTTGGCCTTTCAGTCTCTCTTTTTCTAGATAAAATATTCAAGGAGTCTTAGGCAACTATGGTGAACATACTGGAGCATCAACTCACTCAGTGGAGTGCAAAGAACTGAGCTTCAGGGCTGGGGCTGGGGCTCAGGGGCAGAGCACCTGCCTAGCACATGTGAGGCACTGGGTTCAGTCCTCAGCACCACATAAAAATAAAGGCATTAAATAAAGGCATCGTGACCATCTACAACTAAAAACATGGTTCAAAATGAGCTTCGACATCAACTAAAGCAAGGCTGGTGTTCAAGTTAGGTATTTCCCAGTCGAATGCCTTTAGGAACGGGACGTGATCACCTTGCACCTGGGTTTCTACCTCTATAAAATGGGGGCTGCCTCCCTCATGGGGTCCTCTTAAGAACCAATAGTGATTAGCTACGATTGGTCTCCATCTTTGAATCCCAAAGACAACGCGGAACAAAAACCTCAAGTCACACACGGAGCCCATCGGAAAGGCCTGGCCTGGGGGTGCCACAGCCTAGGGGCACCTTAGTCCCCATCTATCATCCACGGGAAGGCTGACGCCCTGTGAGAACTCAGCCCCAGAGCGACCCCGGTGGCCTCTGAGCCAAGGTTTGGATGACAATGGGATTAAGCTCTGTGACATGCTGCTAAAGGGCGCTCCAAGGAGAAGGGACAGCAGTGCAAGGTGCCCGAGGCAGGAGTCAGCGGGGCACACTCACCTCCTGCCCCTGGGCCAGCGCGGCTGGAGCCGTGAGCAGCAGGGGAGGTGGTGACGCACCTGGAGGGTGGGACAGTGGGGTCTGCCGGGGGTGCAGGGAGGCCTCGGGGCTGGTGAGCCGAGGGGAAAACAGGGCCTGATGTGCTTGGGGCGACCCCGGGTGTCGTGCAGGGGACAGACTTGTGGGTGCAGCGTGAGCAAACAGAAGGAGGAGACATGTGATGAGGCTTCTCACTGAGCAGAAGAAGGTGGCCTCCCGCAGGTGACACCAGAGGAGGTTAAGAAGTGGCTGAAGACTGGACGTGCTAGGAGGTCAGCTTGCTGTGGAGGGACGTGGAACGTGAGGGAAGGAGAGGGACTCGGGACGCCACCCTGGACTTCGGCATGAGTGTCCGTGCCTGCTCCCGCCTGAGGGTCCCTGTCATGCACTTCACTTAATTGGAATGCCCCCGGCCCCCGACTGTCCACCCCGCCCTGTTCCTCTCCACCTCTCACTCGGTGTCACTCTGCCAGTGAGACCTTCCCTGACCGCCGCCACCTGCAAAATGGTGCTTCCTGGCACTTCCTGAACCCTGGAGCTGCTGGTTTCCTCAGTCCTGCGCGCCCCTTTTGGCGTGACCGACATTCAGCTGCTTATTCGCCCTCTGCCCACCCCCGACGCGGCGCGTATCCTAGAACCCCACTCGGGGTGGCTTTGAACAACAGCAGCGCTGTGCCTCGTAGCTCTGATCCAGGGCCAGGAGGGTCGGTGCCTCCTGGGGGCTGTGAGGGAGAGCCTGCCCCTCGCCTCCTGAGGTCCCCTGGACCCTGGCAGTCCTCCCCGGTCCCTGGCTCCCAGCAGCATCGCCGGACCTCACTTCCTGTGCCTGTGTGTGCACCTGTGTGCCAGCCCGTCCTTCTTACAAGGACAACAGGTACACTGGATTGACAGCCCGCCCTGCACCGCCAGGACCTCATTTTCACGTGACGACGTCCGTGTGACCCTAGCTCCCGATGAGCTCACACTCGGAGGTCCTGGGGATCAGGGCTTTCACACAGGAGCGTTTCAGGGACACAGGTCAACCCTCCCCGTCTCCAGCTGGAATGTGAGCTCCTTGGGGCGGGAACCGAGTTCTCATTCACCGTCTCGTTCCCTTTCCCTGCAGACTCCCCAGCACACAGCACCTGCTGAAGAAATCTATTTGTTCAACAGGTAAACAGAGAAAATCAGTGTCGGGGGGACTGCAGGGCTCACGTCCGCCCAGCACCTCCCGTGGACGGTGAGGGTGACAAGCTCATTAGGACCCCAAGGAGAGCTGCCCATCAGGCCATCTCGGCCGCAGGTCGGGCTGCAACTGAGGACCCGGGAGTCGTCTGCAAGCTCAGGACCTCTCAGGCCTGGAGACCAGAAGGGCTCACCTGGGGACAGAGGAGCACCAGGTACCTCAAGGAAAAGGAGAGGACCCAGCAAAGGAGACCAGGGAAGTGGTGGCCATGCTCAGGAAAAACCACCCGGCAGAGAACGGTGACCAAGAGCCCGAGCTGGACCAGAAAGCATTCAAGGAGGAGATGGTCACCTGGGCCCGCGGCTGCGGGGGTCCCACAAGAGGACTGGCCACGGAATTTGGCAAAACTGTTGACAAAACCCCAAGTGGAAGGGGATAGAGAGAATAGGCGATGAGGAAGCGGGGTAAGGGGTACAGACCCGTCCCCTGAGGGGGTGGCAGGGAGGGGACCAGATTGCAGCAGCAATGGGGAAAGAGACTGCTGACCAGGCTGCTGGTGGCTGGGATCAGAAAGGGGAGGGGGAGCCCCTCCAGGCTTCCAGCCCCTTTGCCAGGGCTCCGCAGTGCAAGCTCCACGGACCTGGTCCTGCAGACCTCAGGAACCCGCGGGTCTGTCCCGCACGGGTCTGTCCCCACACAGGTCTGTCCCCGATGGGAACGTCCAGGGCCATTTTCCTGAGACTCCCTGTGTCCAGCCACCCTTTCCCTGGCCTCACTCCCTCCTCATGGCCTCGCAGACACTGGAGGACCGGGTCCCCGGCCCAGGGAGCCTGAAGGGTGACAGGCAGTGGCACAGAGGGCTGCAGAGCGGCAGGCTCCCCAGGGACAGGAACCACCACTGCACAGTTTCAGACCCAGCTCTCCAACAAGCCGTTTTCTCCACGCGAAATCACAGCGGGAAATGACCGCTCAGAAGCCGGGGGCAGGGAGGGAGCCCAAGAGACCTGCCAGTGTGAGGGCTGGCGGCCTGGGAGAGGCACCCGTGGGGGTGCCCCCACCCTGCCTGGTTTCCATGGTTTCCGATCTGCCGCCTGGAGGACACTGATGAGCAGCCCCGAGAAGGGGGCCCTGCTCCTCCCCACCCCTCGGAAGCCCCTGGAGGCGCGTGCTTGGACACCGAGGTCGCCTGCCCACCTGCGCCTGAGCCGTGGGGGTGGACGCAGCCCAGCCTTGGCAGGTGTGGGTACCCAGGGCACCTGCGCCTGGCAGCTGGGCACCTGCAGAGCCATGCCCCTCAGGAAAACAGGAGCTGAGGGCTGAACTGGGGCCTCAGGGCCTGGCCAGCCAGGTAGCCAAGTGCCACGTTCTGGACGGGGATGAGGCCACTCTGGCTGTGCAGCCCCAGGGAACCACAGCCCGACTCCCAGGCCTCTGCAGCTCCCAGGCACTGCCCCCAGGTCTGTGCCCCTGGAGTGATTCCCAAAGGGTCATCTTGTGTTATTGGGTGGACAGGGCAAAGCTTCCAAAGTCCCCCAGGAGCGATCCACAACATTTCCAGCTCAGGAAGACGAGCATTCCCTGCGGGGCCGATGAGAGTGGACGCCATGGATTCACATGAAGTCATTCCACACCTGTTTGCCAAAACCCCACTTGGTCAACTGCAGTAAGGAAGATGTCCTCACAGGGGAAGCTGGAGAGTGGGGACCTGGGACCCACCACTACTTTGGCAACTTCCCAGGAGTTTAATGACTTCTACATAAAAAGTTTTAAAAACAGAGTTAGTCTTGGCTATATCCCAACTAATATGCTATGGACAAGGTGATAAGCCCTGTGCCCTGTGTTCAAGCTTGAAGTCTAGCTGGGCAGGAAGCTACCCACATACACCCAGTCGATCACAGGAATTTAGAAGAGATCGCAGGAGCCAGGCATGCTGTGGGCACCTGTAGTCCCGATTGCTCTGGAGGCTAAGGCAGGAGGATCAGGTGAGTCCACAAGGTCAGGGCAACACAGACAAACCCTGTCTCTAACAAAAAGAAAGAAAGAATGAGAAAAAAAGAGGAGGAGAAGGAAGGAGAGAGGGAGTAAAGGGAGGAGGGGGAGGAGAGAACTAAGACTGCTGCAGTCCGGCTGCAGCAAACCAACCGGGGGTGACGAGCAACTGGTGTAGATTGATGCAGCAGGAGTGGGAGCCGTTTATTGTAGGACAGGAGGGGTATTTATACATTCCACATGGCTTATCTTAATTAGCATAAACTCGATACAGCAGTCAACCAATAAGGAATCTCCACACTTCATGGCTCGCTGGCGCTACTTCACAAACCACTCCCCCTGGCAAAATGCCAGGCGCCACCTTGACTTATTGACAGACTCTGACCTAAGATGACGGAGATGGCGTGACTTGCAGACCAGGGCAATCCAGCAGAACTGTGGTGCACGCCACGTCTGTCATCCTCCACTTTCTAGCAGGGTGTTTTTTAAAAAGGAGAAGGTGCGATTAGCTTTAATTGCCTAACTTCACGTCATGTATCCGGAAACGATCATGTTGACAAGTGACCGACACGAGGCAGCGTTCCGTGGCGCCTGGCGTTCATCATCATCATCATTTAAACTCATTTCCCACCCGCAGCTCGTCTCCGCTGGACGGGCTGAGACACATGGCAAGTGCCCAGCGGCCATCTGTGGAAGGGGCTGCTGGGGTGGACGCTCAGGTCCACCCTGGGCCCCGCTGGCTTCAGACCTTGGTGCCACCCCTCAGCAGGTCACGACCCTGGAGAGGCAACAGCAGTTCTGGGAGCCTGGGCTCCCTGCCCGTGACCCTGTCCACCCGACAGAGTCCCCGTGAGGACCGCGATCGGCCTCCCACCGCTGGTCCTGCGGTCACTGTCCTGTAAGGGAGACCTGGAAGAGGGCTTCGAGGAGGCCCAGGCAGAGAGCAGCCAGCAGCCCCACGGATCCCGGCCTGGCCCCAACACTGTCCCTGGAAGATGAGTGTCCCTGTCCCTTTATCCACTCTGGCTTCTCCTGTCCCCCTGGTCCACAAACATCCTCAGAGAGTGGCTTGGGTGCACTGAGGAAGGAGGGAGGCCAGAGGAGAGAAAGAGAAGGGGAGAGGGAGAGGAAGAGAGGGGAGGGGAATGGACAGGGAGAGGGAGGGGGAGGCCGAGGAGGCCGGCCCTGCCCCGGAACCCAGGGCGGCTCCCCCAAAGCCTCTGGTGGAACACAGCAAGCACAGGACAGATGGGCAGCTCGGCTCGGGTGCCGCCTCCCCGTTCGCTGTCCTCTGCCTCCCCCTCCTGGGCTCCAGGTCCCATCGCCCACCGCGGCCATCAGGCAGGACGGAGCCCAGGTACAGGAGGACCCTGAGCTGCCAGGAAACCGTCTGGAATCTGGAATCCTGGGTGGCTCCCGAGGTCTTCCTACTCAAAGGACAAGACGCCACACTTAGGCCACGGCAGCAGAGCGATGTCATCCCCCGCACAGCCCCTGCCGTGACCAGACCCCGGTTCCCCGGTGACGGAGGCTTGGCCCCTGCTGCCCCCGCGCAGCCCGTGCCCAGGAGGCTGCTCGGGTGGGCACCAGGCTGAGCCTGCAGGCCCAGGCCAGCAGCACTGTGACCTCGGGGAGCCCAGCCTGCTGCAGGTGACACCTACCCTGCCAGCAGCCACCCCGGAAAGCACCCGCCTTAGTGACCGCCACCGCCCACTTCACCGCTCAGCACCTGCCGCCTCCTGAGCGCCGAGGGGCACACGTGGCCCCCTGTTGGCGCGCACGCCCCAAGCAGCCCTGGGGACTCCACATCCCGGTGTCCAGGGGCAGGTGCTGCGGTGTCCCTGGCCAGAGCCACCATCCCTTCTCCAGGAGCCCGTGGCAGCTGTCCCTGGTTGGACCTCTGCCCCCCGCAGGCCACAGGTGCTCCCTGACTTTCAGCGGGGCTCTGGCCGGGGGACCTTGAGGAAGTTGAACTATCGTTCACCTAAAACCTATTTACTAGGCCCGAGCCCTGGAGCTGTGCGGCGGAGCCCGGCTGCCTCCACACCCTCGGAACACGGACTCGGCCCTCAGCTGGACCAGACGGTCAGACGCACACACAGAGTTTTTGATTGTCCAGTGTGGAACATCCCCGTGTAACGCATTGAACACGCCGAAAGGGCGTCCCAGAACGGTCCCCTGAGCTCAGTTCAAAGGCAAAAGAGCCACGTTGAACCGTATGAGACGAGGCACTTGGAACCGGGCTTTCAGAATGCCGGCCGATTCTGCCTCCTGCAGATCCGCTAGTGCCCACCCTCCAGTGTCACTCAGGGGTGAGGCAGAGTCCCTGCAATGACCTGTAAGTCTAAGGCAGCCTCTCTGTCCTCCTCCACTGTCCTCCCTGCCCTGCTCTCCCTGGAACTCCCCCGGCACACTCCTGCCTCAGGACCTTTGCTCGGCTGTTCCCTCCGCCTGGAGCACTCTTCCAAGCCCACTCGCCTGCCCACCTCATCTGCTGCGGTCTCTGCCCAGTGCCAGTTCCTCGGGAGACCCTTTCTCACCACCCTCTTAGGGCTACAAGCTAACCTTGATCCTCATGGCAGACCGACTGGAAAAATGACCACCATCCCCGTCCCCCACCCTCATGCTATGGCTGCATCTTCTGCAAAGCAACTCTGCAGCTGCCTCCTCTCGGGCACAGCCTGCCTGCACCTGCAGTGGCCAACAGCCTGTGCCAGGAGTACCAACTCGCCTCCAGGGGAGAGTTCAGGAGGCCCTGGATGCTTCTCCCCCCGCAGAACCTGCTTCCACCATGAAACCCAGCCTGGGCAGGCCTGTGGGCAAGGAGAGACCATGTGGATCAGAACCAAGAGGTGCCGAGGCCATCCTCCACCAACCTGCCTCCACAGGCACAGAGGAAGGAGACGACCTGAGACCAGAGCTGCCTGCTAGGCCAGTCTACACGGCAGACTCAGAACCACGGGCCCCCTAAACACCATCAGGTTTGTGGCTGTTTGTTATGCAGCAGTCGCTGACTGATCTACCTACCCTGAGCACTGGCCCCCATCACCCGCCCTGGTCTCTTAGTACTTCTTACCTCCTGATATGCTATGAAATGCATGCATCTGTGGTGTTGATTTAATACTGTCTCCCCTCTGTTTAGACTGCCCACAGCGGCACCTCCTCCAGGAAACCCCTGTTTTGCTCACAGGTAGATCCCCAAGTGCCTAGGAGAGTGCAAGGCACATAGTAGATGTTCAATTAAAAAAATTTGAGATGGCATTTCACTGTGTTGCCCAGGCTGGTCTCCAACTCCTGGGCACAAGTGATCCTCCCACCTCAGCCTCCTCTGTGTCTGGGATCACACCACGTGCCTGGCTAAAGTGGCTCGTAATAATTATAATCACCAATAATTTCCATATGAAAGGGTATTTCTGTGTGGTTCTGATCTGTATGCGCGCAGGGGATGGAATGAGGGCCGGGCACATGCTTGGCAGGCGCTCTACCACCGAGCTACAGTCCCAGCCCCTCAAAACAAAAGATTTAAAATTAATTCTGGAAGCGGACGGAGATAACCATCTCCACTAGCCCTGTGTGAGCCCTGGCCTGATGACGGACAGGAAGCCACACTGCAGCCAGTCAGCCTGACCCATGGTGTCCCATCGCCCCCTCTACTGGGGGACACACAGGAAACCAGTTGAGCATAAATGGATCACTTCTGGTAACTTTGCAACAAATACTTACGTCGTCAGAGTTTTATTCTTTAGAGAAAAGTAATCAGTGAATGATTAGTGGGGATTCATGGTCTATGACAAATTCTACCAAAAGCTCCAGATTCTTATCTCCTACCTGCTTTCATGCACCGGGGACAATTTCACTGAAATAGCTGCAGAATTGAGATCCTGGGACCTTCTGTCGATCGGAGGATGCCCACGCCCTTGTCCCATTTGCTGAGAAAGCCGACGCAGAGTGGAACCAACCCGAGACCAACAGCTGGCCAGCGGCCGAGCTGGGATCAGAACCCAGGTGTCCAGCTCCGAGGCTGGTGATGGCATCACTGTACTGTCCTGCCCACCGCCCACCCTGTTTAGAAAGCCCAGGGCGGAAACGTCGCACCCCTTAAAGGAGGAGAGGGAGGGAGAGAGAGATTGATTCTCGAGGAGGGGAAACATGAACCGAATTCTGAACATGAATAGAGTTTTAAGGGCGACAAGAGGGGAGAGAAGCCGCTGTCATTTGTTTAGGATGCTGTGGAATTGCCTAAAGGACAGACTCATCCCCAAGGAGCAGGAGCGGCGGCCATAGAGCAGCATCTCTGATCCCAAATGCCCTGGTAGCCAGGCGCCACCCCCGGGGGCTCGAGGGGGGTGGCCGCATGGAGACGCCACTCGAGTAAACACGGGGAAGCTCCAGACATGGGAAAGGTACAGACTCCGTCCTCTTCCTCATCTCCCCTCTAAGTCCGGCCGCTTCTCTCTTAACACTCCTGGACCCCAACACCTCTCGCTCACAGCCGCAGCTTGTTCCCGGACCCTCTGGTCCCCATCCCCACTGCCCACCCCTCTCTATTTCATCTCCAAAATCATTAGAGTGATGTTTTCGTTGTCCCCAGGCCCCTTCCTTTCTTGTCACCAAGGTGCTGGTCTTGCAGAACCTCTTGGCATCAGAACTGGTCCCTCCTCCGTGTGGGTCGACTGTCTCCACATCCTGAGGAGCTGTCACCTCACCCACACGGACAACGTGGTCCTGCTGCAGTCACGGACGATGCACCTCCAAGTCCTCCCCAACCCTCGGGCCTCATCTCTGTCCCCTGCCCCCTCCTCCTGTTCCTCAAGCACAGTCTTCCCAGGTATCCACACAGCTCCCTTCCTCATGTCCCTCGAGTCCCTCTCCACGCGGGTGGCACAGCAGGACGGGGGACATGGGCTGTCGGCAGCCATCACCCCAGCAGATCAGTTTCTGTCTCAGTGCTGCCCACGTTACTGTCCTGGCATTGCTGACTCTGGAGCAGGTGGAAACAGGTGTCCACGTCACTGTGCTGCCAAGTTCTGAGTGACTCCCGTAGACGGGGACAAAGGGGCAGCAAGAGGGACCAAGCAAATCACACTCCCTCCAGCCTTTGTCAGTGTCACCTCATGAGCTATGTCCCCGCCCACCCACATGAGACAACCCCCACCCCCGGGTCCCACAGGGCTTTACTTCCTCTGTGACATGGTCACCCTGTTTGTTATCTGTCCTTCCTCCCAGGATGCAAACCTCATGAAGACGAGGATGAGTGTGTGTATGGAGAGTGTGTGAGTGTGTGAGCAAATGTGTGTGAGAGAGAGAATGAGTGTTTGTGAGAGTGTGCAAGTGTGTGAGAGCAAGTGTGTGTGTATGTGTGTGAGTGTGTGGGTGTGTATGTATGAGAGTGAGTGTATGTATGTGTGTGAGAGTGCATGTGTGGGTGTGTGAATGTGTATGCATGTATGTGCATATGTGTGCATGTGGGTATGGGTGTGTGTGTGTGTGCTTGGGTGTGGGTGTGAGTGTGTAAGTGTGGGTGTGTACAAGTGTGTATGAGTGTGGGTGTGTGGGTGTGGTATGTATGATTGAGCGAGAGTGTAAGTGTGTATGTGTAAAAGCGTGGGGTGGGGTGTAGGTGTGTAAATGTGTATGTGCAAGTCTGTGTGAGTATGCATGAGTGTGTATGTGTGTATGTGTGAGAGTGTGTGGGTGTGAGTGGGTGGTGAGTGTGGGGAGAGGATGTGGGTGTGTAAGCGTTAGTGGGTGGGTGGGTGTCAGCGTCAGTGTGGGTGTATGAGTGTGTGTGAGTGTGTAAATGTGTGTGTGAGTGTGTGCGCGTGCGCGCTGGCTGCCGGGGCTCACTTCTCTCTGTCTGGGGTGCCCGAAGCCAGGCGCCCTCCTCTGGCAGACACAGGGGACAGGCGGCCTGGGTGGCGGGGAAGGGCCCAGCGGGCTCTGTGGCCGCTGCCTCCTCCCGGCTCCTTGCACACGGGCCCGCTGTCCCCTGTGCAGCAGGACGGGCCTGTGCCGCCGCCGTGGGCCGGTGCCGGTGGCCCCTGTGGCCCTGCGCACGGGGAGGGACGGAGCCGGGAGCAGGGTCCCCAGCAGCCCCGGGAGGCCCCGCCTCTGGCCCGCGGAGAGTCCACTGCGGGGACCGCTCCTTCCTGGGGCCGCGCCGGGCCATCCTCACCGCGGCCACCAGAGGTCGCTGGGGCTGCGTGCAGCGCGGAAGGCGACCGCGGAGGCCCCGAGCTCTTGGAGGCGGCGCAGGGGGGAAGAGGCTGCCTCCCCGTGCACGGGGGCGAGGTGCCATCGGACAAGGGCCGCCCGGTGGCACCTGGAGCCGAACCCTGCCCGCCGGGCTGTGGGGCCAGTGGCCTCGGTGTCCCCTCAACCAGGACAGCTGTCACCCTTTCGTTGTAGAGAATTTGCCAGAGAGGCTCCCGCGGACGCGTTAGGGCCCCGCCAGGCTGAGCGGTCCCTGCTGCTTCCCTCCGCCCTCTAACAGGACCCGGCGGATGGGCGTCCCCTCCACTCCACCAGGACCTGCGCGAGGCCGGAACAGGGGGGTGTGCTTTTAAGCTCATTATCATGAACACTTCAAATGGACCTGATGGGAGGGACAGGGACCGCTCCCAGCTCCCAGCACCTGGCCTGGCACACAGTGACTTTCACCAGGTGACTTCCCAGTGGCCACCTCCTAGGTGCTCTAGTAAGTCACCAGGATGTCGGGGAAGCAGGGTGACGGTGCCCAGGGGCTCAGTCTACTAGCAGGACTCCTTCATTTTGCCATCTCCCCAGGAAAGGTGAAAAAGTTGAGGGTGGGGTGAGGAGGGGTGGGGTGGGGGCATCTCACCTAGCAGCCAAGCGTCCTGGAAGAAACCTCAGCTTGGCGCTGAGGGAGGCACAGGTGCTCATGAGGTCAGAAGGGTCAGGGGCACTAAGCCTGATCCCAGGCAGCTGCAACATCAAGTGCAAAGGCCCTGGGGCTGCAGGAGGCACAGCCCTGCTCCGCGCAGTCAGTGAGACTGGCAGCACACTGATCGCGACAGCCAGGTTCAGAGGGACCCACTCCATTCAGGCGTTTCCCAGGCTGGGCAGGGCCTGAGATGAAGAGACCTGAACACATCCTGGCTGTCCATCCCTCCCTGCGTCCCTCCCAGAGCATCTCCTTGTGAGGTCCTCTGTGGCCGAGGTCTTAGCCCGTGAAGGCTGCTATAACAAAAACGCCCCACGCCGGGCAGCTCATAAAGAGCACAAGTTTGACTCGCCCCTCCTGGAGGCTGGGGGCACATTTGGTGTCTCTCCCAGGTGTCTCCCCCCTGAGCATCCTACTTTGGTGGTGGAAATGAAAGGAAGGCAGTTGGTGGGACTGGACATCGGGGAGATCAGCAGGGCGGGCAGACGGTAGCTGGAGATCAGCAGGGTGGGAGGATGGAGGCCAGGCCTCACTTTTCCCATCTCCTGTCGGACCCACCTCCTGGCAGAGCCTCAGGTTCTCACTGGAGCCCGAGAAACCTGGCCTCTCCTCCACGCTCCTCTCTGCCTCCACTTTCCGGCCTGGCTGCCTCTCTCCTCTTTCTCTGCCCAGGGCCACCCTCACTCTCTCGCTCCCTCTCAGAGCGAGGGTCCTGCTGACCCCACCACCTCTAGGCTGGACAAGCCCCCGGACCCCACTTCAATAGGCCTCCAGAGAGGCCTTGTCCAGCCTCCCTACCTTCCCCTATAGTCATCCTCTTAATTTAACTTTTATCAAAATCAGCAACTGAGTAGCTCCACGGGCTCCACAAACCTCTGAAACCCCCCCAAGAGCTCGGGGTGCACATGCCAAGCTTCTGGGGTTCCCCCAGGTGCCCGGCGCCTGAGCCCTGCGCACACGTGGCCAATGCTTAGGACGCACGTGAGTGAGGAGCGTTAAGGTTCAAGCCCCCGCGTACCAGGTCCTGTCCTGGAGGGCAGCTTTGTCCCCGGACACCCTCGTCATTGGCATATCCTCTGTGGCTGCCCTGTCCTGTTGGAAACAGGGGTCTCCGCTCAGACCTTCCCCTCGTTTCTCTCTCGCTCTTGTGGGGTCTGAGCAGCACGGTCTCTGGGTGGTCACCTGCCTGGGTGTGCATGCCCTCTCTGGTCCCTGGAGGGCAGGTCCCGGGCTACCCTGGGCACTGCCCGTATCCTCAGGGTCCAGAGCAGCCCCTGGCACCCAGAGGCCACCTGACTTCTGCTGGGTGCCCAAGTATCGGTGCCTGGGACTCTGACACCCCGTTGGGCGCTTCCTCCAGGTCCAGGCAGCTCTCCGGCACCCGGCAGGGTTCTTCCTGCGCCCTGGGCTCCTAGACCGTCCTCCGAAGCTCAGAGCCCGGGAAGACGGCCCAGTGGAGAAGCCCCCCGTGGCCTTCCCCAGCCCCCAGGTCCCACCCGCCCACCAACATGAAGACCAGGGTCGGGGCAATTGTCCCCTCTAGGACTCGGGATCCAGGAGGCCGTGGCTTTTCCTGGTGGCCAACATCTCCTGAGACCTCGGGAACATTCTGCCCAGAGTCTTCACCGACTCACCTGAGAACCAGCCCCTCTGCCCCGTCCTGCACCGTCCCCTGCACCCTCCTCCAGTCCTGGGGTTTGGGCTTTGTTCTCTTTCTCACCTGGAAACAATCAGTCTTTCCCCAACAACAAAACAGTGGGCGGGAAACGCGCTGTAAGTAGACGCGGTCACCAGAGGAGCAGACCCCCCTGCGAGAACCGAAATGTGCACGCCTCGGGGCCAGCTCAGAGCGCACGCGCCCAGCCACGAGACCCTTGGAGGGACGCCCAGAACAGCAGAGTGACCACATATACCCGGGAATACTTCCCAGGAAATACTTCTGCAAGGTCCAAGGCAAACATGGGCCGGCCAGGAGCCGGAGGGCTGATCTGCCATGTGTCCAGTACCCAAGGGGATGAGAGGCTGGAGGCAAGAAATGCATTTGTCGAGGGAAGACGGGAAACAGAAAAAACAACTCAGAGCATCGGGGCTGGTGCAGGGCCCACGGCACGTTTTCAGAAATGATCAAAACCAAAATAAGGAAGTCGCATTGGCAGACATCCTGAAGGATCCTTGCAGGTTGGCATAGCGAGCGAAGGGCGGCCAGTTTACAGATTGTATACATTGGTGTCAACGAAGAGAATGGCATGAGGGCGAGGATGGGCCATCCGGGGGAATTCACACAGCACAGATGACCTCAGGTCCTAAAGATGGGAACGTACTTTCCAGCTCTGATTGGGGCTCACTCACGCATCACTCATTCACGAATTTTCAGCTAACTCCACAGGGACCAAAAGCTTTCACGAGAAGCAAGATGGCTGGCAGTCCTCACACCTCCAGAGTGGCTGCCATCTTCCCGCCATCCCCACTCCTGTGGCTCCTGGACATGAGCTCAGGGACAGCGCCCCCACCCCCTCTCAGGATGAGGGAGAAGGGACAAGGATCTAGGTGTCTCCTGAGAAGTGCCCTGCCTGCCGCCACCCCCAGGTCCTCCCAGGAGCGCTGCCCGGGTGGGTTGGCCGGAGCTGGGATCCATCAGAGGAGACAGGAAGTCACCATCATTTCACCTCTGGCCGTCCTTCGGGAAAACTGACCCGAGATGACAGATCAGGAACCCGTGTTCACCGCTCACCACTCTCCGTGTCCACAACCCTGAATGCCATGAAATAAACAGGAAATACTTCCTTAAGGAAAGAATTCATAAAACTCTGAAAGATCAAAACGCGTCTCATCGGCCAAATTTGGGGGAAATTTTTTAAAAGAGAGAAAATAGGGTGAGAGGAAGGAGCAGAGAGGAAACCTCAATCCAGGACATGTTCAGGCGACGAGGAGAGGACAGCAGAGTGGGGACAGTTCTGTGATGCTCTGAGCCCCCAAGTCCATGGGAAACTGGAAGAGGAAGGTGCTGTGGGGCAGCCCCAAGGCAGATGAGTGGGAACCTAAGAACAGCAGGGCATTAGACCTGGTCGCCTCCCTTGCTTGTGCCACACAGCAGGAGGCAGCATTTCCAACCTGAAGCTGTAAGTGTGGACTTTACAGCTAGGGAGACACAAACAGATCCCCGAAGGCATGAAGTCCCGTACCCGGCAGGTAAACATCAGCCCCATGTGTTAGTCAGTCTTCCATTACTGCAACAAATGCCTGAGATAGATAAGCTTAAAAAGAAGAAAGGTTTGTTTTAGAAACCTTCAGTCCAGACTGGTTGGCTGTATTGCTTTGGGCTGTGGCGACACAGGATGTCACAGCAGGAACATGTGGTGGATAAGCCCTTTCACTTCACAGTTAGGTGTTAAGGAAAGAAAGAGGAGAGACTGGGCTCCCACAGTCCCCTTGAAGGGCACACCAGTGAGATAAAGCCTTCTAAAGGTTCCACCACCTTGGAATCGTTCTCTCCTGAAGTTGTGCCAAGGACCCGAGAGCAAGCCTTTAGCTCAGGGGCCTTCAGGGGACTTTCCGATCAAAACCACAGCCCTCAGCCCATCAAGGGGGCCGCATATTCAAAGAGACACAGTCAAGATGAACCGCAGCAAAACCTGAGCTCGGGAAACCCCTCAAAGTGCCTTTCAAAGTCCCAGAGATAAAAACAGTAGAGATGAAGAGGTCCAAGTCAGAGAAAGCGAAAGAATTAAAAGACACGTGAGAGGCAGTTCCGGGGGTCCCACTCGCTGTCCGCCGCGGCCCTCCTGTAAACACACCGCACACCACGAGCACAAGGCACGGGTGTGACTCCAGACTCTCCACAGCTGCCTCAGGAGCAAAAACAGGAGGAGGCTCCGGGTAGAGCACTGGACTCGCGTGTGCGAGGCCCTGGGTTTGACCCCAGCACCCTGAAAATTGAAGACAGAGCCAAGAGGAAGTCCTCTGAATAACAGTTCAACACGTCGCACACCAGACATCGCCATGGCGATATGTGATCGATAGGGTCCCTTCCACACTGAGTCACGGAAACGCAGACGCCGACCTGATTTCGACTCCTTCGAGGATTTAGAAAGACGTCTTCGGCCGACACCGCGTCTCAACGCAAGCCAAACGCATCTCAGCGCTCACGGGCCTCGGGGACTGGTGGCTCCCGGGTCCGATGCCACAGAGCCACCGTCACCGCCAGGCAGACCCAGATCCCAAGGCGACCCTGAGCTCCGGGCAGAGCCGAGAAGCTTCCAGAGAGGAGCCTAAAGGCCCAAGGTTCCCAACAAAGAAACGAGAGTGGAGACCAGACTCGGCCACGTGGAGGCCGGGGGACTCGGTGGAGAGCCAGTCCCCAAGGAAGAGTGGCTGGGAATGCCCCAGAGGGGCGCTCTGCTCGAGGGGACACACAACAGCCGGGTGGTTCGTGCCGAGACCTGCCGGGGTCCCTGCGAGGGCTCTGCCCGGGGCCAGCCTGGCCTCTAGCCACACTTGTCCTCTGGGGCAGTCAGTGCTCCACTGGCCACAGGACAGGCCACAGGCCCGAGAGGCTCAGCTCAGACCCTCCAGGGCCCAAGAGCATCGTGGCGCCCACTGAGCCAGTGCGCCGGAGCCGAGAAGAGACGCTTCCCACAGTCACCATGGGGCCCTGAGCCTGGCAGGCCAGTCCCCCTAGATTCCAGAAGCTTCCCCATGCTTCCCCTCCTCCTGCCTCATGGGCTCCGAGTCCCTCCATCATGGGGGCTGGGGGGCCATACTAGGATTCCTCCAGTCACTACTCCCAAGACAGCCCGTTTTGACCCGACTCCTGGAAAATCCTTTCTGTTGAGCTAAAATGTATTCCCGGAACTTGGGAATCGAAGAATATAATTAAAAGGAAAACCATAGATGACTTTGATCCGATCCCCTCACTCTAAAGATGAAAGCAGAGGAGGCTCAGAGAGGGAAAGCACCTCTCCCCATGTCACGCAGCACAGTTAGGATAGAGCTGCATTTGATCTCTAAGGAACGTTCTGAGGATCTGCCGCAGGGACTTACTTGTCAAGGTCAAAAGAGGGACGCTGACTCTGCACTGCAGCCCAGAGACCAGCTTTATAAAATAAAGTGTCCTGAGCTGACAGTGCTGCCCCAGAAAGGGATCCTGGGGCCTGGATCTGTCCCCGGAAGACACCGCCCCAGCGCGCTGCTATTTATTCTCCCTCTTTTTATGGCCGGGCTCAGCACTGGGTGTTTGTAGGACAAGACGGAAGCATGCATTTAAAAAAAAATAACAAGGCAGCTCTCGGGAGCCCTAAGCCTTCCAGGGAGAAGACGGTGCATCGAACGGGCTCCGGCCCTCGGGGCTGCCACGGGCCTCGGGAACCTGGGCTAACACCCTGCTCGCGGCTCACGGGTTCCCTGGGAAACCTTTGCCAAAACCACCCTGGGGCTGACCCGCAGCCGCTCCGGGAGCAGCCTCTGCAGGCCCAGCACAGGAGGCCACCAGGAGCCCCGGCCGGCCATCACGTCCCCTGCCCTCGTGTCCCCTGCCCGCGTGTCCCCTGCCCTCGTCACAGTGCATTCCCTTCAGAGACTCTCACGGATGCAGACACCAGGCAGCTGGGGACCGGTCCTTGTCCACGCGGCTCAGCTGGAGCCACAGCCCAAGATCCCCAGAGGCATCACCCGACCCGAGCTCCCACCGGCCGCTCCTAGGGTGGCGCCTCCTGCGTCCACCCAGCCCAGCAGGTGGCCCTGTGACCCGCCGCAGGGCCGAAGCTCCGGGTGGGTTCCAGGCCGGCCAGACGCTCAGCTGTACTGCCGCCTGGCCGTGGGTGAGACCACGGGGGCCAGGCGGGGCCAGAGCCCCTCTGGGGTGAAGGGACAGCGGGCGTGCTCGGGGCTGTCCAGACTCCCGGGGTCCCCAGGGCTCCGTTGGTGTCGGCCCAGCTCCTCCAGGATTCCCGCCACCGTCCCTTCCACCCGCGGGAAAGTCCAGGCAGGAAACCGAGAAGCTCAGACCCCAGGTTCCAACCCGCGCTGCTGCCCACGCTGGGTCCCTCTGTGGGAGCCCGGTGCCCGCCCAGATGAGGCTGACCCCAAGGCCACCAAGCTGTGTCCCCTCCTCCCTGGGGCCCTCACTCAGGAGTCTCCACCCGAGCGAGGGCTGCCAACCACCTGCCAACTCACCATCAGCCACCACAGGCCCAGAGCAGACCCTGCAGACAGCAGGGGACCCCCTGCTCCGCTGGCTGCTCAGGGGCTCCCGAAAGGGAGGTCATTGGGAGGTCACCGGGAGGTCAGAGGTCAAGAGGCCGTGAGGTCCCTGCTCACTCCCCGGCTCTCCCCACCCCAGCTCCTGCCAACAGCACCTCGCTCCCCGGCCTGTTCACACTCTGGTGGCCCCTGTGGTCCGGTCCTGTCCCATGGGGGGCTCGCCCTCCTGCCCCCCTCTGTGAACCAAGGGCCTGATTAAGCACACGTCCTCTTCCTGCCGGGACTGGACGGTCTACTGAGGACATCAGCAAACTCACTCAAAAAAATAATTCAGACACGAACATTTGACGGACAGCGGGCTGGGGGCTGGGACACCCGTGCTCCTGGAGCCTGCGGGCTGACGGGGAGACGGCGGCCCTCAGGGCTCCTGGGAAACAAGGCGGGTGGCTGAGGGGGGCCTGCAGGGGACCCACCCAGCCAGGGAGGCCAGGAAGGCAGAGAGGACACTGTGGTGGCACCGCAGAGCCATCAGGAGGGAGAGGAAAGGGCAGGAGTCGAGGGGGAGGAAGGCAGAGCCCACCCAGCGACAGCCTCGGAGGAGGTGTGGGGAGGAGGAGGAGGCCTGGGGAGGAGGAGGCCTGGGGAGGAGGAGGCCTGGGGAGGAGGAGGCCTGGGGAGGAGGAGGCCTGGAGAGCTGTGTCCCCTCCTCCCTGGGGCCCTCACTCAGGAGTCTCCACCAGAGGGCTGCCAACCACCTGCCAACTCATAGCACAAAGGTGACAGGGCCAACAGCCACCACAGGCCTGGGGAGGAGGAGGCCTGAGGAGGAGGAGGCCTGGGGAACAGGAGGCCTGGGGAGGAGGAGGAGGCCTGGGGGGGAGGAGGCCTGGGGAGGAGGAGGAGGCCTGGGGAGAGCGGCTGGAGCGTGCTGGGGAGGCTGAGGCTGCACAGTCAGGGGGCGAGACCCGGGAGGCCCTGCAGGCCACTCCAAGGCCTTGGGACCCCTACTGGGTCCTGGTGTCCCCAAAGTCCTTCCCAGGAAGCTCCTCCTGATGTCAGCCCCAGTCCCCCCAGTGAACGCTGGCTGCTGTGGGGGGACTCTGTCTTGACCGATTTTGCCTCTGGTGCTAAAGGATGTCAGCTGAGGACGGGGACCTGGGGGTCAGCCTGTCTGGGGTTAGAGTCTGTCCCCCATTGGGCGGGATGCCAGGGCATCCTGGTAGGTAGGAGTCGTGGAGAAAGGCCCGGTGGTGTGGGCCCCGGGACCAGCATTGTGGACCCCCCACCCCAAGGTGCTCCTCCCCCGGAGACGGTCAGGGAAGCCCAGGGGGGAGGCTGTGGCCCTGGTGAGCGTTGCCCCTGGCCTCCAGGAGTCTGCCTGCCTCGGGCCCTGAGCCACCTCCCTAGTGACTGTTCCCAAAGGCAGCAGACCCCGAAGCCCCTGACACGGCTGACCCAGGAGGTGCTGCTCCGGCCCTGCCCCTGCAGAAGTGGCATCTCCCAGCCCCAGGGCTCCTGGGCGTCCTTGGAAATGACTCAGGAACAAAACGGCCCCTGCGCCCGCAGATGCTGGCGATAATGAAGTGCAGTCCCTGAACTAAAAACCAAGGCTCTGGAAATAAAAATCCTCAGAGAAGCCGCAGTTTCTGGGACAGCTATTCCCTCTGGGCTGGGAGGAGGGGAGCCCGTCCTCACCCACACGAGGCCAGCGCCTGGGAGAAGGTGGACTGGATCCAGCGGGCCTGGGCGGGCGGCGTCTCACTTGGAGATTCCCAGACTGTGCATCAAGCCTGTGTCTGTGCCCGCGCCCAGCTCTCCCGAGGCACCGTGTCCTCCGAGTCACATCTGCCTCCAGTCACCAGGTGCCTCTGCTTCCTGACCTTAGGCCGGTCCCTCGGCTCTATGCCTCCACTGTCCCCTCTGGGCAATGGGAAGGGTCTCAGGCAGGACCTGTAGCCCCTCCACGCCTAAAGCCTCCGCCCAACAGGAACCAAGAGCTTCAGAGAAGCCCCCCGAGATGTAGAAGGGGACCAGGGCGTCACTGACACGGGAAAGACTCTCCCAGAAGAAAGGACACGCACGATGACACGGCCACCCAGAGGTCCGGGGCCTCGGGAAGCCAGCACGGGATTTCGGCACAGAAGGGTGCGTCTTGCCAGCAGGGTCCCACCTGCACTCTGCCCACGGGGGTGGCACTCAGCAGCCTGGGTGCCCTTCACCTTTGACCTTCCTGTCCTCCACCTGAAGAAGGACAACAGCCCAAAGGGAAGTTCCCGATCGCTGGCAGCTGTGAATGTCACCTGCAATGGAAAAGCACTGGGCAGCTGTGACCCCACCGGGGACCTTGAGGTGGAGGCCGCCATCCTGGATGCTCTGGGTCGGGTCCCTGTGATGGCCTGCACTGTGGCCCTACGTTCACATGAGGTCCCCCAGGCAGTGGCAGGATGCGTCTGTCCCGGGAGCTGGGGTCTTTAAAGAGGTGGGGACGTGAAAAAGAGGTCATCGGGTGGGGTCTTTACACAAGAGAAAGGTGGACACGGGCGTGCACAGGGGACCACGTGGAGGGAGGAGGAGGAAACGCCACCCACAGGCCAAAGAGAGAGGCCTCCGGAGACTCGGACCCTGCGACTCCAGGTCCCTGTGTGGCTGCTGAAAGCTGGGAGGAGCAGGGACAGGTTCTCTCTCGAGCCACCAGAGGGCGCACAGCCCCCAACATCCATTTATTATTATTGTTGTTGTAGTTGTAGGTGCACACAGCACCTTTATCTTATTTAGTTTTAAGTGGTGCTGAGGATGGAACCCAGGGCCTCACACATGCGAGTGCTCTACCTCTGAGCCCCAGGCCCAGTCCCAGCCCCAGGCCCAGCCCTATCCCCAGGTCTATCCCCAGGCCCAGCCCCAGGCCCAGCCCCAGGCCCAGCCCCATCCCCAGGTCTATCCCCAGGCCCAGCCCCAGCCCCAGCCCCAGCCCCAGGCCCAGCCCCAGGCCCAGCCCCAGGCTAGTCCCAGGCCCAGCCCCAGGCCCAGCCCCAGCCCCAGCCCCAGCCCCAGGCCCAGCCCCATCCCCAGACCCAGCCCCAGCCCCAGCCCCAGGCCCAGGCCCAGCCCCAGGCCCAGCCCCAGGCCCAGCCCCAGCCCCAGGCCCAGCCCCAGGCCCAGCCCCAGCCCCAGGCCCAGCCCCAGGCCCAGCCCCGCCCTCTGATGTCTTGACACCAGGTCTCCAACTCCAGAAGCAGCGCAAGGGAGCACATTTCTGCTGTTTGCAGCCACCGCCACATTTGTAGCCATTTGTGACAGCGAGACGCAGAAGCTCTGCCTGATTTTAAAACACGAGCTGTCTCGGGTAGGGACCGGTACAACGTTAGAAAACAAGGTCTGGATTCAGACAGCCGAAGACAGTGCTCTGTGGCCTTCAGGAGAGCCAGCCTGGTCGCGTAGGGTCTTTGACAGGTGTCATGGAGACAAACGGGCACCGTGGCCCTTATGGGACACTGATTGAAGAAACGTGTCAAGAACCTGCGAGACGCCGCCGAGGATTGCCCCAGGTACTGGGGGTAGAGCTCGGAGACAGTATCAGGAGGGGACTTTTAACCTGAGAATGACTCTCCAGAATCTTCCAACTTCCCACAGCGAGTGAACGCGTACCTGTTATTACTGGTCCCAGTGTTGGCAGAATCTGGTGCCCCTGCACCCTCAGAAAGGCCCATTTGATTCCCATTTTGTGCAGAAGGGAAGGAAGTCATCTGCCCAAGGTCACCCAGCCAATGAGGAGCCCAGGACAATGGGCTTCTGAATCTGGACTCTCGGGCGCTCCACAGGCACTTTAGGGCTCAGCTGGTTTAGAAGCCGGCTGTGCGAGGCCTCTCCTCTCCTATGAGGAAGCCTGCGGTAAGCACATTCGAATGAAAGCCACTTAAATCATGACGTGAGGGGATCAGGCTGGCCAGAGCATGCACTTCTTGATAGAAAAACACCAGAAATTGCTGACCAGGGGAAGAACGCAGAAAAGCTAACTCCGGCTTTATTTTTAAAAAGGAGAAGAGTCCCATCTGTCAGAGCGACACTCCTGAGGGCTCGGGAGCCCAGACTGGCCCACCACCATCTGGCCACTCTTGCTGCTGGACAGAGGCCTTTCTTGGAGCGCCAGGACCCGTCACTGGGACTCTTCAGGAGTCAGGCAACGTGGTCCTCAGCAGAGAGCCAGGCAAGCCATCCGGGAAGTCATGCCAGATGGTGTCTGCGGTCACAGACCACCGCCTGCCTCCACTCGGTGGCCCCAGTACAACCAGCTTTCTGGCTCCTAGCCCATTTCACCCACCCAGACGCCAGATCCATAAACAGCCCACCAAGACCTAGGGTTCAGTGTAGCCCTCCCACTCACTCTCAGACCGCGCCAAGGAGGGGAGGGGTTGCAAATATCATTCTGAGGTCCAGCTACGCCAACTCCCCTGATGCTGGATTCCTTCTTGGTCCTATCACTTATTGCCGTATGTATTGTGTAACAGTGTTAGTAGGTGCATGTGAATTTGTTTATATATTTTAGATATTGGATCTTCTGGGTAGAGTGGACCTATTATTGTTATTACGGAATGTTTCTCCCTACAATGTCTTTTGCCTTAAAGTCGACTTTGCCTCACGTTGACCAAATGATGCTAGCTTTTCTTGGGTAGTATCTGCATGGAATAACTTTTTCTGTTCTTTGACTATACATTTTTCCACATCTTCTATTTCAGGTGTGTCTCTTATAAGAATATGGTGTTGGATTTTTTTTCCTTGTTAATTGAAACATCTCATCCTTTTGCAGTGTTGATATAATCATTGATGTTTCTGGGTCTGAGGCATCACTTTACTATTTGATTTCTGTTTGTTGACCTGTTTTTCTCACTCTCTCTTCTTGCTTTAGTGTCATTAAAAAAAATTGATCCTTCTTGTCACTTTTCAGTTATATATTTTTTGCTCTGTTAGTGGCTACCATAAAGATATTGACATATTTCCTGGAACTTGAGACTCATATAAATTACTGCTCACACTGTGGCCACTTCAAGGGATTTCTAACATAAACTCCTTTGACTTTTTCCTGCCTATGTGCTGCTGTGATCATGTATTTTAATTCCACATACATTTTAAACAACTTTACTGAGGTATATTGCGGGGGGGGGGTACTGGGGATTGAACTCAGGGGCACTCGACCACTGAGCCACATCCCCAGCCCTATTCTTTGTATTTTGTTTAGAGATAGGACCTCACTGAGTTGCTTAGCACCTCACTTTTACCGAGAGGCTGGCTTTAAACTCACAATCCTCCTATCTCAGCCTCCCAAGTCGCTGGGCTGAGGTACATTTTACCTATAATAAAATTCACCCACCTCAAGCATAGGAGTCGATGATTTTCAGTCAATCTTGAGAAGTGGTGTGATTATCACCATCAATTAGTTTTGAAGCACTGTATCCCCAGTAAAACACCTCATGGCCCCTCATTTACAGCTAATCCCCAATGGCTTTCCTGGCTCCAGGTAGCCACTCATCTACTGTGTCTCCCTAAATTTGCCTTTCCTGGACATTTCACACAAGTGAAATCACAACGTGTGGTCCCTTTCATCTGGCTTAATATTTTTGAAATTTATCCATCACGTAACACGGGTCAGTAGTTCATTACATGACACCACCTTTGTCTACTCACCCTCCAACTGACAAACACGGACTATTACGAAGAACACTGCTATAAACATCTACATAAAAAAATCATTGTGAGGACATTTGTTTTCTAGTATCTGGAAGTAGAATTTCTGGGTTATGATTTTTATCTCTAGCTTTTTGAGAAACTATCTAATTATTTTTTTAAAGACTTATATTTTCCATAACAGCCTTTAGTGTCATTCATTGCTCTTCTACTTTTTCTGCACGTCTGTCCTTCCTTCTGGGATCATGTTTCTCCTACCTGAAAATCCCCTTTCGTGTTATTTCTTGTAGCACGGTCGTCCAGGAGCAAATTTTCTAGATTCCGTGTTGCTGCTGTTCACCTGAAGACACCTTTGTTTAACCCCTGTGTGTGTTAAGGTTGTCTAGATACGGAACTCCCAGGGCTGTTCGTTTCTCTCTGTCCTAAAGGGGTTGTTCCATCATCTTCCAGCTTTCACGGGGTCACTAGACAAGTCAGCTGTCGCTCTTGATGCTTTGTTCCAAGGACATTTTCCTCCCTTTCATTTTGTCTTTGATTCTGAGTTTCATAATGAGGCATCTCTTGTCTTCTCTGTTCTTACTCTTCTTGAGGTTTTCAGAGTTTCTTCAGTCCACAGCTTGAGAACATTCATCGGTTTTGGAGAATTCTTGGCCAGTATGTCTAGCTGAGATTAAATATTCCTTCGTCTCTGCTGACTCTTCTGGAGAGAGACATTCACACAGGTTGGATCTTCTTCCATGTTCCAGATGCCTCTAAACTCTTTTCTGTGTTTTCCATCAAGCTTCTCAGCGTATATATGACCTCCCAGTCTTCTAGTTTGCTTTTTCTCCTTTTTTGGCCCAATTTGTTGTTAAACACATACCGTGTTCATTTCAGCTGAACTATTTTTTTTCAATTCTGGAGTGGTCACATAATTTTATGGATTCTAGCTCTTTGATAAAAGTATCCATCTTAATCACAAGTATTTTAAAGAACATGTCTAAGTCCACATCTTCACCTTGGTTTTTAGTTACTTGATCCTGTTCCCGAGCATGCCTGGAACATTTTATTGAATGCCAGATATTCTGTATGAACAGGTATAGCAACAATTTGAGGTTCTGGTGAATTATATCTTCCTCCAAAAAGGGCTTGTTCTGCTTCAGAGTAGAAGCAAATCACCCAAATGTAGCTGAGGAATTTGAATCAGAGTTTCCATATTTTTTGGAGGACTTCTTTATTTCCAATTTACTTTGATTCTTAAAATGTAGCCAATCCAGGATACTAACTGAAACTACCCAGGGATGGTCCTCCTTGGCATATCCCGATTTCAATATTGGTTGCCTAGACCCATAAGACTTCCTAAATTCCAATTTTTGTTCCCCTAACTTTTGACCATTGCTTTTTGCTCAGTTTCTTAACCTCTCAGCTCAGCGCAGCTTGCGATTACCAAACGCCTGAAGGGGGAAGACACAGCAGAGCATCATCACCGAGTTTCTCCTCCCTCCAGGACCCTCCAGTTCCCTAAGTTCTTTGATGTTCTCCAACACATGGATTTGGCTGTTCTTGCTGTTGATGGTGGTTGGCTGGTTGGTCGGTCGGTTCTGTTTTTATCTGGGACCAGTTTTCTCAGTGGGAACATTTGTCTGCAACAAGTTTCTCCTCTAATCCCAAAAAAGAAAATCTGCAACACAGCTGTGCTAGCCCTGAAATTCCGTTTGCTGCCAAAATTCCAGAACACAGAGCCCCAAGAGAATATTCTACCTGGGAAGCCCCGTTCTGGAACCTTCTTTGGGGAGTGCTGTCAAGATGGCAGCTCCTCACACCTCCTCAGTGGAGGCTCAGGGAACATCCCGGGCCCACTTTGTCCTGGAGACAGCGCATTCGAGGCTCTGTCACAATTTATCGGCAGGAAGGCCACAGTGGCTTTTGTTCCCGTGGCCCTAGGGAGGGTCCACTGCTGTGCCGTATCTGTTCTCATCCACTCCGTGCTGCTTACCAGAGAGACAAACACCTGTGTCATCAGAAAGCCCCGGTCCAGGCTGCTTCCACTGATCCCCAGCTGGGGAGCTGCTCTGAGCAATTTTCTTTTCCTTTGACTCAGACTCCCCTGGCCATCGGCACACGGGAGCCTCCCGTGGTCTCCTGCAAGAACTCATTCCTTCAATCTGCCACTAACCAGGTATGTGGCTTTAGGAAAGTTACTCCACCTCTCTGAGCTTCAGGGACCTCCCTGGGTCATAATATCAATCAAATGGGCTCAGTACCTGTCACGGAGGAAGCCTTCCGTGACTAGTTAGTGAGTGTCTCATCCTTAAAATGATCCCACAAAGAATGTGACTGTGCCGGGCCCAGGAGTGAAGGACTGGGGTTTGTCCTGTGAAACAGTTGCATCCTGAATTTCGGTTCTAAAATAGCTCAGTCGAAGCCACATGTAAGAATTAACATCGAGATACAAATACGCAAACACCAATGGCGATCCCTGGGGCGTGTCCGTGACTTTGATTGCCCACGCCCGGGCTCTTCTCTCATTTATTCTGGAAAACAGGCAAGTCCGGACACTGGTATGGGACATGATGGCTTCCGAGGGAAGCGTCCCTGCATCTGTAACACTAAGCCTCAACCCAGCACCTTTCTAGAAAGATCCGTGCCTGCACATTCTCTCCCTGTGGCTGAAAAACACCAGCAGTTCCCCAAGAAGCAATCTGCTCTGGTGGCACGTGGCCAAGCGTTCCCGTACCACAGAGCACAGCAGTCAGAACGCAGCAGAGACTCCCACTGCCGTGGGGAGGGAGAATTACTAATTTATGTTCACAGTTTACAAATCCAATCATAGCCGTGTTCTTGGACCATTAGAGTTGTATAATAAAAATAGGGGAACTGCTTTTATTTTGCAGAAACTATCATTCCCTTAGATTTTGCAACTCACTAACGTTAATTGGTAACATTGAATCCTTCCAGCATGAATGGAGACGAATGGCCATTATTAATCAGCAGAAAACCAAGGCCGCTGCACACAGATGTTCTGACCACGAATCTGTGGGAGCTGCTTCTTGCTTCATTCAAGCCCAGATTAGACCAACCTCCCCGGGGGGAGGCACTGAAGCTGCCCAGGACCTACAAGGCCTTGCAGCAGATCTGTGAGAGATAGCCTGGCAGGACATAAGGGACCATCAGGGCCCCCTAAGGGTTGACAATTTTCTCTAACTCATGCCTGGGGGGCTCTCCTGGGATGACCAGGGATGCAGTGACTATTAAGTCCACCACTTCCTTTACTTCTGAATGTCAGTTCTGGAGAACTCCTATGAATCCTGCAAAACCCAGGTCAGATGTGAGCACCTTGATAAAGCTGTCTCCAAACTCTGAGGCTGAGTCAATGACTTTCGAGCTTTGTGCCTCAAGTGTAGAACCTTATCATTCATCGGCCTATCAACAATTCCTCCTCAAGACTGAGATCTAAGGAGACGGGACTGTACCTATTTTCCCCAAGCTTAGCATGTGCACATAGTAGGTGTTCCTTAAAAGAAGGATGGAAAGGGAAGAAGGGAATAAAGAAAATGGTTTAGTAGATCCCTTTGTATCAGGCAGCTCTTGTGCCAATAATGCTGTGTAACAAAAGAAACCCAATGGCCTATAAGAAGCATTTACTTCTCATTGTGGGTCAACAGGGAGGCTGACTTCTCCTTCAGGGACTTGATGGTTTGGCTGCAAGATGTGTTGAGGTCCATGGCATGGAGAACCAGCTCCCCGCATGCTCTCTTCACAGCAGGTAGCAGAAAAGTGAGAGTCCAGGAGAAATCACTCCAACACATTTAAGGCCCCCACCTGAACCACATCCACCAACATTCCGTGGGCCAAATCAAGCCACAGAATCAAGTCAATGTCACATGGTGGGGGGGGGGGTGGACAGGATTTCCCCTCTGCTGCGTTGAGACATGCGGCAAAACATGCAGCTACACCATCCACAGGAAGGGGAGCAGGTGAGGAGGAGGAGGCTGAGAGGAAGACCTAAGAGACTCTACAGTCAGCCCTGGATCCACTTCACAAAGACCATGACCCTGGAAAGGTGACTCGGATCCTCAGTGCCTCGGCCTCCCCACCTGTCAAAGGGACCTAACAATAATACCTTCTTGGGGGGGGGGTGCTATGAGGATTTCATAAGAACTCTCCATGCAAAGCCCTTAGCAGGCTGTGGCCCAGCAGGTACTTAATAACATCACCTGGTAGCTTAATCCTCTCCCAGAAAACCCCAGGTGCTCTCAGCCCCCACCCTTACCTACACCAACGCTCCCAAGGCCAGACTTCCTCCCAATGGGCCACATGTTCTTTCATTGACCCTGAACATATCTTCGGGAGCTACTCAAAGACATCAGGCCTACGGCAGGCTGCGGCCCCGGGCTGACATTGGCGCGAGCATTCCCAAAGTCATTGTGCCCATGAAGAATGTCCTGTGATGGATGGCTGCAGGCTCCCAGCCACAGGGTCCGCCTGCACAATCCATCTCCACCCGGGAAGCAGGCACATGGCATGGAGATAAAGGGCACACCGCGGGAGTGACTTCTCTCTCAATGAGGGCCCTGGCCATGTCTGCAGCCTGAGGGGCACTGGATTGATCAGGACAAAGGCGTCCAAGACAGACACGGGCAGGTGCAGCTCCTGGATGCAGGGGCCCCATTCCGCCCTAGAGTCAGAGGAGTCCACCGCTGGCCCGGCTCCGGCTCCTCCCCCCGTCTGTCTCCCAGCCAGAATTCGCAGGAGGTGGGCTGTGTACAACTCACAGCTAGTTTGGGGACAGAAACAGGATAATGCTCTTTCCTCAAACAGTTTTGGGGGTCTTGTTTGTAATTTTGGTTTTTAACCTCAAAGCATCAGCTCATTCAAGAATTAAAGATCACAGTATTTTATTAGAGAGTGATGCTTGGCTGATATTAAAGAATTCTCCACCTGGACCATCACCCTTCCCCCAGCTATGCCCACAAACGCCCCTGGCCATCATCCGCCAGAGCCTTGTTTGAGAAATAATTCATTCAGGACAGGAATAGCGTTTCCATGTTCGTCATGCACAGTAGAAGACAGTGTCCTGGATGCGGGGAATTTCTAAACTCATTTTTCCTGATTTGCACTTTGGCAAACTAAAAGCAGCGTGGTTCTAGAAGCAGGGCTGTCACTGTGTGACACTGGGCACGTCCCTCACCCTTTCTGAGCCTCAGGGACACCAGAACAAGAACTGGAGAGAAGAGTTCCCAACTGTAGGGATTGGAAGAGATGCTGCCCAGTGTGCCCGGTGCACATGACACCTCCCAGGGGAAGTTGTCACCATAGCAGATGTCCTCGCTGTCACCATCTGTGACCCAGCACAAGGACCACAGTGGGATCTCCACACAGTGGTCGGGCAGTATGGAGATGGCCTATCGGGAGGACCCCCCAGAGGCTGCGTGGTTCTAGAGCCACAGCTGCTAGTTTGTAGGAAACTGATCCCCTGCAGCCTGAGCAAGGTGACCGCTCGCCCTCCATGAACTTGACCCCTGTCCCTTCTGCATGGGCAGCTCGGCCCTGCAGTTAGGAGATTGGCCTCCGAAATCAGAGGAAACCCCATGGAATCCTAGCTCTGCCATAGACGGACCCTCCTCCTCATCCCCTGAGCAGCCACGAGGCGTGCCCCAGCACGGTGTCTTTCCAGGTGCCCTGTCCCTGCCTGGGTCGCCAACCCCCATCCTCCTGCAATTGCCTCCCTCCCATCAGCCCAAGCGTGGCTGCGAGGACCCCACCCAGCCTCTGAGCACCCAAACACGGGGGTCCTCTGCACACTCAGGCCCAGCTTCCTCTGTTTTAATTGCTGTGCAGTCTCCTCTGCACCCAAATGTGGGTTTACTTTTGGCTTCCCCATCGAGAGGCAAGCCCCATGAAGGCAGGGACCGTCTCTGTCCTGTGCCCACGGTGGCCCCATGTCCAGAAGAGAGCCTTGCTCAAGGCAGACCCTCAGCCAAGAACCACTGAATGAGGCGGTGGCAGGGAGTTTGGGATTTGGGACAGGTGTGACCCCAGCAGAGTCCAGGCACTAGCTCCCCTCCCCCGCACAGCTGCTCCTGAGCCAGCCTTCCCAGGAGGAGCCCGGAGCTGGGAACCAATGACTCCCACGTGGCAGGCGCCTGAAAACAGCCCCCAGGTCCCCTCTGCATCTCCTCACGGTGTGTCCCCAGGGAAAGGCTTCCAGGCCTGCCCAGAGCCCTCTGCCACCCTGTGCACCCCAGGGAGCCCAGTGGCGGATCCATCTGGGGGAGTGGCCTGGCCTTCCCCTGGTTGATGGGCTCGGGCGATACCCTTACAACCCTGACGTTAGCTTCCTTTAACAAAACCCAGCGCCACCTCACGCTTGCTCTCACGCGGCTTCTGAAAGCCCTGGAGCCAGGTCACATGGAAATAAGAATCGGCTGAAAGACACAGGAAATCCAGCTCCTCTGAACCGGCAGCGGAGCCCCGCTTCAACATCAGATCCTGCCCCGGCTCTTCATGGAAAGGAACAGGTTGTCACATGCAATTGACTTTTAGCCATGTTCAGACAGATGCATATTTAAAACATTCATTTCTGCAGAGTTTTTTTTGTTTTGTTTTGTTTTTTCCGTTCAAGCACACCAGCGATATTAACCTTGGACGAGGAGTGGAAACACAGACGATAAATGTTCCTTGTCTTCCTAGCTGTTCCCTCCAAAGCCCTAACGTGGAAAAACAGAAAACGAGGAGGAAGCTATTTTAACTGTCACCTCAATATTAAATATACCCTGTCACTCCAGCCAGCGTCTCGTCACCGTGAGATACTTATTTGTGTTCCAGAAAACTGATGGCCGTTTATCACAGCCCTGCACTGAAGTCCCCGAGAGAATGTGAACCCTTAAAACAAAGATAAATCTTCTTCTCTCGTTTCCAGTGCCTGGTTATTTGGGGTCGTTAATAACAGGGGCCTGTCAGTTACACTTTAATGAGTCCCCAATGTCACCTCCCTTGTGTGCCCGGGCTTTCGCCCAGAGGAGGCTTGGGAGTAGGGAAGGCTGGAGAGCAGGAGAGAGAAGTCAGCAGAAGCCAGAGAGAATGTGGGGAGCCTGCCTCGCTTATCCTCGTCCCCAACGTGGAGCTGGGAAATGTCAGGGGAAGGAGAGCACCTCCAGGTCACAGCGGGAGGGTGTCACCAGACTCACGGTGACACCCCGGTCCGCCAACAGTGGCGATGCACAGCGCCCATCTGCAGTCTCCCCCCCGCCAGGCCAGAGCCAGGTGGGTGTGTCGCCCCTGCTCGGCCCACTCGGCCTCAGGGCACAGGGAGGCACGAAGAGCCACCAGAGGGGGCAGGACCTGAGCCCAGGGTCGGGAGACTTGGCGGCCAGAGGCTTCTTGGAGGGAAATGGCTACCCTCGGACACTCAAGCCTCCTAATTTTAAGAGCCAGTTGGGGCTGAGTGGGACCTAAGACCTCTGGAAATGAACAAGATGAAGGAAGAGAGAGGATGTTGTCAGAATCAGATCGCCGACCTTCCCACACTCCCCGCCTGTCCTTCCAAGCCTCCGCCTTCTCAGCCAATGGCCACCGCATCCCTGGCCACTCAGGGAGGCCCCTGCAGGACAGCTCAGGCTCCTCCCCCTCCTGCCCCAACACACAAGTGGCTCTCTCCCCGAGCACGACACCCGCCAGCAAGTTCTGTGTGCGCCACTCACAAGGGATAGATCCTGAGTCCGCGCACTCCTCCATGGACCAAGTACAAGTCCTGGTCACGCCCATCCTTCCCAACTGGACACCCCACCTCTGTCCTCTCGTGCTCAGGCCCACTGTCAACACAGCAGCCAGAGGGGACCTTGAACCTGCACATCAGCAAAGGCCTCTCCATTCAACGCCTTCTCGCGGCTTCCCAGTGTCCCTGCCTTACCAAGTCCCCTGTGATCTCCAGAGCCAACTCCCCGCCCCTCTCCACCTGCTGCCTCCTGCTGCCGCCTCCTGCCCACGGGCCACCCCCACACTCCACGCCCGCCAGCCCGCCTGCCCAGAGCCCCTTCTTCCACAAACTCCACTCTTGCAGATCTTTGCCCCACGTCACATCGGCGCAGACACTCCCTCCACCCACCGCCCCCATTTGAAATTGGACCGACCCCTGCCCGCCCCTCCTCCTGGGCTGCTCTCCGAGATGAGAAGATTCCTTCAACATAAGCACAGTAGATTCTCTCACCAGGTGGGAAGATTTCCTAACCTCAGGAAAGTAGGGAGAAACCTTCCAGCCATGACAGGAATGAGCCCCGAGACTCGAATGGACCTGGAAAACATTATGCAAATAAGAGGTGGGACATCGAAGAACCACAGGATTCAGGGTTCCGTTACATCAAAGTCCAGAATAGGCAAATCTATAGCAGATCCCATCCGTGGCGCAGGCTGAGGCTGGAGGGGCGGGAGGATGGTCCCTGGAGGGCACAGGGGGGCGGGCGTGTGAGCCACGAAGATGACCTTGACCTTGCTGATGTTTGCCAGATGACCTTGACCTTGCTGATGTTTGCCCGTGCCCGTGAATACACTTATGAGCACTTGTGTGGCATCTTTAAACACGTGGATTGCATCATCTGTGAATTAAATCTCAATAAAGCTGTCTTTAAAGAGAGAAACGCCACCCTGAACTAAAATGTGCACCGTATTTGTTTCAGTTTATTTCATAAAAGAGAATATCACCGACATCGCAGTCCCTTTCATACCCTCCTCCCGACTTAAATCTTGTTCCATTAAAAAAACGACGTGTTGAAAGAGGTTAACCGCAGTCCTAACCTGAACCCAGCCCCACCGGCCCTTGGTGACTTCAGTCCTCATGTACATGGACTCACCCTGAGGGCCGTCTACTGGCTCAAGCCACTTGGCGATGGCAAGGATCTGAAGACAGTCTGCAGAGGGCTCGGCGTGGGCCAGGGAAGCCGGGGACACGCGGGACATGGCCACTCTGCCCAACATCTCCCGTCCACCTGGCTGCCTGCCAACCTCACCAGCTGGACTCTGAGACTCCTACTCTGCGCCCACGTTCTGAGCACTAAACCACAGACATGAGCCAGAGCAGCTTGCCGACACTCCACCGAGAGTGTGTCCGAGCACCCCAGGGAGCCAGCCTTGGCGTGAGCTGGGAGGTCCCGGAGGGAGACTCTGGGCTGACCCAGGAGATGGAAAGCAGTGCAGGCGGACGGAGTCCTCACGCCAGCTGCCCCGGACAGCCCCGTCTGCTTTCAGATGTGCCTTGCTGAGTCACATCTTCTCAAGGTGACAGAGACTCTGTGTGACGCTGTGACTCCAGGAGAGAAGGCGACCCCAGGCCGGCCTCCACTGTGTTCTTATCCACCCCTCCCAGCCTGGCTCTGAGGTGGCCCAAGGTCTAATGCAGACGTGTCCATACCCAAAGGATCCAGAACTTTCCGAGGAGGCGACAAAAGAAGGGAAAGGAGAGATCCATAAAGAGGCCGAGCCGAGTGCCGGCCAGGGGCGTTCCCAAAACCCGGCAGAGAAAGCTAGGCCCAGGCCCCTCTAGGGAAGCTTCAAAAGGCCCTCTTTCTCAGTTCTTTTAACATCAGATTTGGACACGAGTCAAGTCTTGCACCTTTCTGTGCCAGAACCTGAATAAACCACCCAGGGGATGAGAGTGGTACGGAAAAAGCCCGTTCCCCGACCATGAAGGGCTCACGGCAACGGGCCAAGACAGCCACGGCCAGCTGACCTTGAGGGGCCTTCCTGACACCCACCAAGGCCCGGACAACAAGGACCGCAAGGAGACTCTATAGAAACATAACAAACTACGGTACGAGGCAGGACGGAGCACGCGGAGGGGACTCTGAAGCACCATGGAAGATACCACGATGCCATTCCCGGATGTCTGGACTTTACAGAATAAGAAAACGTGGAAGAACTCAGGGGCTGCCCAAGAAGAAAACAGGTCAGCAAATGGCAGAGATGGACAAGCCTGGCCCAAGGCCTCTTGGGGTAAAGGAATCTCTACTGGAACACAGCCGCCCTTGTTCATGAACATGCCCTTGGGCTGCTCCCACACTGCCGTGGTAGACGCCGTCCAGCCTGCAAAGTCTAAAATATCTACTGTCTGGACCTGTGTTGGTCAGGTTCTGGTACTACGACAAAACACCTGAGATAACTAACTTACAAAGAGGAAAGATGTCTTGGGGCTCGCAGTGTTAGAGCTTCCAGTCCATGAGCAACTGGATCACTGCTTTGGGCCTGTGGGCAGGCAGCACATCACGGAGGGAGCAGTGTGGCATCAGCAGGAAGCAAAAGAGAGGAAGAGAAAGGAACCCTGGTCCCACAGTCCCCTGCAAGGGCATGTCCCCCAGTGACCTCAGGGCCTCCCCGGGAGCCCTACCTCCTAAGTCCCCATCAACTCCCAGGAGTTCCACACTGGGGACCACGTCTCTAGCACCTGGGCCTTTGGGAGACACTCACAACGCAAAGTATATGGTGAGACCTTTACAGAACACATTTGCTGACTCTCATGTGACAGGATTCAATCCTGAAAACATACCTATGGTCCTCAAATTGACAGTGAATCAGTAGAGTCCCAATCAAATTAAGGGAGGATTTTCATGGATCAATTGATTATTAAATGCACTCTGGAAATGCCAAGTGCCAAGTACAGGGGAATTTAACTTTGAGGGTCCTCTTCTGATATCAGCCGTCCCTGGCCAACAAAGACCTCAGAATAACTGAGAACATGCATAAGGGAGCTCGGCAGGGGTCTGGACACAGTGACCATACAGGAAGGTCAGTGGTTCCAATTCCAGAGGCTGTGTTGACGTCCTCCGAGCTGGCCACCGGACCCTACACCTGCCTGGCTCGCCAACCTCACTAGTTAGACTCCAAGCAGATTTGCAGGACTCCCACTCCCTGATATCAAGGCTCTCAAAAAACACAATTAAAACACTGTGGTGGGGCTGGGGCTGGGGCTCAGTGGTGGAGCACTTGCCTAGCATGTGTGAGGCACTGGGTTCGAATCTCAGCACTGCATTTAAATGAATAAAGGTCATTGACAAAAAATAAAAATTAAAAAAAACACTGTGGTGTGAGTACAGATGAATGATCAACAGAAGAGTCCACAGCAGACCACACGTGGATGGATGGATACACACCTGATTCGTGAAAGGGCACCCGTCAGATCATGGAGGAAAGGATGATCTAATAAGTGGCTCTGGGTCAATACGACGTTCATATGGGAAAGGAAGAATCATGACCCCCAAGTCACACCACACACAAAAGTCCATTTCAGGCAGCTTTTAGATCCAAAGAAAAAGGTAAAATAACAAAGCCTCTAAAAGATGAAATGGAAGAATAGCTTTTGGACCTTAGGGCAGGCAAAGACCTTCGACAGGATACGAAAATCCCACCCATAAAGGAAAAAATTAATATTGTGAATTACGATACAATTAGAAATTCCTGCTCGTCAAAACTTCAGAGGGGAACCGGGCACAGTAGCACACACCTGTCATCCCAGCAACTCAGGAGGCTGAAGTAGGAGATTACAAGTTCAAAGCCAGCTTCAGCAACTTAGCAAGGCCGTAAGCAACTCAGCAAGGCCCCGTCTCAAAATAAGAAAATAAAACAGAGCTGGGATGTGGCGCAGTGGTTAAGCACCTCTGAGTTCAATCCCCGGTATCAAAAATAATAACAACGACAACAACAACAAAATACAAACTTCAGAGGGCGAAAGAACAGGCTGTGGAGTGGAGGACACATTGCCATGTATGTGGCCCAGAGCTTGGCATCCGCACGACATATAAACTCCAACAACTCAGCAAGGAGAAAACAAATAACTCAAAAAGAAGGGACAAAATTTGAGCAAACACTTCACAAAAGAAGACACCTGAAGAGCCACTTTAAAAAGATACTCACCATCCTTACTCACGAAGGAAATGCAAATGGAATTTGTTTCCAGTGGATATTGACCACTCCCTACCCACCAGAATGGCTAAACAGAAAAGGCAGACAATACAAAGTGTTGGCAACTGTGTGCAGCCAACAGAACTCTCCGAGATTTTTCACGCAGGTGTGAATTGGTACACCCGCTCTGCAAGACAGAATCTAAAGCTGAATGCAGGCACCTCCTGTGATCTTGTTTGGTTCCTAGAGTCGTGTGGGCACCTGTGCACCAGAAAACTGTACAAGAATGCATTATTTCTTTTCACAATGACCAAAAAAAAACTGGAAAATGTACAGAAACATCAACAGTAGAGTGGAGATATTAAGTGGGTGCTACATTCAACAGCAGAATACCACATACCAATGAAAAAGAACCAGCTGTCACTAAACATAACGAGGATGAATCCCCCAATCATTTGAGCAAAAGGAAAAGCATATTCTTTTCTTCTATTCATCTAATGTCAAAAATAGGTAAAGTTATGCCATACCATAAGGCAAAGAAAATTTTTTATTTTTATTTTTTTAATTTTTTTTTTTTTGTACAAGAAATCGAACCTAGGACTTCATGCACATGAGGCAAGACTCTGCCACTGAAAAACTAAATCACATTGTGAGAAGTCAGGATAGAGATGTTTTGGGGGGACAGCTGGAGGAAATGACCAAAAGAAGGTATGGGGAGAGTTTCCAGTAGATAGCGCCACGTTTGGTGAGCGGAATCAAGCCACACGGCGGGGTGGGGGGCGGGGGTCTATTTGTGAGACCTCACTGAGCTGATACTTCAATCAGTGGACATTGATGTGTGTGTGTGACACTTCTGATTTTAAAGTCCCCTTGTCCCTGTGTGGACAAAGGTAAGTTTGCTCACTCAGAACATTAGGAAGGCCCATTATCTATCTCCATCTTATTCCAAAAAAGAAAGAACATGCAGAAATCAAAAAGCCCACGAAGAAAAACGTCAGAATAAAGGAGTCTGTAAAATGGAGGGCTTTTATAAAAATCTGTATGAAAGAATGTTACAGGAGGTTCCGAGGCCCATCTGTGTGCCTCCCCTTGCCAGTTCTCGTCTGCAGCGCATCCTGGGAAGACCTGGCCTTGGGTTCCAAGGGCCTTCTGGCCTCCTGCACTGGAGGGCCTCAGGCCTCTGAGCCCAACACGTTTCCAAGTGACCCCACTTCCTGCCCGGACTTTCCCTCTCCATGGCTCTCTCCATCTCCTTTGAGGGTAACACCACCCTTCTCATCTGTGCCCGCCAAGACCTGAGAGTCCCGCCAGAGCCCTCTCCCGGGGCCTCTCCAGCCTTCTGTAAAGCCGCCTTCCCACCACGTCCAGAGTCGAGTGGTTGAAGGTAGGATTCAAAATGTCGCACACATTAGGTGTATACTGAGTGCCTGCGTGTGTCTGCGTGTGTGCGCATGCCCATCATTTCCCACCTGAAGTACTGGCAACTAGTCTCCCTGCCCACACAGAAGCTGGAGTGAGTCTTTAAAACCCAGAAGTCAGAACTTGCCGAGCCCAGGCCCACACGGTGGTCTACAAGCCCTTCTTTATCTCTCTGTCCTTATCTTCCACTGTCCTGCCCCTTGCTGGTGCCTGAAGCCAGACACCTGCAGAGCTCCCCCCGACGCCCCTGTCTCCATCACACTTGGCTCAGACAGGACCTTCCCGGCCTGGCCTCCTCTGACCACTTCATTAATAAGGCACCTGCCCGCCACGTCTCGCTCCAACCCCTTCATTCTCCCAACCTCCCTGAACTTTTCTACTTTTCCTTTTCCCCCAGAGTTTTCTAACACACTGCATCGTTTGCTGATTTTCCTTTTGGTACTGGGGGTGGTTCTGGGGACTGAGCCCAGGCGTGTTTTACCACGGAGCTGCATGTCCAGTCCTGTTTTACTTCAGGGCAGTGTCTTGCTAAGGACTTTGTTTATTTTTGTTACCTGTTTCCCTGCGAGGCTCCAGGCTCCAGGAGGACAGCTCATCTCCTACCCCAAGCAGCTCCAAGAGGACCTGGCACACGGCGGGAGAGCCACCAACACAGGTGAGGTGGGCCTGATGGTGATGTCTTTGGGTTACTCTCTTGGTAGCAGATGGAAATTGGGGACCACGGGGATTCTTGGAGAGAGCTCACAGCAACCCCAGGACATTAGCATCAGCCACTGGATATTTACAGGGCTCCTTCCCTGGACTGGACTGTCCAGGCACACAGGTACAGCAAGGGACCAGATTGCTCTCCAAGAGGCCTGCGTGCTGGTGGGAGAGGTCACTTCAGAGGGAGGGAGATTGATAAGTCAGCAGGCTGGAGGGTGACAGCGAGGTGCAGAGGTGGCCAACTTGACCCGGGGCAATCAGCCATGGCCACTCTGAGATGGAGTAGAAGAAGACACACAGTGACAGAGGCCTTTCCTAAAATGACAGATGCCAGGAGGACTCTCGGTCCACCTGGTGAGCGGAGAGCAGACAATCAGGGGAGAGAGTCGCAGAGACAAGTTCTGCTCCTGGGGATGGGGGTGGCGGGAACGCCCCTGCAGAGGGGCTTTCCTACTTCACTTTATTTCCTTTTGTGGAAGAATGGCATTTCTCCCCCCACCCCACCTCACTAAGACAAAATTGACAAGCAAAATCTGTCCACATGATGTCCTTGTACGCAGACACGTACAGTATGAAACAATCAAATTGAGCTACCTACATCCAGCCACTCACGGACTTTTATTCTGTGTGTTTTAAGAACAGTCGGGATCTGCTCCGTCAGCACACAGCTTGTTAACCATGAGGGGGCTACCTTACCTTACACGCGTGCACGAGGGCACACACACACTTGCAGGAGCCCGACGGCCTGGCTGAGGGGCATTCAGAGACTCTCACAATGAATCCATAGAAACGGAAAACCAGCTCCCCCCTGTTCCCATCCCAGGGTGCCCACCCAGAGCCTGCCCACCTCCTCCCTGTAGCTCCCTCCACCTCCCCCACAGGGGGCCCTTCCTGCTCCTCCAGGGGCCATGCTCCCTCCAGCCCTAGGGCTCTTCCTCTGTCTAGAAAGTCCTTTGCCGGGCCAGTGTGGAGGTGCACACCTGCTGTCCCGGCCACTCCGGAGGCAGAGGCTGGAGACCACAAGCTTGAGGCCAACCTCTGCAATGTGGTGAGCCCCGACTCAAATAAAAATAAAAAAGACTAGGGGCGTAGCTCAGTGGTGGAGCACTCCTGGGTTGGAAAGAGAGGGAAAGAGAGAGAAAGAGAGAGAGAGAGAGAGAGAGAGAGAGAGAGAGAGAGAGAGAGAGAGAGAGAGAGGAGAGAGAGAGAGAAAGGAAGGAGAGAGAAAGAAAAGGAAGGCCAGCCTCCACGGCCTCTCCAGGCAGAGGCTGGCCACCTTCATATCCCTCGTCTGCCATTCTTTCCCTGGGGAAGGGTCACTTAGCACCCTGGTTACACGCTCTGCCACCTCCTTTCACGACAAGCTCTGTGGTTGTGATTTCTCATACGATGCAGAGCTGTGTGGTTTCATTGATGTCTGATTCCTCTGCTAATTTCTCAACAACAACTCGGGACACTGTTCTGGTCCCTTCAGTATGTGCAGCGCCTGGCCCGGAGCAGTGCAGACTGGGGCAGGGTGGGGTGAATGTTACTCACAGCAGCCTTTGAGCAACTACTATCTACACTAAGCAGTTTGGGGGTCACTGGCCAGGTCAAGGCTCAGCCCCTCTCTGGACAGTCTTCCTGCAGGGTCCAAGACAGACTCAGGAGAAGATGAGAAAATACCCGACAGAATGGCATCAGAGGCAGAGCTAGCTTCCGGGCATCGCTTCCTCTTTCAGGCAAACACACCCTCGCCTCCATCTATGCCCTCCCACCACGTCAGCTCCAGAGCGTCTTTTCCCGTCAGACGGGGTGAGCCTGGCCGAGACCCTCGTTCGTGGTGAACCACACCTGGGCGGCAGGGTACAAGCACCCACACCGACCTGGGCTGATCGTCCTGCTGGAGAGGCCTCAGAGACCCTGCCAGCTGGGTCCTGCCCCAAGGCCAGTGTCCCTGAGCCCTGCCATGCTGCCCCAGGGCTGGTCTTTCCTGAAACCTTTTCTTCAGTCCTCCCAGGATTCTCCGAAGTCCCCCAATGCCTGCTGGCACTCTTCCCTCTGGCACAGGTGGCTGTCAACCAAAGAATCACAATGAAAGCAAGACATGGAGCCTGTAGGTGGCACAGACGATGTGGGGAAAGGTGACCGGAGATAAGGGAAGGGCGAAGAGGAGGCAGCCAGGCCCAGGCCTCTGTCCCCTGCCAGCTGAAGTGTGCAAGATGTGACCTCGTGGCCAGTCCTCACCCCGGCTTCTGCCTTCACCTAGAACAGCCACCAGACACCGGACCTTCCAGCTGGATCTGGAAGCAGAGAGCAGAAGGGCAAGAGGCCGGGGGCCAGCTCACCCCGCAGCCCCCAGGCTGGGTGTAGGTGCAGGAGGAGGAGGAGGCAAAATGCCCCAGAGAGGACAGGACGCTCCCCACCAGCCGGGCCACGGGACCGCTCACAGGCCTTGGTCACTTCTGCCTTTGTGGAGACCTTCCGTCAAATATATTAAAAGGCATAGCTGGTCACTGTGTTGATAGAAAGACAAAGATCTTAACCTTCTAGACTAGAACATTTTTCCCAACTTAAAAAGTGCATTTTATTTCTCTGATTTTAAAAGAAATTAAAACAACTTTTTGTGTCTCTAAAATTATTGTGGTCCCAGGGCTCTGTCACCCACCCAAGGATGGGAAAGCTGCTCTTCTGCTTCCACCATGAGAACACTCTCCTGGCTGGGGAAGCGTACATGTAGGTATAGGTGTGTATGCAGTGTCTGTGTGTACACACATGTACACATGCACACATCACATGTGTACATACATATATCCACACGTGTGCAGACATTATGTGCCTCCGGGGATACATATTACTGTGCGTACATGTGTGTCTGTGCATACATGCATCTCCGTGTGTATATATTTACGTGTGCGATTGTGTGTTTTTAGTCAGCTTTTTCACCACTGTGGCCAGAAGACGTGACAAGAACAATTGTAGAGGAGGAAAAGTTTGGTGCTCATGGATCCAGAGGTCTCAGTCCATAGTTGGCCGACTCCACCTCTCGGGGCCCAAGGTGAGGTAGGACATCGTGGCAGAAGGACAGAGGAGGAGGAAAGCAGCTCAGAAAAGAGCAATCAGGAAACAGAGAGAGAGAGAGAGAGAGAGAGAGAACACATGAGCGAGCAAGCTCTGCTCACAAGAGACAAAATAGAAACCCTAAAGTCACGCTCTCAGTTACTTGGGTCACCCAGTTAATCCGTATCAGTGGATTAATCCACTGATTAGGTCACGATTCTCATAATCTGATGATCTCACCTCTGAAAATCCTCGCATTGTCTCATACGTGGGCTTTTGGGGGACACCTCGTATCTAAACCATAACGTGTGAGCGCACACCCATGTGTTTGTATCTACACACGGGTGCTTGTGTTTTCTGTCACTAGGTCACAAATCCCAAAGTCGGCAGCTGGCAGGCAGCACCTTCTGTTGTCTCCACCCTGGGTCAGAGGTCCACACACACAAACCGGCCCCTGTTCAAGGCCTCGCGGGCTGCAGTGGGGGTCAGTTGGGTCACACCCTCATGGACATCCTGAGGAAGGATCTGCCTCCAGGCTCATGGGGTGGGTGGCAGGATCTATTTCCTTGTGGGTGTGTGACAGAGATCCCCACTTCCCTGCCACTTGGGGATCAGTCTCAGCTTCCTGGACTACCTGCAGGCCCCGGCCACGTGACCTTCTCACCGTGTGGCTGTTCTCTCTGCCCAGGTCAGCAGGAGTCACGCAAGGTCATGTGATCGTGGAGGAGCAGACCGTCACCCGGCCACACGACACAACTTCATCCAGGAAGCGACATCCCTCGATGCTCACAGATCCCGCTCCCAGGGGCTGGCAGCCCCACAGCCATCGGAGACTTCTGCCGACCACGCGACCCTTAGTGACCAACACCAGGAGCTCGGCGTGCTCTTGCCAGGTCCTGTTCTGTGCCACTCACACACGTCTTAACAACAAGATTATCCCAGGTCCCTGTTGAACAAAGGGATGCTCAGGAGGGTGACGTGCTCAGAGCCTGCCCAACAGGGAGACCAGGGCAGGAAGGCGACAGTGACACTTCTCAGCCCGAGTGGGTCCCGTGCCGTCTGTAGCGAGGCTGGCTCCCCATGATGGGCGCCCAACCGTCCCCAGGGCTGCTCATACTGGGATGCGGTTCCCTGTCCCCATGAGCATGTGACCCAGGAGTGGAGTCTGAAATTCCTGTAGCAGCCATCTGGGTGCTGCAAACCCAGGGCTCTGGCTCTTACGCCCTTCCAGAACCACCGGGAAGTGGGTTGAACTGAGCACTGGGCCTCAACTCTCGGGCCTCTGGGCCAGCAGGTCTCAGGTGGGGCCCCACGTGATGCCCACTTGGGATTCCACATGATGAATCTGCTCTGGCTCAATGATTCTCCAACCACAGAGACAGGAGCTGCTTGGGGCTCTTGCTGGGCAAACAGGCCCTCGGACGTCAGGATCGTCCCCTCTGAGGTCTCTTCTCCCGTCCAAGTAGATTTGGAGCTGAAAAGCTAAACAAGTCCCAGCTAAGGGGACAGCAGGCAGGCAGGCCAGCCATCTTCTTCCCTGTGGCCGGAAGAAAACCAGACCTTCCCGTCTGTAAAAACCACCTGCTGGAGATGGGAGCCCTGAGGAGGGATCAGAAGCACCGGTCATCCCTGCGCTTACAGGGCCAGAAGCTCCCTGGCCCTGGCCTTCTGCCCGGCAGGGCAGCTGCAGCTCTCCGGCAGACCTGGGGAGCTTGAGATCCCTACCTGAAGAGGCAGATCCACCTGAAGACCCTCCACCCCCCACAGGTCTTCCTCTTCCCCAGAGACCTCCCTGAACTCTCCCATCACTGATGCCGTGTGCTGGGCTCTTCTTGTCCCAGATGCTTGTCCGTCCGAGCAGATGGGCACCAGGCTCTGCCTCTTCCGCATGCCGTAGAATACCTGGGCCTGGGGAACTGTAGGTGCTTAGCCAGGACCTCTCACGGTTCTCATGCCATCTTGGGGACATTCCACTGTCCAGCCCCATGGTCAGCAGGATGGGAAGGAAAAACTCTGGTTCCAGTGAATCGCTTTCCAGGGCCCAAGGAGAGCACAACAGGATGGGCCCGCGCTCTGCCTCAACTTCTCCTTGATGCACGCTAGGGGGTGAATCTTGGGGAGAATCGTGGACTTTGCATTAGACAGGCGTCATTTTTACAGATAAGGGAATGCCACCAGCACATCATCCGCTGAAACATTGTTTAAATGTGGCTCTCCCTCCCCCCCTTCCCACCCTGCAGCTGCTGGCACCAGCCCTTCCCAGTTCTCAGTCTCTTCCTGCCAGCCTGGGCAGGAGAGGAGCTCAGCCCAGGGGAAGTCACTTGACAGCTGTATGCTAACCAAGTGGCCCCGGCTGGTGTGGCCGTTTATCTGAATCCGAGTTCACAGACGAAGTGACAGAGCACCTGCTCAGGGTGGCCAGAGAGTGCCAGGGCCTCAGTGAGGAGCCACAGCGGGCTCCTTAGATGCAGAGGAAACAGCAGAATTCTCTTCCAACCTGAAAGAACCCAGTGCCAAGGCTCGACGACAGCGGGACCTGGCCCAGGTGCAGGGTGGAGTGGTCTGGGACAGTCCATGAGCTCCACCAGGACGCTGCGTGGCCGGCGCCTGGAGCTGGGCTTCGGCTACTCTGAGCACACAGGTCTCCAACAGGGTCGGTGCATTTTTATGTGATCGACATAGTTCCTACCCTCGTGACGCTGCCTTCGCCTTTGACATACCAAGCTGTGGGTCAGACAGTCAAAACAATGAGGGGAAAGGGCATGACCAAAGCCCCACGAGCCACAGAGAGCAGAGCTCGGTTTGAACTCGAATCTGATGCCAAACCCGAGCCCTTAACTTCTCCTGGGGGTCCCAGCCAAGCTGGACTTCTGGCACCCAACTGTCTTCGTCAGCCCCTCCTTCCCTTTTTGCAGAGCTACATCATGCCTCATAATATTTTTAATTCAAGGACACACGATTTAATACACTAAGTTGTGTTAAATGGAAAAGGTGATGAAAGACAGACACACACACTCAACATGCTTCTGCCTGGCCTCTGGGTGGTGCACATTGCACCGTGGGTTACAGAGTAAGTTTTTTTTTTTGTTTTTTTTTTAAGGACAAAACATTATAACCCTCGTGATCAGCAATGTCCCCCTTTGGCCCCAGAAAGCTGGAGAAGGCACCCTTTGGAGGGAGCCCGATGGCCTAGAATCTGCTCCACAAACCTCTCTCTGGTGGAAAAGCCCCTGGATCGGGCGTTGGACCCACCTAACAGAGCCAGTCAAACGTCCACTTTTGGGGGTAGCGCCAGGCCCTTCCTGGTGAGGCTTCCGAAGTGCAGATGGGCCCGAGGGTGGCGGCCGGGCAGAATGAGGGCTCCAAGCGCCTTGGTATTTGTGGCATTTTCAAGAAGCCAGCCCAGAAAATGGGGCTGGAGCTGCCTCTGGTCTCCTTCTGCGTTTCCATCCCTGCAACTTATTGCCACGGATTTCAACTCGGAACAAATCTTCCGATAAGGCTGCCAGGCGCATCCTCCCCTCATAAATGCTTAATTAATCTCACGGCATCTTCAAACCAGGCTCTCTTCACAAGAAGCCAAGAAGGACGTTTTATCCTAAATCAGCCCGAGCACTGGATATTGATTTGGGATTCTGTGAAAATGTCAGTAGGAACCAGCTGAGCAAGGCGCCTGACCGCGAGGACAGATGCAGGCAGCGTCCCCCTGACTCTTGCTCCCTCTGCTCTCCAGGACTGGGCTGCAGCCTCCTCCATCACCTAGGGAACAGCGAGACCTCCCCCTCCCCATGCCCCTGCCCAGAGAGCAGCACAGCAGCCTCTCGCAGGTGCACAGACCTTTCTGCCTGGCTTTATCTCCAGGCACCCCGGCAGGAGAGAGGTGAACAAAGAGCCATTAACCCCTAAGTGAAATCGTCCCTGACGTTGCCGGGACAGGCTTGTAGACACACACTGCGTCACTGCCTAAGAACCAGTGTGGCTGAAGAGCTCGTCACCAGCCCCCCAATTCGAGCCTGGATGCTGGGATTATCAGGACACATGCATTATGACCTGGCATGTCCCTAGGAAGCCGAATGCCTAAACTCCACCCAGAGGCCCGTCTCTTCTTCTACAGGCACATCCCTCAGGAACTGGCGAGCACCTGCCCACCTGCCCTGGGTCACAGGAACCAGGAGGAGATCCAAACGCGCACAGCTCTGTGCTCTCTGCAAGAGAAAGCAGCCGGGAGGTCCCTTGCTCGCTCTCACTCTCCTTGATCTTCAAAACTGTTTGTTTGTGCTCTTGGTCCCACTCACGGAGGGCCTCAGCAGCTCTGCCAGGCCTCTGTGCACCCAAGTTCTGCGACCCAGCTCAGGCCTATGACATCACGTGAGCAGGTCATGACCCTTGACTGCCAAGCCCAGGCCCCATGATTCCCGAGTCTCCCCAGGGACGAGACGATGGCCACACAGGGCCCATTTATCAGGGATGAACACTTTACCAAGGAGAGCTATTAAGGCCCCCTGGCCGCCTTCTGGTCTCGCCATGGCTCCACGGCTCCATTGCCAAGTGCCAGTGGCCACAAAGGCACTCTTGTTTAAATCGGGGACAACCGGGGTGCCACCACCTGACACGCTGGATTGTGAACGAGCACTCGATGCTCTTCCAGGTGGGGCTTCTTTGGCCAGAACATCATCAAGGCCACGGAGCAGAGCCTCAGCCACGGACGGCAGTGAACTTTGTGCAAGACAGAGCGGACTACCTCAACCCCCCTCACGTTGTCCTGACCTTCCCCACCACCCTCCAAGGAAAATGGCTGGTCCTTCTGCTCGAGCAGGCAAGAGAGGCTCTCTAGGCCACAGGAGGGCACACGGATGTTCTCCGTCTTTCCCGGGCAGGCCAGCTTCCTGAACTACCCCGGTAAGACAAACTGCCTTTAGAGTAAAGCAAAGTTCAGGAATTCTATTGCAGCAGAAAAATTGGCCAGCTGCTAAAAGTGGCTGGAGCTTTAAATTATTAAGCCTCTGCAGGCCAGCTGGGAGCTAGAGCCCTTTGCGTTGTCTGCCGTGTCTCCTAGGACTGTGGATCCCAGTGGCCATTCGGTGAACCGGTATCACTGCCTCCAGACCCCAGGGGTTCTCACAGGGGGAATCAACCCCAGTTTAGGATGAGCACCTTCTCCTTTGTCCTGTGAACTGCAGGCTCACAACCTCACCCAGTAGAAGCAATAGAATCACCATCCAAGTCGTAAAGTGTCCCAGTTAGAGAGGCTGTTCCCTGAGCCTTGCAGAAACTTCTCCCAGGGAAACCAAGCTCTGGCCAGCACCCACCCTGGAGGCTGCCAGGCTGATTCAGGGTGGAACTTCCCAGAAAACATTTGGAGACTGCATAAGGTCAGCAGAAGTTTGGTTTGCTGGCGAGAGGCCTGCCGGACAGGAAACGGCCTCCGTGGCTCCCATGAGTGGTAACTGGAGAGTCTCCTGGGTAAGGAGCTTGGTGATGGCAGCCGGGTCACTGCAAGATGCCTCTTCACACACCAGGACACACCCCTCAGCAGGCCTTGTCCCAAGTTCTGCCCCTCCGTCCCCATTTCTGGTCCTTTGCTGATAGTCCCAGCAGGTTTAACAGCCCTAGGACCTGAGGTCCCCCAGCCCACCCTGCCAGGCTCCTGGCTGAGCTGCTGGGTCATCCCCGAAGGCCTCTCAACCCACTAAGGAGAGACGGCAGCCGACTGATTTCCAAGCCTAGTAGAAGTCAAGGTTTCTGGCCTTCAGTGGGACTCTGGCCTGGAAGGGCCCCATGGGATCCTAGAAACTTTCACGTCATGGGGGAGGTGACCTCTCAGGGACCCCCAGCTGTGAAAACACCTGCCATCGAGGTTCCAGCCCCTGACGGAGGGCAGAGACACCACATCTAGAGAGGCAGGAACAAAAACTGCCCACCTGGGGTCCTTCCTCCCTCTGCCAGTCAAGGGAGGGAGAAACCAGCCATAAATGTGCGCACCTCACCCGAGGATGGACACCGGGTGCTGCCACCGCCGTCTTCAACCACTCTGTTTGGTCTCAGTTTCCAAAGAACCACAGAAATGCGCCAGGCTCAGGGTCAGTTTGCCTGACCGGCCCTCGGAGTGCAGATTTGCATGGGGACAGGATTCCCAGGAAGGCTTGTGGCTCTTTCCTGGATACCTGGGGCTGCCCAGGTGTGCTCTGCAACAGTGGTCGGCCCTGGACCTGGCTCTGCTCCGGTTTTAGTGATGCCCAAAAGTGTCCGTCCAGTATCTGGAACAAAGGGAACCATAGGCAACCAGCTCAGGACAGCTCCCAGCCGTCTAAATGGAAGAGGTCATGGGTCAAGGAGGAGCAGAAACCAGGATCGATCACCACACACACACACACACACACACACACACACACACACACACAAGAAGAAGAAGAAATGTGAAATGGAAAGCCAGGTGACAGTGCACCTCACACACTGGGGCTTTGCTCAGAGGCGTTTGCTGATCTGGTAAAACTGATGCTAGCGTTTCAGTGGCCATAGAGAGAGGGAATGAGGCCTTAGGTGTGCTGGGATGGAGTAGTCGGGAGTGTAACACACACACACACACACACACACACACACACACACACACACACAGCAAGAAGAAATAAGAAAGCTCCTGTGTCTCAGTCTAAGTGCTGCACTGAGGAGGAGGAGGACGGAGGAGGAACCTCCTTGAATAACTCATCACCCCTCCTCCGCCCTCAACCTCGGGTTTGGGTTCAAGTTCATACCACCTGGGAGTTGGAGGAAATTCCCACCCCTGAAATCAACATTGCCTTCACTGATGGTATTTCAAGGTAAAACCCAACACCGTGAACTCCAAATGTAAACTTGAAATGCACCCAAAGCAATAGTTATCCTGGACACAAGCCAGAGACAAAGAGCACTATGCCCACAGACACCAGAAATGGACTGTAAAACTCTTGTATCAGATAAATATGGCTTTAAATGGCTAAAGATAAAATGAAGAGCAATAGAGACAAGAGATTACTTAAAATTTAATAAAAAAAAAAAAAGACATAAAAGAATGCCTGCAAGATTTAAAGACAACTCACACAGAACATTTAAAGGTTACAATAAGACATTAAGTGAAAACACGGGTTGCCAAAGTTTGGATGAAAACCAGACACAGCTAGAAAGAAAATTAATGAACCAGAAGATAGTGTTTTAAGTCGTTATGCACAACCCAGCTGAGAGGCAAAGATGGAAAATACGAAAGAGTTCAGACAGGGAAGTCTAATGTGGATCACAAAGGAATGTTTGTAAGGGAGGGGTAGAAAGGATGGGAGAGAAGCGGCGTTCAAAGGAGGAAGCAGCTGAAACGGATCATATTCTGTTATATGCATGCTTAAGCATGCCACAGTGAAACCTGCTATTCTGGATGATTAATGTGCACCAATTAAAAAAAAAAAAAGGAATAAGTAGCTGAATGTTCTGTAGGACAGAGACACCAATCCTCAGATCGGAGACGTTCAAGCCCCAGACAGTATAAAGAAAACTAGATCCACCCCTGGACACTTTCTAATGACACTACACAACTTACAGGATTGTAAAAGCAAATCCATAGACAGAGCAGACGACCTGCGGAGCCATGACCCCAAGACCAGCAGAGGCCACTTCCACCAATGGAAGCCAGAAGTCAGGAATATCAGACCCACAATGTGGAGAAAGGAGATCAGCTTTGGAATCAACTTATCCCGCTGATCTCATCCGGTAATAATGGACCGTGTTACTGGGGCTCACGGTTTCAGAGGCTCAGCCTGTGGGTGGCCGACTCCATTGCTCTGGGCCCGAGGTAAGACAGCTTCATGGCAGAAGGACATGGTGGGGAAGAGCTGCTCGGTCCCCGGCAGCCGGCAGCAGAGAGCCTGAGTGCAAGGAACCAGGGATGACACAACCCCAGGGCCACCCCCAGGGACCTACTTCCTCCAGCCAGGCCCTGCCTTCCCTCAGCAGGAATCCATCCAAATCTGGATTAATCCACCCAATGGATTGATCCACCCAATGGATTGATCCTCCCCTTAGGTCACAGCTCTCCTCTGGCCGGTCCTGCACTGCCTCACCCATTAGTTTTTGGGAGACACCTCGTGTCCAAACCATAACACTGTCCACGACTGATAACGACTTCAGGGAGTTCAAAGAGCCAAGTTCAAGTTTCAGGAGGTCTCACGGCTGTGGCTTGGTCCTCAGATGCCCACTGGAGTGACCTTCGACCCTGGGGTTAGCACAAAAGGCCCACACGGGCACCAGGCAGGATGCCTGACTTAAAGGCCCAAAGAAAGGCACCCGCTTTGCAGATCAAAGCCTCCATGTTGGTTCCATCTGGCTTATTCCCCGAGAGCTCAGAAAGATGGATGAGCTTATTCCCAAGGAAGGACGTGGTCATAAACCACAAGAGACAGAGACTGTGATGAAGCCGGGAGTGGGTGATTCCCTGAGGTCTGACTGCCCCCCATGGGAGGTGGGGGTCCCAGGACCTCCACAGCACTTCACAGCGAGGCCTTTATAGTCTCCCTAGTCCAGCATCACATGGGCAGTGCCAAGCTCCGACGCCCCGTTGCCCCGGAGTGCCCTCCACGAGTCCTTGAGCCTCACACGCCAGCCCCCCGCAGGGATCCCCGGGGCGTGTTCCCTCCAGCTTGCGCTGAGCCCGCAGCCCCTGCTCTCCATCTGGGAAGAGGTGTGGGAGCTTGTCTGGCTGAAGGCTTTGCCCTGGGTTCCATGGTGGAGGGGAATCGAGTCCTCCTGCTGGGAACCGGCCTCAGGCAAACACGTGGAGCTGAAGGAGAACATCCCGTGCGGCTGAGCTGAGCACTGACCATGTCCAAGAGCAGACCACCTGGAAGGCTCAGCCCGTCCCACCTTGGAGGTCCTCCTGGGGGGCTGGGTATTATGGAGGCCAACCTCAACTGGGGAACCCACTGGTCATGTGACCCCAGAACCTTCAAAGAGACAATCCTGGTAACTTGGGATTCCCCACCCTCCACCAGGGGCCATTTCCCTTCCTTCTTGGCTCTGAGGTCACCAAGTCCAGACACTCTCCCTTTGCCATTGAGGGCAGAGGGCTGGCTCTGCGGCTGGCCTCCCAGGGGCTACTTGAGGGTTGGCCCATCAAAAGTTCCCTTCTCGATGGTGCCCACCTGCCACGCTGGACTGGTGCAGCCTCAAGATGAAGATCGGGACATCCTGGGGCCTCAGGACCACTGTTTTTGTTTCTGTCCCCCACCCCTGCCACAACGTGGGACAAAACACCAGCGGCTCACGGGTCGGCCGCTGACCACCACCCACACATGGCAGAGAAGCCCAGGCACCAGGAAGAACCCCGCCGTGTGCCGAGTGGTGGGTACCCCACCCACAGAGGAGGAATGCGGAGATGTCCCTGATGCTGGACGCACCCTAAAACTGGGGCCTGTCCCACCGGAACCCAGGACTCACACTGGAGGTTAGGCTGGCAGGGCCCGGCTGCTGGAGGCTGACCCTGCAGAATTTTAAATCTTTTACTTGGTAAAATTAAAGCCCCAGATTAGGTTTCTGTGGAGGAACCAAGACCCCAGGTTTCTCTTGGAAGATGTGGCCACATCAGCCACCTGGGGTGTCCCTGAGCAGCAGCCCCCACAGCCCCACCCACCTGGCCCCTCCTCCAGACCGAGTATGGGCTCTTCCGTTGGTTGACCGCCTTTTTAACCCTACACCACTTCCTGGGGTCAGATGCTCCAAGTTTTGTGGAAGTTCTATTTGAATTCTGTTTATCCAGCTGCCTCTTACTCAGGATGACCGTTTAATTTAATATGAATCAAGGATCTCTTGAGAAGGATCGCGAACCCCCCCCCCAGACACCAGGAGAGAGACTCGGTGGGCTCCCCAAGCACACAGGGCCGTGAGCGCCATTCCTTAAACAGCCTTTGGGACGAGGGGCTGGGAATTTATTTTCCTAACTCTGTTGATTGCTGGCCCTGGGGGCAAGGGGGGGGCGGGTCAAGGAAAGAACAAATGTTCCATTTTATTTTTTTATAACCACAATGATCGTCCAAGGGGAAAAATATCAACATTTTTACTTCTCAGAAAGACGTGCCCACGGGGAGAGTTTCAGTTCCCAGCATCACTAAACTTTGTCCCACTGAACAAAACAGAGAAACTGCACTAATAAAACACAGTCATGGTGACTTTAAATGTTTATATATAATGTGTTCTGAGCTCCGTGCTGGGACAAACACTGTGCACATAATAAGTCATGGTCAGACTCAATAAAAGTGGATGAGGTAGCAAACTGTTATCCCCATGCTCAGGATGAGGAAACTGTGGCACAGAGAAGTCAAGGAGTTTGCCCAAGGTCACACAGCTAGTGAAGGGCAGAGCAGAGACTTGAACCCAAACCGTTAAGCTCTTAAGTCCACACTGTAACAACACGCCCTGCCTCGGACAGGTTGTTCTGTGGAGAAATACGCCAGTCCATGATGTAAGGACACACGGGGCTTAGTCCAATCCTGTGAGGACCCAGCGTGGCCACTGCTGGGAACGTCCGAGGTCAGGCTGTGGACCACCGGGCATCCCTGACCACACCCGCATTGCCAGCTGCATGCAGCCGAAAGACATCACTGAGAACTGGCAGCCAGGACCCCACCCTGGGACTAAGGGTGTGAGGTCCGTGGGGAGGAACCGCTAGGGCAGCAGTGAGTGACAGGCCCATCACTCCGCCCACTGGGCCCGCCAACGCCGCTTTCCCTTTAGGGCCTGGAAGAAAGAGCACTCAATTCCATCAGCCCAGGGACAAGGAGGCGAACTGTCCCCGACTCTGGCCTCCTCAAGCCCACGTGAAGGCTATCCAGGAGCCGAGTCTGGAGAAAGAGGCTGAAGGCAGCCACACACTGCGTCACCGCGTCCCCTGGCCCCACTCAACTGCACTGACGGCTCCCCAGGAGGACAGGGTGGTTGGAGACAGACACCCAGCCATGCTGCTGATGACGGACAGCACGGTTCCCAACCTCAGGACGCTCGGAGGCTGAGACAGAAGACGTGAAGCCTGCTCCCCAGCCACCAGGCAGGTAGGAGACTCTTCCCTCTCTGGGCCTCGGGTTCCTCGTCTGTGAAGTGGGTGCAGCTTTCCTTGCCTTCGCGATACGGCAAGGAAGAAATAAGGCAGCACGTGAGCCCTTGGCACGTGCCCATCTTGGAAACAGCCCTCGGTGAGCATCGGCAGCTCGCCACCCAGAAAGCCTCTTTCTGGAACATGGGGTCACTGTTCCACCTGGAGAAAGCCAGGCAGAAAGCGGGTCCCGCGTGCCAGCTCTAGGGATCCACAGGGAACCTTAAAACCACGTTGCCATTTAGGAAATGTGCTCTTTCGTGTTTGCAGAAACACACGATGTGCCCAGCTCAGAGCAGACGCCCCCAATTCAAGTTCCTTTACCTGTAGGTCGTAAATCTAGCGCGTGGCCTCCGAATGCAAACAGGTGCTGTGTTCAGAAGGCGTGGTGTTGTGCCAATGGCGGGGAAAGGGATTCAGAAGGAGCAAGATAAAAGTCTAAAGGTGGCCAGACCCAGCTCCAGGGACCACCTGACAGTAAGGCAGACCGGCAGGCACGGCTCACCTGTGCTGAGTTTCTACAGGGTGCGGGCAGGGGACAGTTCCCAACTGGTGGTACAAACAAGAGATCTTGCAAGTGGTACAAGTAGTACAAGCTCAAGATCTTTGAGCTGCTACCCAGAGCAGCCAGCTGCTCAGATGTTAAAGTCTTGTCCCCTTCCGGTCCTCCCCCTCTCTTCCACCCTCCCCCTTGAGCTAGGCCTGGAATCCCGCCGTGTCAGCAGGACACACAGGACCTCACATCCTGGTCAAGCCAAGGAACCCCACAAAATGCTTTCTGCCCAAAGGAGACGGGCTGCAGGTCGACTCAGGGACACAGGGGCAGCTTAGCAAGTCAGAGCCGGCCCCAGGAGCCGTGGCCTGCAAGCCGGGCTCACCCCACCACCAGGCCACCGGGCCACCAGGCCAAGGATGCACCCAGAGCCCTGCAGAGAAGCAGTGAGACGGCAGCTCAGGGGTCCCCGGGCAGACGTTTCGGAACTCAGGAAGAGACGGAGGAGGGGGAGCGCTCAGTCACTCTGAGGTCGGAGCCCGCTGGCTGAGTCTGCTGCTGTGCCCTGGAGTGCCCCCACCACCCTCAGGATGACGCTGGAAGCAGCCAGAAACCAGAGCAGTGACAGTGGGCAGGGTGGTGACAGCTGCTCCAACCTGAAGGAGGTCAGGCAGGAGACTGAGCCCAGCAGCCTCCACTGGTCATTCCCTCCCAGCCAGGACACTGCCGCGTGACATTGGGGCTGTGGCGGGGGACAGAAGAAAAGGGAAGAAATGTTGGTTGGGGTCAGAAACAGAAGGTGCCTGGAGTCTTGTACCCTCCAGGAGTGGGATGGAGGGCCACAGGGAGGGCATGGCTTCCCAAGCCCCGTCTAGGGATCTCAAGCTTCCCTGGTGGCCACCCCAGGGCTAGGACTGAATGAGAAGCAGCTCTGCTTCCTCCACGGCCCCACCAGGCCTCCTGCCCCACTGCTCCTATGAGGTCAGAGTTTGATGGCCCCCTGCACACCCCGTTTCGCCCTGGCTGCCAACCTTCTACACCTGCTCCAGGTCCCTTCCTGCTCCTGCCCCTCCTTCCATCCCCCCTTTAGCTCTTTACTGGTCCGTTCTCAAGAATCAACTTCTAAGGCTGAGCTTTGGCTCAGTTGGTAGAGTGCTTGCCTCACTTGCACAAGGCCCTGGGTTCAATCCCCAGCACTGCCAAAAAAATCAACTTCTTCCCCTAAGATGCGAGAGACGCATGGATGAGAAAGATAAACCCAGGTCATCACCAGGGACCTGGGCTCTAGGGGTCAATGTCCAGGCTTATCTTCCCCAACAGCATGACCCTGGACCTGCTAGCCACGCAGAGGAAACTGCTTAGGGTTTTAAAAACCATATGAAGAGATGGTTCAGGAAACGGCACATCGACCAGATCACCAACCCCTGGAGTAAGGGCCAGCCCCGCTCCACTCAGGCTGCGATGCCTGACACTCTGCAGAACACAGTGGGGGCCCACAGCTGCCCGTCCCTGGGGAGCAGATGTGGTCAACCCCGCCGTGAAGCCCCGAGGCTGCAGATCAATTTGCGCACACATCTAAGATCTCAAGGCAGTACCAGCCCAACTCCAAATGGCCGGCTGCCACGTGCCAGGGCTTGCTCTGGGTCCCTTCCACCCCCCTCCCCGACTTTCAACTTTGGGTTAATTATTCTTCTTTGTGGTTCTTCGGGGAAAGTGTTGTCCGCTGAGACCACCGGGCATTCTTACTGTATGCTACGCTGCTCTCTTGACATAGTTTCTAAAAAGGAGACGGAGGATTTCATGACCTGATTCAGGCCTCCAAAAGAGAGAAGGAAGCACGGGGAGGAATGTGAGAAACCAACCTGCCTCCCTACAGTAACCCAGGCAGGCAGGCGCAGGGAAGCTGCCCAGGAAAGGCCCCTTTCTGATGGAAGTTGATGCACCTGGGCCACTCCAGGGTGGAGACGGAGGTTCTCAACCTGCTGGACAAACCAGAATCTGGTTGGGGTGCAGAAGGGGGCGTTTAATACTCCTTTCTTCTCTTCCAAAAGCAGCTATGCTCCCCTTTCCACGCCCAGACACACTGCCCGGCCCAAGGAAGGGTGCTTTCCCTGTATTGACTTATTTAACCATTGTAACAGCCCTATGAATGGTGCTCAGCATCCTCATTCTACAGATGAGGAAGACATCTGAGAGGCTGAGTAACTTGCCTGAGGTCACACAGCTTCTAACAAGTGAAGTTGGGACTTTGACCCAGGCAACCCAGCTCTGAGCCCTCACGCATTCCATGAACTGCTCACATCCGGTCTTAGAAGCCAGATGGAGTTTGACCTCTCCATTGAGATGCACTTCTCTGAGTACAAAGAAACTAAGGCCTGGAAGCTCCAGGCAGCCCCAAGTCCCACCATCTTGTTTTGCAGCTGGAGACAGATACCGGGGAAGGGGGGAGGGTCTGCGGTTTCCAAGATCATGCAACCAACCACCAGTGGAGGCACCCAACAACTCAGGCTCCCAAACTCCTGATACAGTGCTCTTCCCAGCACCTTCCTGAAATACCAGGTGAAATGCACGATTAACACTTTAACACCCAGGAAATCACTGGAGGAGCACAAGGCCTCTCTCGCGGCATGAAGGAGCGCTGAACAAGCCGGAACACGCATCCTAGTCCTTAGGCAAGTCCCAGAGTTGTCACTCACGGCCTCCAAGCCTTGAGGAGGCCGCCCCTGCTGTCTTGGTGACCTCAGGCACCTCCTAGCAAGATGGCAGGCGTGGGCCAACGCTGCAGCCCAGGTCAACTTTTCCCTCCCGAATTAAACCTGAGCCATTTGGAAAACGAATCCAGGGGCAAAGGTCAAGGGATGCCCACCGCAGAGTCAAGGGCTGAGCGGGCGAATCCGGGCATCTAATTTACTCCAAATCAGCCAGCCAGGCACGGCCCCAGCCCAGGGACAGAGAGAGGCAGGTGGACAGAGACCAGTCCAGGCTGGCACCTGCCCCCCAAAATGGCCACAACAGCCAGCACATCATCATGTCCCTCCTGACGCACCTTCCTCCACCCTTCGGCCAGCCACCAAGAGCACCGGCAAGGACCCTGGCTCATCACGCCCAAGTGGCACATTCGGTCTCAGCCAGCCCCAAAACTTCATCATTTAAAGTGATAAAGGCCAGGCAGTCGTGTCCCTGCTAGTTCATTCTCACGCCCCACATGACATCAGGATGGAGAAGAGACCGATGGGGGACACTCACAGACCTCTGCTCTGGGAGGACTCGGCTCCCCACTGGCTGGGCACATACCCCAGAGCTTCCTACCTGCTTCCATGAGCTGGCACTGCTGACCAAAGACGTGGGAGAAGGTGACAGGGCCTGTGGCAGCACTGGATGTCGCCAGCGTGGATTCCATGGCTCTTTTGGGGTCTCAGGTGTTGGTCATGTGGCAGGGTCCAGACCCGTAGAGTATCCGAGCAGAGGACTTGGACCGACCCCCGGTCCCTGGAGGCTACTTGTCACCTCCGAGAAAACGTCCCCGCCCCCAAAGTTTATAGCGCTCCTCGCTCTGCCCGCCCTGTCCCCGCGGTCTCTGCCAGACACCAGTCAAGTGAGGGCTGAGTCCCCGGAGCGCTGGCCGCTGGGGCGCCGCGGCGGGAGTCAGATGTAAGACACAAATCCAAGTCCCCCCAAGGCGGGCGGCTTCCTCGGTGCCTGGGACCCGGGTCTGCCGGCCGCTGGCCGCGGAAGCCGCGCGGCCCCCTCCGAGCCGCTCCGCCCGGCCGCGCAGGCGGGATCCAGCGCCCGCTGCAGGCAGAGCGCGGCCCGGGCTCCGCCGCGGCTCCTGCCGGGCTCCCGGGGGAGCTGGCCTCGCCGGCGCCGCCCAGCTCCGGGGCTCCCAGGTCCGCGCGCCAGCACCGCGGCCCGAGGCCAGCGCGCCCCGGGGCGGCAGCCGCAGCCTGGGGAGAGCGCGAGAGGCGCGCGCAGCTCGGGCGCTCTGCAGCTGGGCTCGGCCGCCCGGTGTCCCCGGCTCATCCTCTGCACCTCCGAGCCTCTGCCTTCGCGCTCCCCGCGCCGCGTCCGGCAGTGTGCGGGGGGGGGGGGGGCGGGGGCTAGAGGACACAGGTGGAAGCCCCTGCGGCCACCTACTGCAGGGGGCCCCCCAGCCCACGCCGCCACCCCTTTTCCATGATGCAAAAGGGCTGTTACTTGGAGAGATCCTGGGTGCAGAGGGAAGTGCTAACTCAGCCGGGCAGGCTCCAGGGCGGCTGTAACCTCTTCATGCCCACAGCCAAGAAGTGCCAGGCCCAGGAGACCAGGCTGTTGGCAGTGAAACCCAAAGCTCAAGAAGACGGCAGGAGACGTGGACCCCTCATTGGCGCTCGGGTCATGGAGAGGGGCAGGCACCTCGCCTTGGCCATCCCAGCCCTCTACGTGCGGGATGATGAGTCTCCGGCTCCTCTCAAGGGAAGGGGCAGCGCCTCTGAGAGGGGGAGGGGAGGATACCTTTCACATGGTGGCAACAGCTGCCGCTGTGGATGCTGCATCTTTATTTTTCTTTCCCATCTGCTGATCACAAAATCCGCCAACTTGAGAGACGCTGCATGTCTCCAGCCAGCATTCAGGGTGCTGTCTCTGAGGACTGAGCGTTGCTTTGCAAGACCCTGTCAATCACTTAGTTAAGCAGCACCACCTGGCCCAGGAGTGAGACCCTCCCCAGAGTGGGAGGCTGGGCTAGGTCAGCACAGCTGCAGCTACCAAAGCACCCGTGTCCACTGGCCCGAGGAGAGGCCCATGGTCTCTTCGGTATTTAAGACACAGAAGGTAAAGTTTCAACCAGTTTGTGGGCCAAAAAGTCTCCCAGACCAAAGGCTTTCCCATGAGAACCCTTGGCCAGCCATGATATCTGGCTTGGTGACATTCTGAGGGGTTTCCTGGGATGGTGACACTAAGCAAGAAGCCACCTTCAGATGAAGCCTGACTTTGCATTCATGGCTTCAGGTAGCTTCAATGATGGAGCGTCCGTTCTCTCTGACAACAGGGATCCAAGATGGTCAAGGATCAGGTCAGAAGAAGACCTGGCTCTTGCTAACAAACTGCAGAAGCCCCACACAGGAAGGGAAAGCCATTGGCTTCCGGGGCCTGGGTGTCTGGGTGGATTATGATGATCCCAGCAGCTAGCTGTGCCTGTGCTAGAAAAATCCCCTTCAGCCTACAGGTGTATTTTGTTGAGCAGACCATGTTTCTCCCCCCTTCTCTGTACCCCTGTCCATCCTGCCCACTGTGACATGCTGGTTCATGTCTTCAATCCCCTGTAGTTTTGTCCCATTGGTTCCCATAGTGCCTACCCGAGTTGCCACCTGTGGTCAGCTGCTAGAAACAGCCCAGGGATGGTGCCACCTGAAGGTTGGGGTCATCAAGCCATATAGTGTCCACGTCAGGACACGCTGAGAGTGGATGGAGGCTCTAGGAGCGATCGATCGCATCAGGAGGAATCAGCACAGACCAGGAGGGGTGACTGTGTCAGGATCTCCCTGGCTGTAGACCAGGAGTGGAGGAGACTGAGCCATGATGGATGCAGATCTGAGTTCATCAAATGCTTCCAGGTAGACCCTCGGCACGGCTCTGCAGTCTGTAGATCCAGCAGGACTGCCGGCGCTCCCGGCCTACTAGGCGAGGTACTGATACCGCACCTGGTTCCAGTCCTCGCTCCTTCCCACATCATTACCAATAACTGTTGGAAGCTGAGGAATCTGGTAGGTGTAGTTCATTAGAGTTCGTTGCTTGATTGGCCTTAATTACTAGGAAACTGAACACTTCTTGAAGAGCCTGTGAACTCTAGAAGTTTCTTCTTTCGGAGAGTCTCTGTTGGAAGGCATGGCCCACTTTCCCGGGCATCTTCCTGTTTTCTGGTTTGTGGATTCACAGCAGTGCCTCGACTCGGCTAGATGTTGACCACTTACCCATGTAGGTGTTGCCAGGCCTCCCACCAAGCTGGGCACGACTAGTAACTCTGCCCGTGGGCCTTTCTTTGACTGGAAGCACCTAATGTGGTCAGATCCACTGGCCTTCTCGCTTCCAGGATGACCTGGGAATCTTGCTTAAGTTACAAAGTCACCTCCTTCGAAGTTCGACCTTCATACTCAGGCCTGGAGTTTCTGTGGAACCACACTATGCCTGGTATTATGTGGGGGTACTTACCCCGCTGCAGTATCTGAACCACGTTTCCCCAAACCATCTTTACCCCCAAGAGTGGGCTGAATGAGTGGCCCACGGGGGACAGCTTTGGATGTTGAACTCCTAACCCCCAATACGATGTCTCGGGCGGTGGAGTCACTGGATCTTGAGGGTAGAGAATTTGTAAAGGGGACCCCAGAGAATTTGTAAAGGGGACCCCTTGCTATCTTTCCACCATGGGGAAGGCACAGTAAGAAATCGGCAGTCTACAGCCCACAAGAGGGACCTCACTAGAACCAGACCTTGTGGGCACCCTGATCTGACTTGCAGTTTCTAGAACCATGAGGGATAACTTACTGTTGCTTCAGCCACCCAGCCTAGGGTAATTTGTTATAGCAGTGCACACTGAGCCAGGCACCCTGCCCTCCCTTTCCCCACTGCAGCAGCATTATTATCTTGTCGGTTTCCATAGACCAGGGTCTGTCCTTGAGGGCTCTGTCTTGTTTACGGATTCCCCATGCTGCGCTGCCGCTGGTAATGCTTTAAGGTTACTGGCCCACATTTCAAAATGTCTGGACTGGGAATTTTTCAAGACACGTCGCATTTGATAGCACTGAGCCTGCTCGGCTAGTGCTACAATCCACTGCAGAAGCAGACCCGCCTTCTACAGGTGCACGCTGAGCATGGCTCCCAGCCTGGTCTGCAGCACTTACCATAGGAGCCTGCTCCTCGGGGAGACGAGTTCGTGTACTGGACACTTCTCCCGAGATAGGTGAAGCGAAGACCCCATTAGAGCAGTCCTTAACACCCTGGAGGGAGGAATAGGGGCGTGGCAGAGAGTGGCAGAGGGGAGGGGCGAGGAGACGGGGGAGAACCAAGGCCTCAGCTGTCTGCGCTCATTGTCACAATGAACCAACCACAAATGGAAAAGCACGGCCAGCCTCTGCAGCACGGAGCCTGGAGGGTCTTGCATTCCAACACAGGCTCTGGCCAAGTCTCCAGGGCAAGCCTAAAGCGAGGGAGATCAGAGCCGAGCTCAGGAAGGAAAGTGGGTCCCCACGGTGCAGGAAGATGAGGGGGTGCGGGAGGGGATTGGGGCCCAAGCAGGGCATTGGGGTGAGGCTGGTTTAAACGCCATGTTCTACGTGAAGCGTTTTAAAATCTGCTTGGGAATCTTAGATTAGAAAGGATCTGAATTTTTTAAAGTTCCCCTGGTACCTTGTCAGCCCTGCAGACTTTCAGTGGACCGGACCCAAAACCCTCCCTTGGCTTTGCTCAGACCTGCATTCCCCCAGGAGTGAAGAGCCCATTCCACAAGTTAGGTAGGTTCCAACACATCCCTCCCAAAGGCCGAGTACCAGAGCAAGGGACAGGCAAAGGGAAGGAGGGTAGAGAAACGTGTTTTAGGATGCTTCGTTTCTCATAGCAAAAGGTCACTGTGTGCGTCTGTTTTCTATTGCTAATAAGAGAATACCAGGTCGTGCATGTTTTATAGAAAAGAAGTTTATTGTGGCTCACAGTTGTGGAGGTCAAGGCCAAGGGGCTGCTCTAGTGATGGTCTTCTAACCCAGAGCTGCAGGGTGGTGCAGGGCATCACATGCATCTGACAGACAGCCTCTGCTGCTCTCCCCCCTGTACAAGGTCACTGGTATTCAGTCCTGGGGCTCCATCCTGATGATCCTATCTCATCCTGTCTCCCAAAGGCCGCCCCTAAATGCCATAGTCAGATTGAGTTTCCACCCTCTTAATGGGGTTAAACTCCAACATGAGTTTCGAGGGGGAATCGTATCGAGCCACCAAGTGGAGGCTGCCACGTGCCACTGGAACACACCAACGACCTCATTCAAGCTCGCTCACTCACTCTCCACCCCCTCGAGCTGGAACACTCCGTCTTCTCCTGCCCACCCTCCTGCCTTAGACGGCAGAGCTCCTGTTCCTGAGGCCTCCGACTCTAGGACTAGCATGAGAACCAGCCTCCCACCTCTGCCTCCAGTTCTCTGGCCTTGAACTGAGAGTTCCAACATGAGCTCCCTGGGTTCTCAGGCCTCTAGGCTCAGACTCAGTTACTCCACTGGCCTCCCTGGGCCTCCGGTTTTCATGCAGCGTTATTGTGGGACTTCTCAGCTTCCGTAACCACGTGAACCGATTTCCATAAGAAGTCTCTCACTGTTCTGTTTCTCCAGAGAACTCCAATACAGCTCTGAAAAAGTCACTGAAGTGAGATTTAAGAAGTTCACGATTCAAGCAGAACAACCAAAAAGGAAATCACACGGGTTTATCACACAGAGAAAGTCTGTGGAGGCTGCGGAGGGGGACACATGCCCTCAAAGGAGCTGCAGAGACTGACATCGGACTCAGCACCAGCTGCAGAAGCCAGAAGTTGATGAACTATCAACGTTAGAGTCTGTCAACAAGTCAGGATGGCGCTTGGCATTTTGCAGAGGGAGTGGTTTGTGAGGTGGTGCCAGCGAGCCATTAAGTGTGGAGATTCCTGATTGGTTGACTGCTGTATCTAGTTTATGTAAATTAAGATAAGCTGTGTGGAATGTATATATACCCCTCCTGTCCTACAATAAACGGCTCCCACTCCTGCTGTATCAATGTACACAAGTTGTGCGTCACCTCCCGGTTATTTTGCTGCAGACGGACTGCGGCATCTTCCAAGTGCTGAAAGAAAATAGCTGTCACCCAGAATTCTAGGCTCGTGGAAAGCATCCTTCAAGAAGAAGGTGAAATCGAGTCACTTTCAGACCTAAGACATTTTGGAAAATTTATTACCAGCAGACTCAGTCAAGTAACAGTGAAGGGAATTTCTCCTGAGAGAAGAAAAATGATCCCAGATAGAAGCTCAGAAGTGCAGGATGCAAGGAAGAACAGTGAAGGGGTGGGTTGCCACTAAACTTAAATTAAATCTAAGTGAATATGAATGTATGATATTAATATTATCAATATTAATCTATATGCAAATTTATAGCTACTAGTGGTTAACATTACTTTATATATTAAGACACTGTTTGGATTAAAGCATAGAAATAAAATACAGAACAAAAATATCTTAGAAATTGGGAGAGGGTAAGCTGGGTGCCGTGGTGCACATTTGTAATCCCAGCAGCTTAGGAGGCTGAGGCAGGAGGATCACAAGTTTGAGGCTAGCCTCAGCAACTTAGCAAGGCTCTAAGCAACTCCGTGAAAATCTGTCTCAAAATAAAAATTTTTAAAAAGGGCTGAGCATATGGCTCAGTGGTAAAGCACCTTTGGGTTTAATCCCTAGTTTAAAAAAAAAGAAAAAAGAAAAAAAGAAACCCTAAAAGATGATCAATGGAATCACAATGTCATAATGTTCTAAGGTCCTTGCATTGTCTTGGAAAAAAATTATATTCATATTAATGTAATTAATCTATGTATTTAATATAAATATATGTTCCATAGGTTGTAATAATATTATTACATTATAAATGTTGCAACAATACATTTTCAATTATAACATACATTACATCAATAAATATAATTTATATTTGATAAATTTATATTCGTGTTAATGTAATGAATATTATAATTAATAATAGGTGATTATTAATTTATGTTCAGTCTTGTTAAGTCAAGGATGTGTATTTTAATCTCTTGTGTAAACACTGGAAGTTTGTAAAAGAATTTGCAATCACTGGACCAATAGGCGTAAAAATGGTTGTAAAAATGATTCCAGAGACTCAGGAAAAAAGAGGAAAAGAAACCGTGACGAAGGCTGGTGTCGCTGTTACTGTGGTATGAAGTGGTCTTACAGATAAAAATAGTTCTAGCAACCCAAGCCATCTTTCATAACAACAAATTATCAATTCAGCAAGCCTAAAACATGACTGGCAAATCACAAGGGAAAACACACCAACAAGTGAAAAGTAGAAAACACTTAAAAAGCAGACAATAGAGAAAAGTTGAAAGTCATCAACTTCGACCAACGGACCTGTGTAGACCACCTGGATCCGACAACCACTGAATATGCGTTCTCCTAAAAAAATTAATTTTGAAAACATTGTCTCTGTGGCAGACCTTAATTCAAGTCTCACAAAAAAAACCCAAAGGAATAAAGGAAAACTTGATTAACCCGATAAAGATTTTGTATTAAAAGCCACCGCGCCCCCCCAGCAGGACGGAGGCAGGAACGACCCGTCGTCACCTCCATCTGACGCTGAGCCCCTGAAAGGAAACGAGATGTGAGGTTTGCAACAGAAAAATAAAATCGTTACTATCTGCCCCGGCCGTGCTTGTTGAAGAAAATTGAAAAAGTATACAGGGAATTCAATAAAGTTGTCGGGCGCGCAGTATATTTTAAAACTGAGTTGTGTTGGTATATGTAAAATAGAAAAGGTAAGAGTAAAAGTACAACAGCATCAAAGAACTCGGAGTAGATCTACTGAAAACAGCCAACGTCACCCTGCAAGGGACCGAGGGGTGGAACCCAAGAGGGCAGCGGCCCACCAGCCAGGGTCCAAGGGCTCCGCACCGTGAAATTTCATTTCTCCCCAAACTGATCTACAGATTCAATCTGATCCAAACCTGAACGACTGACAAGAGGCCTCTGCCATTCCTTGGGAAAGCGCAAGGCCCAGAGCGCATGAGGAAGACCAGAAGGAGGGCCCGCTCCACCGGGTGAGCCAGGCTCCGTAGCTGAGAGTGTGGCAGCAGCCAAGGACGCGCGTGGGCCACAGCCAGGGGTCCCAGGGCTGCCTCTTTCACGCATGATGACAAAGGTGACCTTGCAGAGCCTGGGAATGTGCCGCGGTGCTCAGTCACTTGGAAACCCACCTGGGACTCCCATTTGACACCGGGGACGAGTCACTTAGAGGTGGATTGTGGATTCCCCGGGGACATCAAAACCCCTTAAACAGAATGACTTGGTGCACCTAGGAGAAGGGGGTAGGTGACTTTTTCCATAGGACACAGAAAGCGCTACCCAGAGAAGAAGAGATGGAGAGACGAGACATCAGGCCAAGATCTTCCTCCCCGTGACTTCTTTCCCATCCCTCACAGGTCTCTTGAAGGGAAGAGAAGAACAGCTTCAAATCAAAAAGACAAATTACTCAAAATTCAAATAAGAAACTTGGATGAGCACTTTAACAAACAGGGTTGCTGTAGTTGAGAACTCAAATGGCCCCCAAAGGCTCATGTGAGGATGAGTGGCACTATGGGGAGGGGGTGGAAACTCTAAAACGCTACCTAGGGGAGTCCTTTGGGTGTGCCCTCCAAGGGGACTGTGGGACCCCAGGCTCTTCCTCTTTCTCTCTCTCTCTTCTGCTCACTGGCCATGAGGTGGCAGTTTTGCTCTGCCATGTCTCCTGCCAGGATGTGCAGCCTCATGCCAGGCCTAAAAGCCACAGGGCCGACCAGTCATGGACTGGAAACTTTAAAGCTGTGAGCCACATGAACCTAGCCTCTTAATAAGTGAAATATTGCAGGTATTTCGTTACAGTAAGAGACAACCGACTGACACAGGGGCATATAAAATGGCCCATATGAAAAGGTCTTCCCCTCCATTATTCATGGAGAAAAGCAAGTTAAAAGCACAATAAAGTCCAAACACACTGTCCATCCACCCTCGTAGGCAGCCTTTAAGATGGACAGTTCCGGGGCTCGGCAAACGTGGGGAGCAAATGGACTCGGCTTTGCTCTTGGCGGAAGCACACGTGGAGGGAACACCTGGGGAAACTGTCTGGCTTGGCATTTTCAAGTTCAGCAGCCCCTGCTGTCTGACCTGCCCACTCTGCTCCTAGGTGTGCATCCGACAGAGGGATGCTTGTGCACACCGGCACCTACGGGAATGTCACAGATGCATCTGCGATTCCTAATAGCCCCAAGCTGCAGACACCCCGAATTTCCACCCACAGCAGAACAAAATGAGCAAGTGTGTTCACATGCGGAGGGACCCAGGCCTATGACAAGCGAGCTGTGGACAGCACGCCTGGACTCAGGGCTGACCGAGAAGGCCAGGTGGGAACTCCACGCGGCTCCAGTCCGTGTCTCTGAATCCAGGGAACACGAAGGGTCAAGGGTCGGCAGAGCGGTCACCTTTAGGGAAGTGGGGGGCTGCCAGGGGCGCACCCTGCCCTCTGGACTCAGGCGCCCTCCGTCTGACCGCCTCTGCCTTGTTCTCAGTTTTCTTCTTGTTGAATTTCAATCAGATCTTTTTCAGGAGCTCAGAGTGGGCACCAGACTCTGTCACCCTTGTCACGGTCCAAAACACACTGCACGGTTGTCACACTGGACTGGGGCGACACATCCCTAGGAGGGTGCCCCCCACTGCCACTGTCACCGCAGGAGGCTTCACCAGGTGAAAAATCAAGCTGCGGAGGCTCCTTCTGAGATGCCTCTGCTCCACGGGTCCCTTACGCTTTCTCCCGAGGACAATGACGAGTGGCATCTCGGGTCCTGGGGTTTTTGCCCGTTTCTGGCCTGGCCAGGCCCCACATGGTGATGGACACACGGGCTCCGAGTGAGGTCCGGTGGATCTGGTTTTGTCTTTCTTGGTTGTGGGGACGGTTTCCCGAAGGCGCTGGGGGGAGCCACGGGGTCAAGTACAGGTTTAGTGTCCCCAGTTCGGTGTCAGAGGACACTCATGTCATTTATTGCCCCCAGAGCACTTGAAGGGACAGAGGGTGCAATGGAGGACATCGCTGGCGCATAGGGCATAAGCCAGGACCGTGGCACGCACCCTGAGAGGGAAGGGGGCAGGTTCCCTGCAGGAGCCACTGGATGGGGACGCTGCAGGGTCTGAGCCGAGCTGTGAGCTGTCGCAGTGTTAGTAAAGCAGGTGACGGCGCCTCCCGCTCCTCCCACGCTTCAAGGCTGTGAGCTCTGGGACGGAAACCTGCACTGATGCATCTTTCTCCAGGCTCCCTCCTCCTGTGCTTTCCCCGCCCTGTTTGCTGGGAGCTAAATACCCTTTGGGGCGGAGGATGCCCCCTGAGCTCTGTTCCGGGCGCCTTGCTGGGGCTCCTCTGAGTCAGGGTGTGGGCTGAGGTTCTGGGTTTCCCAGTGCCCACTGTTGAAGGAACCACGTGGCCCAGTGGTCTCTCCGCTGTCCCTGCAAGCCCCTGCCTCTGCCCTGCTGCTTTCTCTGCCCAAGTCCTTCTTCCTCAGCCCTCAGCTCCCGGCTCTGACCTGACATCCTCAGGGAGGCGCCCAGAAATTCCGTGTGGCCCGATGTCTCTGGCCCTCCACGGACCTCCGGTGAGGACTCTGGTTCCATCGGACCCGATGACCTTGGTCTCCTAGGGTGAGGTGCTCAGCGGGTGCAATCTGAAGGAGGCCAGGCCAAAGGGTACCCGAAGGCCAGAGATTTCCTGAAGACCCAATGCCCATCTTTGAGCCAAGGCCGGACAGTGAGGCAGGGTGGGGGAACAGCTGGCCGAGGCCGCCCCGGAGTGTCTGACCCAGGAGGTCAGGGGGGGCTGAGCATCTGCCTGGCCGACAGGTTTCCCCAGGTGATTGTCACGCTGCTGGCCAAGTGCCCCCTTTGAGAACCGGTGCTTTAGGGAGCATCACCCCCACATGGAGGTACAGCTATGCCAGGAGCAGAATGGGCGGGAAAGTGAGGGGGCATCTGCCAGCCTCCTCCCCTGGGGACGGAAGGAGCCCACCCCCAGAGAGCTGCAAGGCCCAGTACCAGAGACTGCGACCGCAGGGCCCTGCCTGGCACAGCAGACCTTGCAGTGTGATGGAGGACGGGGAGAGGGAGGGGACCACGGCCATATGTTGAAGCTCCACCTCCAGCACCTCAGATCACCACCATGGGGACAGAGCTTGACAGAGGTGACCACCTTGCGGATCTGAAACCAATGTGGCCAATGTCCGCATCCAAGGGAGGTGTGCACACAGGCCCACGCGGGAAGACCACGTGGAGACCAAGGCAGAGAGCAGGAGATGCTGCTCCGGGCCAGGGGAGCCCAGGACTTGCAGGAAACCAGCAGCAGCTGAGGAGGCCTGGAGCCGGTCCCCTTTACAGTCCTCGGAAAGAAGGCGCACACCTGTCATCCCAGCAGCTCAGGAGGCCGAGGCCGGAGGATGGCAAGTTCAAAGCCAGCCTCAGCAGCTTAGTGAGCCCCTAGGCAACGAGTGAGATCTCGTCTCAGAATAAAATATAAAAAAGAACTGGGGATGTGGCTCAGTGGGTAAGTTCCCCTGAATTCAACCCCCAGTATCCTCCTCCCAGAAAAAAAAAAACAAAGAAAGAAAGACCCAACCTTTCCAGCACCTTCATTGTCAACAATAAATAGCCTTTGGTGAAGCCACCCAATCCGTGGTGCTTGCTTGTGCCACTCAAGTAGACAGGCAGCTCCAGCGATGGTTACCACCAGAGCTAGCATCATCCGGGGATCCGGGGCTCTCTGTTCAACCCGGCTCATCAGGTCAGTATTGCCTCAGGACCTCAGAATGGCTGCCAGAGACCAGCTTGAGAAACTCCAGGGAAAGAAGGTTATCTCTTCCTTAGGCATCTCATACATAGAAAAGAGACCCTTTTAGTAGATCCCTGGAAACGCACTCTCACTTGGTGTTAGCCAGAGAACATCCCATGGCTAAGAGGGATCGCCAGCAGCAGAAATGATTCACCCCATCTCAATGTCCCCATGAATCAGGGTGGAAGGACACCCTTCCCTGAAGAGGGTGACCAGTCCACAGAGCAGAGTCAGCCCAGGGCCCAGCGCCAGCGATGGCTTCAGGGGCCCACGACCGAGCTTCACTCCTCACAGTCAGCGAGGTGTCCACTGTCATTTATGTAATTGTTACAGAGTCAGGACACTCCCCCAAAGACGCGAGTGCCCAGAACCCCCAAAACCACAATGCAGACGGGCACGTGGGCCAGCAAAGCGAGGGGGAGGGCCGTTGGCTGCACCAGTGGGTTTGCCACAGCCCCCCCGCACAGAAGGGGGGCGCGGCTGCGGGGACCAGAGCGCATCGTAGCACGGAGTTTCGGAGCAGGGAGGGGGCAAGGGGTGTTGGTATTGATGGAAAAGTCCCCTCCAACCTCCCAGTAACGGACACTCCCTCCTTTCTCATTTGCAAGCTTCTCGTTGTTATCGACTGAAAATGAGCCCCCCCAAGCCTGTCCCCCAACGTGGTCACACTGAGTCAGGATCTTTAAACAGAAACGAGGTCCTGAGTAGGCCCCCAGCAGCAGGACCAGCAGCAGCCCTGGGAGGAGAGGCCTCCCGAGGACGCAGGGAGAGGGCAGCCCTCCGTCCATGAGCTCCGGGCAGGGAACGGCCCTGCGGAGCCTCCGCCTGGACTCCCAGCCCCAGAACCCTGAGAGGACGCACATCTCTGCTTCCAGCCGCACCCCCACCCGGACTGCCCCGCTGGCCCGGTTCCCTCCCTCACTTCCCAGAGAACAGCAACCCCCCAGCCTGGGGCCCTGTCCTCCCACGAGCCACTGAAGGTCCCCTGGCTGCAGGCTGCACTTAAGGGCTCCCTCCCCCTGGGGCTGGACGTCGCAGGCCTGGGTATGGTCTCGGGGGTCTCAGGGGCTGACCCCCCCCCCCAGCCAGGAGGCCCAGGTCATCCCACAGCGCCCACAGCCACTAGCCTCCAAGGAGTGGCCTCCTGCTGGCCCGGAGGGAGGAGTCAAGCCCTGGCTCCGTCAGGGGAATGGAGTGGGCAGGGGCTGGCATCCCTCCGAGCGGCCAGCAGAGACAGGCGGCTTTCATTAGCCCAGAAAGGACTGAGCCTAACAGGCAAAGCACAGGATTCCTTCCAGGGACTCCTCCCGGGAGGCTGCGGGTGTTCACAGGAAGAAAAGTGCAGCTGATTCATCAGACGCGAGCACGCTGCCTGCTGTCCCCGGCCACAGGAGATCGGCGCTGGGTGGGGCCTTCCTGTCCCTTCCAAGGAGCGCCCCCTTCTCATGGGATGAGGCAGAGCTGTCGAGGCAGCGCCGCCAGCACAGGGCCGCAGCTGCCATAAACTGTCAGGCCAGGGTGCGCGAAGAGCACCTGGACACTCCTGCCAATCAGTTCAGGCAGCTCTGACTGGAGGCCTCCGCCGCCCTAGGGGAGAAAAATCATAAAAGCGCTCAGCGCTGCGCTGGCCTTTTCCTTCCTCTCAGCGCTCCACGCAGGACGTTCCTGATTTCATTTCAGCTTGCACACCCCCTGGGAGGGAGGGGGTCACAGCCTGAGGGTTTTCCCTGATGCTCATTTGCCCTTGAAAAGCTCAAGGACTCCAGGGGAGGTGGAGAGAGCAGGAACTCTGATCCTTAGAAGTGTAAGTCCTTGGGCAAAGTGACTGGCCACTCCTAGAGTCCAGCAGGGAAGCACCATCATTCCGTAGAGGAGAATAATTATCTCTGCCTCAGGGCCTTTGCATCTGCAACTCTCAGCCTGTAATGTTTGGCTGGCTTGCCCCTGGGTGCCGGTCACTTCTGTTTTCTTGGCGATTCTTCCTGCAGGATCTTCTCTGACCTCCTGGGTTGGGGTGGGCATTTTCCTCCATGTTCCCATAGTTCAAAGGACCTGCAAACCTTGCCCAACCACACTTACCCCTTTTCCAGCAGGAAAACCTCAGTGTCCATTGGGAGGCCCCCCTCCACCACTGCCCACAGCATCAGTGAACTGCCCATCAGGAGTCCTGTCCACCTCTTGTCCAAGTCAAGTCAGATTCTCATGCAGAGGCAAGACAGGGTTGGTCGGGCGAGGACACTGGTGAGGAGCGACCTGTCCCCCAGGCATCTGAGTCCAGAGGAGACTGTGTTTCCTGCTCCTAATCCCCAGACCTGCTGCCCATTCGGGTCCTTTCTGAGCCCAGCTACTCAGCTTCTTTGACCTTGGGAACCAATCCAGAGCTCCCCAACAGAGACCCACAACAGGTGCCTGCTGGGTACATCCAGAGAGTCCTGAGGTCCTGAGCTCCCCCACCTCACTCTGTGCAGTGGCTGTCCAGGAACGGAATCTGTCACCTGTGTACACCCAGCACCCAGTCAGGGCCTGGCCATGGCCGCTCCTCGCTGGATCCTTGAGTGGAACTCCCTGTGCTTCTCACTGAGGTCACTGCTTTGACCCGCTGGGTGAGAGCTGTCGAGCTGAGCCACCCCGCGCTCGCTGCTCCAGGAGGTGTGCCCTGGGGAAGGCACGGGGCCTCGAGGCAGGAGCTCAGCCAGGGCAGAGACCGGTGCTCGGCTGTCACCGGCCAAATGCAGATCTGGATTCGGATGCCAGCCCCAGACTTCCTCAGCGGTCACTTGAGGACACGGGGTTGGCCTTGTCATCTCTGTACCCGCGGGCGGCCTCGTACCTGGCACAGGGGCAGTTGGAAAGTGCACCTCCTAAGGCCAGAGCCACACCTCCAGCACTGCAGGGTGTTCCGGCAAGACGATGTCACATCCTGCTCCTGAGCACAGACGTTCAACACCAGGTAAAACAGGGAACACGGGGTTGGCACATGGTCAGTGGCCCATGGGCATCGATTCCCTTCTTTGGTCAGAGGCTGTGTCCAGCCTTCTGCTTTCCCTCAGGCAGGACCGAGCTGTGCAGGAGAACTTCTGTGTAGAGCCCACTCCAGCCATTTCCAGCCCAGAGTCCACAGGGGAGGACGAACCATCCCCTGTACCCTCTTGGTTCTGTGGCAGGGGCCTGCAGATTAGAGTGACATGAAACAGACCAACAAGAGAAAAACAAGAAGTCTAATGGAAATACAAGCGTGGGGGAGAAATCCGGGAACTTGGGGCTTACATAGGCTCTTCAGGTCTTTTGGGGAACCAAGGACTCCCACTGACCCCTGATAATCATGGTCCCTCTCTTGCAGAAAGTGAGTTGCCTATTCTGGTCCCTCAGAGCTGGCCGAGGCTCCTGAGCCGAAGCACAGTGGTGGTTAAATGGCCTCCGGTCCATCTTCCAGGGCACTGCGTCCCTGCCACCACAGGAAGGAATCCTTGAAGAAAGGCGCTCAGGCCTGACTGTGGCCGAATCGGAACAGGCCACACGGAGCCGCTTCCCAGGCCGCACCAGGGCAGTGCCCTTGCTTGTACCAACAGGCTCCGCTGACAGCGCCGGGGCCCAGAACCTGGGAAATGCTCTTCAAGCTGTGCTGCAGGCGAGACTTCAAGAGTCTCAAGTTTCAAGATGCACCAATCCTCGAGCTCAGAAGCGGGCTCTGAGGCACACTTTGGTTAGGGATCTTTGGGTATAAGACCCAGGATTCTGGTCACTCACAAAGAGAATTTATTTGGGGGGGGGATTATGAAATTTGCAGAAGGTATGAAATGTCCAGGCTTGGAATAACAATCAGCAGTTGGGGGCGGGGGCTTGTACCTGAAGTCCAGAGCTTCCTTTCTTAGGCAGGGACATTTCCCATCATGCACAGGACTGAGGCTGCACCCTTGGCTGCGGGAGCCAAAGCCGGTGGGTCCTTCTTCTCCCCCAGCCCCTGGCAATCCGTGGGTGGACAAGTAACCCAGACTTCACAAATCCCCCCGACCCCGCTCCCAACTGGGTCTGGATCTGGAGAGAGGCAGAGACAGAAGGATGATTAGGAATGACTCTCGAGGGGCGAGGCGGGTGGCTTAATGATGTGACAACGTGTATCAGCCCTGCGGACTGGCTCTGCTGCTGGACCGCTTCTACTGACACGTGGTTTTCCTACTTCCTGTTTCTTGACCTCTCTGTTCCCACGTTCAAAGTCCAGTCCTTCCGCGTCCCACTGATCTCTACTTTCCCTATCCTTCCAATAAATTCCTTGATCTTCCTTGAGGAAGCCACCGTCGGTCCTGTGGCTGGCAACCAGACCCCTAACTGATACAAGACTATCAACGGAATCCAGAGACCTGAAGTAGGGGCTGCGGAGGCCACACGAGGCCCAGGATCTGGTGCGGGAATGACCACTGAGGCACGTGACTGTCAACCGTGTTTGTCTGGTGTGCGTCACTCCTTCAGACTCTAAAGTCTCAGGCAAGCCATCGGACTGCAGAGCGCGCGTCCCTGCCCACCCCTGGACAGAAGGACACGCCCCATTTGACACTAAACAGATTGCCAGCAACCAACTCGACTTGGCCTAACTGAACCATTCACCCAGGGGACAAAGAAGTCCCCGAAAGCATCGAGCCGTGGCGAAGAGGGGAAGTGGAGGCCGAGCCGGCAAACTTCCCCAGTCCTTCACACCTGGCGCAGGACGGGCGGGAGGCTGCGCTCTGTGCCCATGGGACACAGGCAGCGGCTTGATCCTCCAGGGACCTCCAGACGGAAGACGTCTCAGAAACCACAACACAGAGAAGTGACCTCTCTTGCAAACAGGACTCCAGCCATCTGTCACACCCTGTGGCCAAGAGAGGTTCCCGGGACCCGGCTGGAAAGTGGGAAGCGGAAGTGGAGCCCCCGCTCTCGACCTGACTTCCTCCCAGGTCAGACTCCTTCCTCCCCCTCTTGGAGGCCTCCTGGAGACGCAAGGCAAGACTGGCTCCGAGGTCCGGGCACCGACCTGGCAGAGCTGCCCTTCCGGAATGCCCTGCGCCTTCTCTGTCAAGAGGGCTTCACCCCCAGGCGTGGCTTGGAGCTGTGGCGGGATGTAGTGTTCTCTACTTTTAAAAGTAGTAGTTAAAATGGAATAGAATCAGCTCCTCCCCAAGACAACAGAATGATCATTTTAAAAATGAAGGAAGGAAGAGAGGGAGGGAGGGAGGGAGGGAACCCAGCAGCAACAGAGAAGAGAGATAACCGGGTAAAAAGGTCAACAAATTTGGGGAGTGGACAGGGTGATGTCCATGAGACCAAAAACCTAGAGCTGACGGCAGAAACAGCTGGAAGAGGGGGCCTACTGCCGAGGAGCGGGGGAGGGGAGGCTGCAGCCCCCAGGCACATCCAGGAAGGCTCAGGGGCTGGGGTGTGGGGCTGCAGGTAGGCGCCGCTGAGGCTGAAGAGTGGGAGTGGGTGGAATGGAGTGAGGCTCTGGGGTGGCCCAAACTCCCTGCTGTGAGGTAGCAAGAAACGCCACGGACTTTCCCAGGAGCCGCTGAACCAGGAAGTCCCTGGACTTGGGAATGCCGAGCAGGGCCAGAGGCAAGGTCAAGGCTGCCGGGGTCACGGGGAGATCGGGAGAAGTCTGTGCTGCCGCTCCTCACGGGGACTTCTCTCCCAGAACGCCGGAGCCAGCTTCTGTGCTTTTATGCCACGAGGTGGCCCCCAAACCCATGTGTGAGACAACCAGGAAACTTCAGAGGTGACGACGTGGTCGGTTACGAGAGCCTTAACCAGATCGGTGCCTTACTCCCCTGTTGGGGGGTCACCGTGGGCGGGCAGGCGGCGACCAGAGGAGGTGGGTCACTGGGGGCCTGCCTTTGAGGTTTCTATTCTGTCCTTGTCCAGCAGAGCCCTCTCTGCTTCTTGGTGGCCACATTCTGACCTGCTTCCCTCCCTCACACTCTCCCTCCATGATGTCCTGCCTCACCTCGGGCCCAGAGCACTGGAGCTGGCCGTGAGCCCCAGAATAAACTTTCCCTCCTCTCTGTTGCCAGTCTTTTGGTCATGGTATCGGGGACGCTGCCTAAATCCATCACTCTGATTCTGCCCTTCCCAGGGTTCTTCTGAGATATGAATCAGCCCAAGGAAAGACTCAGATGGGAAGAGCCCCTGCTGAATGCCTAATCCCTACCCCGTGCACCGTGTCTCCCAGGGACAGAGGACTTCCGGTCTGCCCTGGCACCTCCCCAAGTATGAACAGACAGCCTGGGATGAGCGGACCCTGGAGGAATTGTTGCCCCAGACCACGTCGGCTACGTACCAGAGGCCCAGGCTGAAACCCTAGGTCCACCTCTTACCAGCAGTGGCACTCCAACAGATGACTTCAGGTCCCTTCAAAATGCCCAAGTCATAAATAGTAGAGAAAAAAATTAGCAAATATCAAAAAAACACCTAGTACAGAAATACAAAAGAACTATACAATATTTAAGCAAAGGCTCAAAAAGAAGCTATAGAAGCAGTTTCTTATGGATAAGAGGACTTCGAGAAACACACACACACACACACACACACACACAAGAATTAGCCATGAGTTAGCACCCATTCAATTGAGATGCTGATTCAAAAGAATGACAAAATTGAGCTCTTTAAAAATAAAAGTGAGCTCGGCACAGTGGTGTGCACATCTCTAATCCCAGTTGCTCCGGAGGCCAACGCAGAAGGATCACAAGTTCAAGGCCAGCCTCAGCGATTCAGCAAGGACCTAAGCAATTCAGGGAGACTCTGTCTCAAAATAAAAAATAAAAAGGGCTGGGGATGTGGCTCAGTGGCTAAGCACCTGTCTTCGTCAGCGTTTTACTGCTGTGACTAAAAGACCCAACCAGCACAATTGTACAAGAGGAAAAGTTTATTTGGGGGCTCACGGTTTCAGAGTTCTCAGTCCATGGACAGTACTTGGGGCTCGAGGTGAGGCAGAACAACATGGCAGAAGAGTATGGAGGAGGGAAGCTGCTCACAGGATGATCAGGAAGCAGAGCCACAGGGACTCCACTCGCCAGATACAAAACACATACCCCATAGCCACGCCCCCAGGGAATCAGCTCCTGCAGCCACCCCCACCTGCCTCCAGCCACCACTCAGTTAATCCCACCAGGGACTGATCTGCTGATTAGGTAAAGGCTACAGCCCAATCATTTCTCCTGCAAACCTTCCTGCATTGTCTCACACGTGAGCTTTTTGGGGGATACCTCACCTCCAAACCATAACAGCCTCCCCCCCTGTGTTATACCCCCAATCCCACAATCAATCAATCAATCAATCATACAAATTTAAAAGATAGATGTGTGGGAGTCTAACATTGAAAATTTCCCACAAAAATAAAGAACAAAAGGATCAAGAACAAGAAAAATAATAATAATAATAAAAAAAATCAAATCAACCCAGGAGCTAAATATATAAATAACAGAAAGAGAAAAGAATCACTTCATTCAAACAAATAATCTTCAAATGAAATATTTATGACAGTCAAAGAAATATAAGAAAATTTCAAGATTCCAACGGAGAGCCACTGAGTGCATAGGAAGGGACCCAGGCCCCCCACACTGCCATGTTCCGGAGGCCAGGGACGAGGATCCTCAGAGGTCTGCAAAAACAGGGTGAACGTGAGGCTGGCACCAGCAGCCTGGGCTCTGGACAGCAGTAGTTCTGGGAGCCAAAAGCCAAGGGAACAAAACCCTCTGAGCAGTAACTGCCGAGCCAGAATTCTAGGCCCAGCCCAATGATAAAGCAAGCATGAAGGTAGCAGAAACCCTGTTCATGCTAGTGGGGCCCTAAGCCCGATTTCCCACGCACCCTCTGCAGGAAGCTTCTAGAAGAAGGAAAGGGCGTAAACCAGGAAGGGTGACCCCAGGGAGGCCGGCCTGCCAGATCCTCACCCGGGTCCTCCAGAGCGTGGGAGGACAGACAAGAGGAGGCCCTGGGCTGACAGCTGCTGAGTCGCCCAGGGAGCACAGGGCTGGTGGGCACAGGAGGACGAGGACTCCAGGGGAACTGACTCAAAGTGAGACAGAGAGCCACGAGAAGCGGGCAGAAGAATCAGTTCCACCATATTGAGGTGTTCGGGGGTTTCAGCTAAGACTTCAGGAATGAGCACAGAAAATCAGTCAAATGAAAAGCTGAGTAAATAAAGTGGGAAAGAATGAAAAAAATAATAATAATGAGCGCTGAGAACATACTCCCTGGCTCAGCACGGAACGTGTTTGCGTCTTCACGGCCAGTACCCACCCCGGGCTCCGTGCAGACTGTCATTGTGGGAATTATGACAGGGAGGAGGAATAGAGGGGAGCTTAATCCTTGGTCTCCCCAGTAGATTTGCAGTAGATAATGTTTTTTGATTTTTTTTTTCAATTTTAGGTGATATTAGCATATCGCTTAGAAAATAGGTGATCACACACTCAAAGCTGCTAAAAATATTGAGAGTGGTTCTTCCCAGGAGTGAAATTCTGGGGTAAAAAGAATTGATGAGAGACGTGCTATTTTATTAGGAGATAAGTGATCTGGCTTTTAAACTATGAATATTACTTTGTTGAAAAAGTCTTTTTAAGTTTCAAAAACACAGTAGAAATAGGCCAAGAGGAAGTAGTGGGGTCACGAAGCCCCGAGCTCTCGCTGTGTTCCAGGTCACACGACGGAGCTTCACACTCACTCTCCATCCAGCCTTAAAAGACAGCACACGGCTTCCCCCAAATAACAGAGCGAGTGGCAGAGGGACCGGGGCTGACTCAAGAAGCTCTGTCTGTCCCCTCCACTTCCAATTCTGATTCAACAGATTTTTTAAACACGAGTTTGATGTCCAGTTGACTAGGGTAGCCTGCGGAGGGGGCACCACACTGCAGCGGACGTTAATACCTTTCAAATACTTTCCTCTTTGCTTCTCAGACCCATGATAGGAGAGCGCTTCTCGGGTTCTTTATGATCAGATAGGGCCATATGACTACTCCCCAGATAACCACTTGCGGAGATGACAGGTGTCACTCTGTGACATGAGCTCTCTCTGCAAACATACAAGCCTCCTTTGCCTCTACGGCGGTGGTCAGCGATGCTCAACATGGTAGCAAGGGTCCACTGAAACCTTGGCCACTTCTAATCCCAGTAGCAACGAGCTTCCCCCAACGTCCAGATTATGGCTTGGCAGCAGCGATTCTCACTAAAAGAAATCCCCAAGACTCTGGGGAAAATGTCAGGAAAGGCACGAAATGTGCCTCTAACACCTTGAAAGACTGGAGAGTAGACTCCACATCCCTCTAGGGGAAAAAAACAACTTCAAAGACAGATTTTTTTTAATCAGAAACCATAGAATCTAGAAAGGAATGCACAATCACTTCCAAATGTCAAAGCAAAAACCTGTCAACTCAAAAAGCCTAAAGCCAAGAAGACATCCGCAAGGATTAAAGAACAAACCAAGGCATCCTCAGTTGAAGGAAAAGGAAGAGACTTTGTCACCTGCACCAGAATGTGTCATCCTTCCCTGGCTAAAGGAAGTTCTCTAGGCAGAAAGGAAATGACAGAAAGAAGGACACCTGGAATATCAGTGAAGCAAAAACATCATGACCTCCTAAAGATGTCCCCATCCTAAGCCCAGCCCCAGTGAGTGTTAGCTTTCCCTCTACCACGATGGTCAGCAAGGCTCAGCGTGGTAGCAGGTGACCACTGAAAACCTTGGCCACTTCTAATCCCAGTAGCAAAGGGACTTTGCCGAGGTAATTAAGGAATTTGAGGCGGGAAGATGATCTGAACGCGGCAGGATCGTGCAGACAAGCCTACTGCAACCCAGTGGGTCCGTTCTTACAGGAGGGAGACAGGAAAGAGAAAGTTGCAGAAGGAAATGAGAGAGAGAGAGGGGGGGGGGATGCTAGACTTGTGGCTTTGAAGATGGAGGGAGCATGATAAACCCAGAAAATATTCTACCCATCAGGGCAACGAGCAAAGGGACAATCTTGCTCCTAGAGCCTTTGGAGAATGCAGTTCTGCCAGTCCATTTTAGACTTCTGACTTCCGGAAGAGTAATAGAATAAAAACTGGTGTTGCAGTAGCCACCAAGTTTGGCGTTTTTTTGTTATAGCAACAACAAGGAACTAATACAATTGCAAGCGAAGAAAGAAAATGGCAAGAAAACTGATGGGTGAGGGTAATAATAGACTTTCTTCCTCCTCATGGATTTTCTAACAATGTTTCATGATGGAAGCAGATTTGTAACACTGTCCAATTTGGTTCTCATGTATATAGGGGAGATATTTGATGCAATTAAGTTGCAAATAGGGGAAGGTAAAAGGGCATGATGGAGGTAAGATTTCTGTGCTGCACCTGAACTGGTGAAATGATGACCCTACAGATGACTGGTAATTACTAGGCTGTTTCTACACGGGTTGGCACCATTACTGGGGACCTATGGAGGGACAGCGTTCAGAACAGCATAAAGAGCACAAGAAGAGGGTCTGGAGCCCTGAGAAACTGGCACTGTCCAGGGTCCCATTTTGTTGGAAGAAGATATCAAACTAGAGTCCTCTCCCAACACTGGCCCAGCAGGGGCAGCCAGGCTGTGGCCGGCAGGTGATTGGGAGAGGCTCCACTGGGCAGTGTAGGGTGGGGGCTGAGAAGGGCAGAGCGGGGGAAGCTGCAGTAAGGAGCTGTGGTCGCCTGAGATGCAGCTGCTGATGCTCCGTCTGCTCTCCCTTGCTTTCTGCACCCAGCCTGCCAGGGACGCTGCTCCCGGGGAGGCACTTCACAGGGACACTTCAGAAGAAGTGTCCTTATAGGACCTTCAGAAGAAGCAAGGGTCGAAGGAGCAGATGTGCACAGCTGGCGCCAGATAAGCCTGGGACTTCTGGCTTGGGAGACTGAGGACCCTGCCTTCTATGGACTAAGGCCCCCACGTAGCCCCCAGCACGAGCTCCACATCTCTCCTCTTTGGAGAACAGCCTTCCCTCCAGCCAGCTGCTGGAGGTGGACACAGAGGATAAGACCCTCTTAGGGTTTAGAAGTGGTGTCCCCCAAAAGCTCACGTGTGAGACAATGCAAGAAGGTTTGGAGGAGAAATGGTGGGCTCACAGCCTTCCTAACCAGTGAGTCGATCCCTGATGGGATTCAGTGAGTGGGAGCTGGAGGTGGGTCGGGTGGGGCTGGGGGAGGTGGCTCACTGGGGGCCTGGCTCTGGGGGACATTTTGAATCCAGCAAGTGGAGTCTTTCTCTGCTTCCTGGTCACCGTGAGCTGCGTCCCCCACTCTCCCACCATGATGTCCAGCCTCCCCTCGAGCCCTGAGGAATGGAGCTGGCCTTCTGTGGGCTAAGACCTCTGAAACTGTGAGCCCTCGATAAACTTTTCCTCCCCTAAAATTGTTCTGGTCAGATCCTTTCGTCACAGCGAGAAAAAGCTGAGTCAAACACACCTCGTCATAGAAATCAGGCTGGGGTTTGGTTTGTACTCCACTGTCCACCACGAAGATCCAGATGCCCAGGGGAAGACACACAGCAGAAGATGGCGACACCAGGGCTCTGCACACGCCCCTCCCCACGCCCCTCTCCAGGTGGCTGGGCCAGGGAGGCTGAGGACACGTCTGTGAAGAGGTAATCCCCACGGGATCGCAGAACCAGCCGACACTGACCTCAGGACCCCTGGTTTCACCTGGATCCCGCCCGGGCCCGGAGAGCTCTGCTGGCAGAGGCTCTGGATGTCCCTCCCCGTCTCCCAGCAGGAGCCCTGCAGGTTCATCATGGGGACCTTGGATGGCATCAGGCATTTGCAGCAATTGGAGGATGCCCCAGGGAGATGTGGGCACAGACCATCTTCCACCTGGACCTCCAAGAAGAGACCCAGTGGCCTGTTGGCCCAAGGGGATTCAGCCTCCTTGAAGCTGCTCCTCCTCCATCATGTGGGAGCCCAGATGGGGTCCTCCGTGGGGTTCCCACAGGCAAGCCTCAACCCCCTGCTTGGTCCCTGTGCAGGTTCAGTAAGGATTGACCGTCACTGCCCAGAGCACAGCCATCCCACTCCTGTGGGAAGAACCAGCCTGCGAGCGAATCAGCACCAGGACATCCTGTGCCTGGCAAGACTCAGAAGTCACCCAAATGCTGCCTGCGACCTGCGCCTCACACCACCATCCTTAAAGGGACAGTAGAAGTGAAGTGATCTTGAAGTCCACTCTGAAGGTAACGCAATCAACAGTCTTTACTCAACGCTTTTGATTAACCACCAGCTTCACTTCTCCAACAACCCCCCGGGAGGGAAGGGGCTGCAGTGAAGCCTGCTGCACAGTGAGACGCTCAGCAGCAGCCCAAGGCCTCGCACAGCCAGGGGCTAATGTTTGTTTGCATGAAATCCTAAAGGATTGTGCATAAAGAGTCCGCTGGTGTTCAGGGATTTCTTTGGATTTTCTCTATCTTTTTTTTTTAGTTACTTATTATGTCTATTTTCTTATTAAAAAAATTAAAACTTGGGTGTGGAAGCAATCATACAAGAATTGGCCCTGAGCTCCGGGGCTGGGGCAGCGCATACAGGTTATGGGCTGGTCAGGAAGGGGCACCGCAGGCCCATGAAGTCACGGAGGGGTAGACACGATGCACCCCTACCTGAGCCCCAAACTGGACGTGAGAGCATGCTTCGCCCCTCCCTCCTCTGCTCCGTGCCTTTAACCCTCGCAGGGCTTGGGTGAGATGCCAGACGTGCGCCAGGCCAGTTTCCAAACACGTCCAGCAGGTTCCAAGTGCACCCTCAGTGCAGCCCTGGGAGGGGGCAGAACGGCCTCGGCTGAGGAGCCCTTTCTTGCCCAAGAATGTCATTTTGCCCCATTCTGCCAGCCAATGCCCAAGCTGGTCCTCTTGTCCCTCTGTTCAATCTACTGCATCGATGGCAAGAAAGGGAAGCTGCTTAGTAAAAATAAATGAATGAATCTCAGATACGAAGCCGAGGTCAGCACCACAACCCCACGAGGTAGGCAGGCATCAAGAGCCACTTGAATGCTCTTCAGTGTCCTCAGGGGCCCCACTTGACATTTGGTGACCTTCACATCCAAGGCACAGACCGCTGTGAAGAGCAGAGAAGCCGCCCCCTGGCTGCTGGGCTGAAGGCCAGAACTGGGGGAAGAATGCTCCCAGTGGCCAGCTGGGGCCTTGAGATGACCCCGGAGAGACGAGCATCGAGGAGGGGCTTAGCCCCCAAACAGGGTGTCAAATGTAGCCAGTGACAGACGGAAAGCCAGCTCCCCGTGAACCTCAGGGAAACGGTGTCGGTGTAAGAACACTCCCCGCAGTGATCGGGACACACTTAAAACGTTACCCTGGGTTACCTGAGACGCAAACGTAAGTGGGTCTCCCGTATCTTACCTGGCACCCTCCTCGGAAGCAGGGACATTGGAAATAAAATCCTCCTCATCTCCTGACCCCAGTCCCAGAGGTGGTCACAGGAGACCCCTGGGCAGGAGCAGGCTGCTGCAGACAACTGGGCAGGATGGTCTGCACCACGAGGCAGGATGCAGTGCGTCCCCGGGGAAGCCAGTGCCCTTCCGAGGTCACTTTCCCCAGGGAGGCCTCTCAGTGCGTCCTCCACGAACTGCTAGGGCCGGGAGCTATCTCTAGCCCCAGGATACAGCATTGAACCAACCCCTATGGTCCGCCTCCTGTCCTAGAGAAGCCAAGAGACTAGGATCCTGGCCAGATAGGAGTGCAAAGAATAGGCCCAATGGCAGAGGCGACTGGAAGCTGCTACCTTCAACAGAGTGGTCAGGGAAGGATGCCCAAGAGATGACATTTAGCTGAGAGTCATGTGGCGATTGGAAGGAAGGTTGCTATATGCAGAGAAATCAGTTAGTGCAAAGGCCCTGTGGCAGAAGAAACCTTATGTAGCACAGAGGCAGGAAGGCAGGAGCTATGGCTGGGACAGAGAGGACAAGGTGGTGGGAGCAGTTGTGCCAGGTAAGGCTAGGGTCGGAGGAGCCTCTAGATCAGAAAGGGAAGTTGGATTTTATTCTTCTAAGTATGTGAGAAGATTTGGGGGGTTTTGCAAATGACACGATTGGATTCAGAAATGCACACACAGATCAGAAAAACACACAAGCCCCCTACGTGGTCAGGACCAGGACTAGGGGCAGATAAGTGAGGTGCTCAGCGTGAGATCGGAGGAGTCCCTCAGCCTCAGATTCCTGCAAGTACTGACTGTTACTGGCTCCACTCCCCACACCCGCCCTCCAACCCCAGGGTGTAAGGCACAGGACTGCTGTCCCTGGTCAGATGTGGCCTTCCACTGACCTCACCCATCCAGGAAGCTGTCTTCACTCTCTGGCTTGCTGCTGGAGTAGGAGGCGGATAAGGAAGGATGAGAGATTCAATCTGTGCTCCATTACTTGGGAACAGGAGGCGGGATCCATTTTCCCCTGGGCTGGATGCCCACACCCCCTGGCCTGTCCCTCCCCAGCAACCTGTTGTGACAAAGGGGCAGGGTCTGGGCAGCCCCCCTTGGAGCACAGGTTCCCCACCACAGTCGGGGGGCGGCTGCTCTGTCTTCTCAGCTGGGTGTGCTCAGCCGAGCCGCGGGGGCATTTGGAGCGTCTGGTCGGGTGGGGCTGGGGGTGCCTGCCTTCCCACCTACCTGAGGGTGACCCCAGGCCTCCTCTGGAGCAGGGACCCCTTGGCAGGCCCCTGAGTGGAACTCGCGGACACCTATTGCCACTTTGCTGAGTGGCTCCGGGCCCCAAAGCTCCTTGGACTCCAGCCTTAACCAGGACGCTGGACTCTGTCCTGGACCTCACATGAGGGAGGACCCCCATCTGCTGGCCAGCGGCAGCATCACAGCCCCAAGTGAGCTGCTGGGTCCTACCCACGGTGCCCAGGAAGACGCGCCCCTGACAGGGCACAGAGGGCCACTGTGGGCCTGCTGAGCAGTGCCCATCGGCTGCTCTGGCCCCCCGTGTACACAGCGTAGTCTCGGTCACTCTGCAGTTTGTTAACCTCTGACCTCACCGACGTCCTGGACGCTCCACGGCCATCCCTGCCACGTTTTGACACTTCCCAGGGACAAGGCCATCTCATTCTCTCGGCTGCTGCCCCAGAGGTCCATAGGAGCAGTCACCCTCCTTTGTCACAGATGACCAGGTTCAGCAGGCTCTAGAACCACCCGGAGGGTGCATTTGAGAACCAGTGACCTCCTCCCAGAGACTCAGCGCTGGGCACAGCCTGAGCCTCAAGGTGATGGAGACACTGTCAATGCAATCCCAGAGCTCCCTGGGCACCCTGGACCCAGAGCTCTGCCCAGGGCCTGGGACGCTTATTTTAATCCCTGCTGTGGCCATAATTCCCAAACTTAGTGGGCATTCAACTTGGTGGACACACAGACAATACAGGGGGCCCAGACACCCACATTCCAATTCAACAGGTGCATGGTCGGAGGCCAAGAATCTTTCTCTAAATCATCCGACCGGGGGACCCCAGGAACAGCTGACTCACCCTAAGACCAGGGACCACTTACCTCTGTCCTCTCTAGGATGGAGAAGAGTGAGATTATCCCCTCGTAACAACCAAGCACCTCGCTGAGGTCACCTGCCAGGCCCAGGTCACCCAGCCAGTGAGGAGCAGAGCAGGGCTTTGACCTGGGCTGGCGCTCTGGAGCCTGGGCTTGGAACCCTGCGCCTCGTATATGGCTGCGGATCTAGGTCGGGGCAAAAGTTCACACAGCTGATTGTCATGGTGGGGGACTGACCTCTGTGGCAATATTCTAGGTGTCCTGAGATCAGGAGAGATCAGCAGGGCAGAGGTAGAAGGAGCATTGAGGGGCAGGGAGGGGTGAGGACGAAATGTTGGCCCTTGGGCACAGAGAGGCCTGGGTCCACTTCCTGGCCCACATCTACCAGCTGTGTGACCCTGGACAAATTGCTCAACATCTCTGAGCCTCAGATTCTTCATCTGTGAAGTGGCTAAGAAGATACCCACACTGATAGGCTGCTGGAGGAGAGGGATTGCCTGGCCCTTGGCAGAGCCCAGCAAGGGGGCCTCTAAATAGCAGCCCACCCTGCAGGCTGAGGCTGAGTGGGTGTGGCCTAGTGAGTCACCCCCCCGTGCACAAGGGAGGTTGGATCTGCTCTGCCACCTTGAAGCTCGTGAGGACAACATGGGGCTGTGAGTGACAGTGTCTGGCCGAGCCGAAAGGTCTTCTATAAGAGGACAGTGTCTTGATTTGAATTCCAGATCACCAGTTATACCAGGGAAGTTTCTCCTCCCTTTATGAATCTTCCTAGGGCTCAATGTGGAGATGAGATTTAGGAGACCTGATCAGGGTCGGCCAAGCATCCCCTGTCCTGTCCCCTCCTGCTCCAGGAAGCCTCTGACGTCCCACCTCTATGTCTCAAAGTCCTCGGGACTGGCCTGAGCAGTCCTCTGACCTTCTCCCTGCAGTCACCGCCCGTGAGTCCCTGCAACAAATTCATCATTGTTGCTCAGACTCGGGGCCAGCCAGTGTCAGACCTGAGCCCAGCAGGGCCCTATTCTTAACTCTCTAGATAAGTTTTGCCCGCAGGAGGCAGTCCTGGTAGGGTGAGGACCCACCTTCGGTGTTGACCTGAGGAGGTGGCGGGCGCTCACGTTAGACGTGGTTTCTGGTGGGTCTGCAGGTTGCTTCCAGATGACTGGCACTTGAATCCCTGTGGACGGCCTCCTCAAGGTGAGGGGCACCGTCCAGTCCACTGAGGCCCAGAGAGAACGGAAGGTGAAGGAAGGAGGAGCCCCCCCATGTCCCCTGCCTGCAGGACAGCCGTCTCCTCTTCTGGTCTCAGCCTGGATTCCCACATCAGCTCATCCCACCGCACCTCCAGGACGCTGTCCCAGGCCTCCCGCTCACAGACGGCAGGTGGCAGAACTTCTCTCGGCTCCTGTACTTGGGACAGCCAACTCCTCCTAACACGTCCCTTGTAGATGCAGACGCTAAACCCCTGCTGGTTCTGTTTCTCACTTCTCTCTTTTAGAAGTGTTTAGGTGAAGACAGAATCCCGGGCCCTTCTTCCTACCTTCCTGCAATACTTGGACGTAAGTTAAGTCCATCTGGGGGCGTCCTGTCACCACCCTGTCATTGTCCTTCCCTCTAAACCCAAGAAGACGCTCACGTCTCATGTCCCAGGAAGCCTCAATTCCCCGTCCGACTCCCCATCTTCTCCAGGCCCTGGTCCCTGACTCTGCTGAGCCCTGTGATCAGATGGACCACGAAGCCCTTCTAAAATACTCGAATTGCACTCACACCCACCAGGACGGCTCAAATGAAGGGGACAATGACGAGTGCTAGTGAAGCAACGTGGCCACTCTGGATAACAGTCTAGCACGTCCTCAGAATGTTAAAGAGAGTAGACACAATGTGACCTGCATGTCCCTCCTTGCTGCATGCCCAAGGAAATCCCGTGGGCACAGACTCTCCCCAGACACAGCATCAGCCTTAACGATGGCAACGGCCCGAATGCCCAGCGCTGCAGACTGGCTGGACGAGAGCTTGGACGTCCCCTCAGGGGAATCTGGGCCACCAAAAGGAATACACACCAACAGCTGCTCCGCCTGGGAACGCCACGCCAGGCAAAGGAAGCCATCGCAGAAGACCCCAGACGGGACGGTTCTGCTCACGTGAGCAGACCAAGCCCCGGGGACAGGAAGCAGATTTGTAGTCAGGTATCTGGGGAGGAAGGGAGTGACCGCTGGTGGGTATGGCGTTTCCTTGGGGTGATGGCCATCTTCTAAAATGGCACATGGCGGTGGCCAAACGACTTGAATATGCTCAAACACACTGCTCTGTAGACACAAGGGAAATGGTACAGACGTGAACTGGACCTCAGGGAGGCTGTGGGAGGACAGGCGAGGGCTGGCCATTTCCCACTCAGAGAAACGGCAGGCGAAGCAGCCGTGCTGGCGGGGCAGGCGCTCCCACAGTGTCACAAGACTCTGCCCACTCGGGCCCCTCGGCCCAGCCTCCCAGCCCAGACGATGAAGCACAGAGACCCGCGGCGCCCGCGGCGCCCACTCCTCACCATGGCTCTTCACGTTTTATTGTTGGTTTTGGCCACCTGGCGGACACAGAACCACCTTCCGCCACCCACCCCCGACTCCACCCACCAGGGACCCCTCTCTTCAGGACCCCTCACTGTGGCCACACTTCTCCCGACAGTCCCGGTGCTGAGGGTGAGCAGCCCCTGTGCCCAGGGGACACAGGGTCTCCCTGGTGGCCCCAGAGTTCACCACGGGCCGAAGGCGACTGGAGTCTGGGCTCAGGAGCTGCCCCGAAGCTGGGAGGGGGAGCCTTCAGGAGCTGAGGGCTGGGGTGCAGTTCGTGGTGTGAGCAGTTACGGGGCGAAACTGTCCTTGTCAGGACCAGGGACAGCCACGGTTTTCCATGCCTGTGAGGGTCCACTGTAGGAGCGCAGAGGATTCCAGTTTATGGAAATTAAAAACAAGAGACGCACTTCAGCGGGCGGGAAACGTACATCGGCCACTGGTCAGCACTTCTCTGCTCTCGTGAGACTCTTCTCCCGACCATGGCCTGACCCCACGCTGCAGCCCGTCGACTGCTTGATTAAATAACACACGTTATAAAACCTTAAAAACGGAGCATTTACAGTCAGGGACATAAATACGTGCTTTTAAAAGTGTCTACATACATATTTACAGAGTTGCAAGATCAACCCTAGTAGCCCTGAAAAAAAAGATCCCTTTATTGTGTGACAATGTCCCCGAGTCCCCTCCCCCACTCTGGGTTGGACCCATCACTACTGGAACCAAGCTGAGAAAACGACACCAAAGCGGTCTCAGGCCTCTTCACCTGGGGTTTGTCCCAAAGGCACAAAACCCAAGAACCCCACTGAACCGGGTCCAAACTCCGAGCTCAGTCACCCGTTTCCCCGAGACATGGACTGTCCACCAGAGAGCAGGGGTCCGCCCCCTCATCCCCTGGCAGGCATTTATGGCCTCCGGAAATCTCTTTGTCTTTCCCCTGTGCTTTTTAGTCCTTCCATTTTTGCCCCGTGTCCAACTTTGTTTGCTTTCCTTGGCGGCTTATTTGAGAAGCTCAGACGCTGAAGGTGTAGATGGTCCCCAACAAGCCAGGCAATGAAGGGCACAGAGACCCCGTGCTCCAGGCACTCCCCTCTGTGCCACGGCATCTATGAATGGGGACAGTCCTTCTCCTGGATGCACTGCTGTAGGGCTTCCCTGCAAAGACTCAAGAGCCAGGGACCACCTGGAATCTCAACCTGGAAATGATTTGAGAGCCACAGTTTGGCGGGAAACGGGGCTCCCCGAGTGCTGGGGCCCAGCCTCCAGGTTTGGCCCCAAGGGGTCTGTATGCTATGGATTCCCAGAGATGTTGTGGGGAGAGGGTCCGTGGGGAAGGGGGTGGTCCTGAAGGGGAGCTAGGCCTCCTCCTGAAGGCCCTCCTCAGACAGGCCTGAAGCTGACCCCCAGGGCCAGAACCAAGTCCCCACACTGGCAAAGGATATGGAGAAGCAAGAGGAGGGTCAAGGGGCTCTTGAAAAATTGCATAGTAGGAGAGGCGCCCCCACCCGCCAGGAAGGCTGAGCTGCCAAGCAAGGTCCAGGCTGCGTCCAGGATCGTCGGGAGGCCCAGGTGGTCAGCCACCTTCCTGCTCCCCGGGTTCGGGACCTTTGGAGACCACGTGCGTCGCCTGCACACACAGCCTCGGACGCACGCTCTCCCCGCCTCTCACAGTCTGGCACAGCCGTGGGTCGGTGCTCCCTGCAGGCAGACTGCCGGCTTCGCGAAAACCAGGTCACTTCAGGTGCTGGGGAGAGAGGGAGAGAGCACAGTGGCCACAGGTCAGCGCCTGCCTCAGCCTCTTCATGCATGGTCCTGCTCAGGTTCAAAGGGACACTCTACTGCAGCAGCCACCCAGGAGAGCAGCAGCGGGAGGACATCCGGGGAACACAGCAGTGCACCTGCACGCTGGCCCCCGGCCCAGGCCGCCTTTCAGGGTGACCTCAATGCCTCCCTGTCCCCTAGAACAGCCGCTGTCATGAACTCTGCCCCCTCTGATTGGTTGTGCTCATTTTTAAACTAATGTTCAGAATCCTGGGTGGACGCCGTCCTTTCCACCTCTGCCTCGCGTGCCTGCGAAGGCTCCCCGCTGCCGGCCCCGCTGCTGCTCAGTTCCCCTGTGGGGACACGCCCGGCAATCCCCTCGATTACCGCGACTGAAACCTGGCGGCTTCCAGTTGAGGCCATTGTGACTCATGCTGCACCAACATTCTTGTGTGTGTCTAGAAGACTCGTGGGTGTGGGCACACGCTCTGGTGAGAGGGGACGCTGGGTGGAGGGTGTGCACAACTACCACAGAAACGCTCCCGGTGTTCACGTGTGCACGGCTCTGCCAGGCCAGGCCCTGGACGCGGCACTGCCCAGCCTCGTGGGCCCCCAGAGGCGTCCCAGGCAGTCGCTCTCCTCCTTAAGCTCATTCGAACACTCACGACAGCCTCCTGCCAGGGGCACACCCCCATTTTACATGAAAGACACTGAGGCTCAGAGGGAAGAAAACATTTTACAGGGTCAGACTGATGAGGAGCAGCAGGGACAGCTCCTGACCCCCGTCAAGCTCGCTCCAGATCCTGCGTGTCCTGGTGACCAAGGGACAGCTCTGCCTGTGGGCTTCCTCTGCAGAAAGCCCGCCCACAGCGCCCACTGAGCTCACAGCGCCCGGGTGAGCACGTGACATGCGCCCCCCGGGGTGGGAGCCAGGAACTGGGCTGGGCCAGGTTGGGGAGTCAGGTCTCTCAGTCAGTGGACCTAGTCGCCATTACTACTAACTAGCACTATGACTAGCATGACTAGTAATGATAATGACGTAATAACAACGGCAGTGCTGGCTTTCCTCAGGCACGGCTTCCGTGCAATCCTCCACGCACCTCGGGAGGTGGTGGGACGAGCCCATTCACAGAAGGAGGATGGAAAGAGAGACGCAGGTCCCCACGGGAGCGCAGTTGACAGGCCAGGACTGGGCTCCACAAGCTGCACCCTTAACCCACGTCAACTCTGGCTCCCAAAACCTATCGGTGGGGCTGGGAGGAGCTGCCCCTGGTGGAGTGGGGTGCCTTCAAGAGGGGGAGCTTCCCTGCCCCGCGACACTGCTGATGCACACTGGCCCCGCCCGGCCCTGCCTGGAGCAGCGGGGAGGAAAGGAAACAGGGGCCAGCCACGGGGCAGGGCCTCACGCAGTCAGGGAACGTGGGGTTCCCATGGTCAGCGGGATCCTCAGAAGAAGCCATAGTGCCTCGTCCCCTACCCAAGAGAGCCACCTTCCGGCTGTCCCGCCCTCCAGCCATCCATCTGCTGTGTGGTGGACACGGACGGATGGCCAGGAGGAAGCAGAGGACGCTCTCCTAGCAGGCGAACAGGCCAGGAGGCCAACTCTCAACGCACACGGGCAAGAGGGCCCGCATCAGGATCCTGCTCCACTGAGGGCCCCAGGGCCACCCGTTTTACCAAGGAGCAGCAGCAGTGACAGGAAGCTTGTGTGAGCAGCCAAGGGACAGGCGCCGGCCCTTCCCTCAGCCGAGGGCAGGAAAGACTCAGAGGGAGAGGGAGGGAGGGCCACAGCCGGAGCCTGCGTGCACCCTGACCTCAGGCTTCCAGCGAGGACCACGAGGAAAGCAGGACAGTGGTGTCCTGCTAAAGGAGCCCAGGCGGACAGGCAAACAGGGTGAGATATTTTTAAAAAATCATTAAAAAAGTGTGTAAGTAAAAGATTCTTGGTGTAAGATTCTTGGTGTACACATTTTAAAAATAGAAAAAAAGCGCTAAGTAAGATTTCAAGGCACAAGTTTCAGGCACAGATTAAACAGTCGTGTTTGGAACACGGACGGCGAGGGCAGACACACATTACCCAGGACTCGTCCTTTCCAGCCCAGCCAGGGACTCTGGGCTGAAAACACGGGATAGAATGAACCCACTCGGGATGGTGCTGCCCTGTCCCTGCCCTGGCCTGGGGACAGCCTAACTGATAAGCCTGGGCAAATGTGGCCCCTGGCCATGGTCACCGTTCCCAGACTGCAGCGGCCTGCTCTGATCTCTCAGGCTGCCGAGAAGACCCCTTCCTCTAGTCAGCTCCACGGAGGCCCAGGCGGTGGCCACCACAGGGAGAGGGGCTCAGCCTGACCCGGCCTCTGATCTTCCAAAGACTCTGAACAGACCTCAGCCTCTCCTCTCGGGGCTTCAGCTTTTCCATCTGTGAAATGGGGGGAGGATTTGGCCTCTGGGGCCTCCCAGACCTGTGCTGCTTAGGGTCCATGTCAGCTCTGCCCCACTGGACTGCAGTTTAGGGTCACATCCCCTCCCAGGGGGCAGCAGGTGGCAGAGAGAGGGGCTCGGTTCTGGGGAAGGTGGATGGTATTTTCAATCTCTCCCCAGCCTCCAGAGGAGTAAGGCCAAGCCCAGACATTCCACCTGCTGCAGAGAGGAGAAGGGAGGACGGGAGGACAGGCAGAAGGACAGGCTGGCTCCTGGGCCCAACACAAAGGCCCCAGGGGCACAATGAGCCATCTTTGCCTTGAACCACTAAATCCTCATCAAAATGCCCCTGGCTCGTGGTCCAGTGCTGGCCGCGTTGAGCAGGAGCCTCTGAGCGCCACTGGGTCCCAGGACCAGGCTCACCTCTGACTCAGAGCGGGCCCCTGTGTCTGTATTTGTAACTGTGCCGGCTCTTACGACTGGGTCCCCGGGTCCTGCTTTGGGATACCCATCTCAAGGACACAGTGGATGCAGTCGTGCTGACACCAAGCCTGCTCGTGGGGCACTGGCAAAGCCCAGACACTCGGAAAAGAAAAGTCTAGCTTCCATGTTTTTATCATCAGAAAACTTAGAACAACTCTAGGCTTTCACCTTTGGAAAACTTAGAAAAGAGACTACACACAAATCTTAATTTTGTATTTTAAGGATTTTTTAGTATTGTTTTGATTTTCAAATATATTGTGGGAATAAGGACTCCATACATAAACTTTTTTTTTTAAATAGTTTTTCAGTTGTAAATGGACACAGTATCTTTTTACGTATTTGTTTTTATGTGGGGCTGGGGATGGAACCCAGGGCCTCACACGTGAGGGGCAAGCGCTGTACCACTGAGCTGCAGCCCAGCCCTCGCGGCCTCTGAAGGTACTGACTGAGTACTGAGTATGAACACTATGCTCAAAACATCTTATGACTATTGCCATTACGATAGCGCACACTTCCTAATGCTGACTGTGCACCAGGCCCTGGGCTAACGCTCTGCACACATTGAACACTTACAATTTCTGTGATCATCTGAAGAAGCAGGCTTTGATGTAGAGCCCACTTCACAGATGTGGGAACTGAGGCTCAGGGATTAAGTGACTTGAAGTCCTGCAGACAGCAAGGGACAGAGCTGGGGTCTGAACCATGGGGGTCCAGGATCTGTGCTCTTGGCCACTAAATGCCCTTCCTGCAGGAAGGACCTGTGTCTGGCTCCTAGGGGCTTCGTAAGTCCTCCCATCCCCCCACCCAGGACCCACGCCAAGTCCCCGGGCCCGCGATCTCCTTGCATGTTGTCAGAGCTGCGCCTACCTGCTGCCGCCGGTCTCCTACCTGTCAGGGAGCAGGCGAAGAGTCTACTCTTTGAAGAAGGGTCCCTGGAACTGGGCTGCGGCAGGGGCCTTGACCTTCCTACACTGCCTGGTGATGTACGGGGCCGTCGGCGGGGGGCATCGGGACGCCAGGCGGAGGCTGTAGCTGCAGGAGAAGAGGAACAACACAGGCGGTCACCAGGAGCCTGCTCGCACGCCTGACATCGCTAGAGGGTGGGGTGTCTTGCATGTTGGCCACTAGCTCCCCGGTCCAGCAGGATGGTCCTTCCTGGACACCTGGAGGCCAGGTACCCACCCGGCTTCGGCCAAGGGGAGGTGGGCTTTCACGTTCAGTGTATGCCTCACCACGCTGTTTTTGAGCCACCACATTCTCTCCCTGTGGAGATCACGGAAGCCCAAGTGAGAGGAAGCATCCATCAGCCCCATTCCGGGAGGCCACAGAGGGAGGACGGTCCCCCAGTGGACATGCAGCGAGCCTCAATGAGCTCTCGCTGTGTGGAGACCATGGCTGCGCCCCTCTCTGATTCAGATGCTGCACCTGTCCTGCTGTTTGTCCCTCCTGCCAGGCTCAGCACACAGCCAGAAGGCATCCCGGGGAGGTCACTATTGCCAAAGTAAGTACCTGCATGGACAGGAGGGGCAGGCCCCCTCCGTGCCACAGGCCACCCACCCCCCACTCGATATCCACCCTGGGCCTCACGTGAGCCAAACATGTCCGCTGGGTACGGGGGACTGAGGACATGACTTCCCAACAGAGGTGTAGACCCCGGGACCTTTGAGATGATTTGGCCCTTTTTTATATCACCTACTAAAGGGGAACTGATTTTTTTCAGAAAAGCTTTTAAAACTTTATTAAAAGTGAGCCCCGACGAATCCCTCCCCCTCCTGTGCCTGGCTGACTCCTGCTCATCTTCCGGGTCACAGCTGGAACACCGCCTCCTCCGGGAAGCCTTCCTTCTCTAACTCCTGGGTGTGGAGTCCCCCGTGGGAATCCACTGCCCGTGCCTCCCCGCCCAGCACCCAGGTGCCCCCTTCCTTATAAACTCCAGGGTCCCAGGGTCGGCTTAGCACAACAAATACTTGGGTGACAACCACCCACCCACCGCAGGCGCTCACTGCCGCCAGCTGTGCTTCCCCTTTCACACCCCAACTCTCTCCCCCTCACCCACTCAGTGTGACTGGCATTGTCTCAGCAGGAAGTAGCAGGGACCCAGCCAAAGCAGCCAGGTCAGGAGGTGGGAGGCCAGGTGGGCAGCCAGGCGGGGCAAACACCTGCGGACCTCACCTGCGCCAGGTGTCAGCCCAGAGCCAGCTCTGCCTGAACACACAAGAGGTGGGAGTGGGGTCAGGCTCAAAACTGGCCAACAGCAGTGTCACTGAGCCAGTGGTTCTCCACCAGGGAGCACATCTGGAGGTGTCTGGAGACGTTCTGGGCTGTCACGACTGAGGGATGGAGTGTTGCTACTGGCCCACGGGAGACCTTACGGTGCATGGGATCAGGCCCAGAGCCCTGACACAGTGGGCCTCCCTCAGCTGTGGGAAGATGTCACTGAACTTCCTATGGACCACGGTTTTTCCCATACGTGCCTACTTATGATAAAGTTTAATTGTATGTATTAGACCTAGCTTAACAACAGTAACTACTAATAAATACAATAATTATAACAACATACTATAATAAAAATTTTGTGAATATGATCTTTCTCTTTCTGTCTCTCATAATATCTTATGTACTTTCACCTTTTCATTAAAAGGAAGCACTTATAGCTTCATTTTGGCATATCTGAATTGCCACCATTACTACTCTTTGTCCTTTGAAGCAGTTATTAAGTGAAATAAGGTTTTCTTGAACACAAGCACTGCTATTCCATGACAACTGACCTGATAACCAAGATGGCTCCTGTGACTAACAGGCGGGTAGCCTATACAGCATGGACACACTGAAGAAAGGGATGATTCATGTCCTGGGCAGCGTGGAGCGGAGACAACATGAGATTCTCTCATATAACCATACTTGTAGGTGATTTTAAAATTATGAAGTATTTCTGGACTTTTCCACTTAATATTTTTAGACCATGGTTGACAAGGACAATTGAAACCATAGAAAATGAAACTGATGACAAAGGGGGATTACTGCCAAAGATGACAAGGCAGCACTCAAGAAATATCTGTTAAAATAACCGAGGAGCCTTAGAATAAGGCACAGAGACATTCCTCTCTTCACAGCCTGGGTTCCGTCCAGGTCAGGGGGGCCCCGGCCTGAATTCCACCCACACTTCGCCTTCGAGGCCTATGGTCAGCTCACTCGACTCGCCTGAGCGGTGCCCAGGTGGAACGTGGCCCAGGAAACACCTGGAGGAGCCATCTGCTGGAATCTGCCTGCAGAGGTGGTAGCTTAACAGTCCAGGCACCTAGTGGGTCTCCCTCTGATGTCCTGTTCTCGGGGGAAATACCTACCGTGGTGTGTAGCAGGACTAGCAGCAGCGAGTGGACAAAGATGGACAAGGCCTAAGTCACCAATTTCCCGCTTCTCACTGATACCGCCCTTGTGTATCCATTAAACATTCCAATACTAGATCCATCGGCCAAAAGTAACGCCTGCCCACCCCCTCCTCCAGCGACACAGGCCCTCTGCTCCCCCAGCATCTCCTCCACCCTCCTGGCTCCTGTGGCCACCGCAACCCCAGCCATCCCCACTAGGGAGCGTGCCTTCTCGCCAGCCAGGTGTCCACCGGCAAGGCCCGCACAGGAAGGGCCTCTCTCCACTCCTGGGCATCCCACCCCCAGCTGGCATTCACATGGCTCTGCGGTTCCCGTGCCCTTAGCTTCCTCTCTAGACCCTCCCAGCAGAGAGGACATAGGAAGAGTCTTTAGGTCCATCTCATGGATGAGGAAACTGAGGCTGGGACAGGCGTGGAGCTTCTTTGGGGAGCAAAGCCAAGGCCTCTTGGCTCCATGGGCCACCATCTTGAGGGGTCAAAAGATCACCACCTCAGTGTCTCCCATTAGGACTGGCTTCCCTCTCCCAAGCTGTGTGACCTCAGCCAGGCGTGGACCTCTCTGAGCTCCAGGTCTCCTGCCTATTGGCAATACCAGTTCTGGAAAGTTCTTGTGGCCATTAAGTTGACAGGAAGACCTCAGCACAGCACATGCTGGCCGACTCTGGGTTGTGGCAGCTGGGGGTGGTGTGACCGGGACAGGCAGCGAGGTCCTCGGAGGCATGGGGACGAGCTCCGAGACTCCGACTCATCTACTGTGAGACCCAGGATAAGTCCCTCCAGGCCTCTTGGCCTCCGAACCTCAGTCTCCACCTCTGAGAAGTAGAGGCCCATCGCAGCAGACAGCTGGCTCAGAGGCGGGCTGGGAAGAGCCCGGACACAGGACGTGAGGTCGCTGATGGGAAGAGCTCAGCATATGTGACGTGTCTCGTGAGCGTGGAGCGTGGAGCGGGAGGTGAGCGGGAGGTGAGCGGGCCCTGGCCGCCTCGGAGGCCGAACGCCACGCAGGGCTTCCAAACTCAACCCAGGTGCCAGCTCAACCCACCTGGCACAGGGCATCTCCCCGGGGCTGTCTCATGGGCATCCCGTCTAGAGAGACGTTATGTGGTCCCAGCCTGCCCCACCCCCGGGTTCTTCTCACCCCTTCTCCGCGAGTGGCGTCACAGACAGAGCGCAGTCACCAGCGCCCGACAGCCTTTCCTCTCATCCCACCGCCTCCCGCGGACGACGGACTCACAAACCACCCACCCGCTGTATCGAGGGCCACGCGAGAACCTTGTGCGCAACTAGCACCTCGAGGCCTCCCTGTGGCCCACCCCAAACTGCCAACCTCAGAGTCCTCGGCTGGACCTCCACCCACACGGCTCTGTCCCCACAGCCACCACCAGCATGACCATAACAGCCGCTTCATGGGTCTCTCCATTCCCCCTCTTGCTCCTCCCTCCCTTCTCCACCAACAAGAATGGCCTTCAGAAGGACCACTGCAGACAGGGACACCGGGCCGTGTCACTGCCCAGGCCTCGCACTGCGGTCAGAACCCAGCGCACCCTCCTGGCCGGGGCTGGCTCCCTCTGGCCTGGCTAGTCCCCGACCTTGTCCTGCCTCCCACGCTCTTCCTCACCTTTCAGGTCGCAGCCTGTGTGGCCCCTCCTCTCGAGGCCTTTCCAGTCTCCCTAACGTGGCCATCACGTGGCCCCTGCTGCTCTCCAGCACTGAACCTGTTTCCCTGTTCCTTCTGGACCCTTCCCTCACAGCAGTGCCCCTGCCTGTGGGCTGCTTACTTCTTCCCTGCCAGTCTCCACCTCCCAAAGGGAGTACTGTGGGCAGGGACTGGCTCCTGCTCACTGCTGAGGCCCTGAGTTGGCACGGGACCCCGCGCAGGGAGCGCTGGTGGCCACCTGCGGGCATGATGAGGGCCTGCGAGCTGGGCCGGGACAGGCCATCCTGGGTAGAGCCAGCGCCTCGGGGGTGGGGAGGCTGGATGAGTGACTCGAGAGGGGGGGGGTCCTGACATGGACCCCAAGACACCCCCATGGTGCCCCCGAGGGAAATGTCGCAGGACACACTCTTCCCAGGCTGAGCCTGCCAGCCAGGTAGGCAGAACCGGCCTCTCAGGCGCGAGGACCCCTGCGGTGGCCTCAGCCCTGGATGCCCATCAGCCCATCCCCGTGGGGCAAGCCCAGGGATTACAGGCTGCTCCCTGCTGGTGCTGAGGACCCCAGAGTTGCCCACAAATGAGTGTTAGCCAATCGGCTCTCACTCGGAGCTCCTGAACCTTCGCCACCAGGGAACAGGTGCAAGGCCTGCCCTCCATGACGGATGCCCCCTGATTCTGCAAACTCTGGTGGGGGCTGGCTGCAGCGGCACTGTGACCCGCACGTCAGGCTGCAGCCCAGCCCCAGCCCTCTGCTGCACACCCAGTGCACGCGGCTCTTCACGCAAGAGTGGCTGGGTGGTCTCCACGTCCATGGCCAACTGGAAGCACAGAATGCATGGAAGAGGAAGAAAAGAGCTGTCAGATGGAGGTGACTGTGGAGTTTGCAGCAGTGACAACAGACGCACCCCAGAGGGGGAAACGCCCAGCACGGGGCCACGTAAGTGCCATATCTGCCCAAGCGTCTTTGTGTCCTTGACTTTGTCCTTGGTGAGGGAAGGGGACGTGCTTTAGAGAGGGTTCAAGTTACGGGCTCCATGTTTGTTGTCCCAAATTCACAGCTTTACTCCCAAACTGGAGGTGGGACCTTGGGTTGGAAGGTAAGCAGGTCATGATAAGGTCATGAGGGTGGGACCCTTACAAGGGGATTAGTGCCCTTAGAAGAAGGATCTCTCCCCATCCGTCCCTCCCTCAACACAGACACGTGCACTGAGAAAAAGCCAGGCGAGGACAGCGAGGAGATGGCCAGCTGCAAGTCAGGAAGAGGCCTCCCCAGAACCTGGTCGTGCTGGCTCCCTCCTCTCAGACTTGCCGCCTCTGCACCGTGAGAAGGTTAACTTCTGTCATTTAAGCACCCAACCCACAGTATTTTGTCACGGCAGCTGGCACTGACCAAGACAGCTGACCCGTCTGAAGCCACAGGGCTCCTCCTGGGTAATCTCAGATGGAACATGGGCTCTGAGGCTAAGCTTGTCGCCTCTGTGACAACTCCCTCCCGAGACGACCCCAGGCACGGCCTCCTGCGGATGACACCGGTGCCCAGGCCCAGCTCACAGCAGCCCCGAGGCTCAGATCCCATTTACCCACTGACATGACCCTGCTGGACTCTGGAAAGCCCCTCACATTCAGATCCTGTTCCGACCTATGACATCCCCCCCTTCAGCCAGAGCCCCTGGAGTGAACTTGTCCCTCCTCCCTCTCCTGCTGGACCTTACAAGGGGCTGCTCCCCCTGGCTCACCTGCAAGGCCCAACCCTGGGGCCTGTCCCTTCCACACTGGCTCCTCTCCCATCCACTCTATAGAAGCGTGACCTTCTTCCTCTCAAAGGGCAACCCTGCTGTCACCGCTGCAGCTTCCAGGACGCGTCCGAGTGACCCCACACACAGGGTCCCACTGCTGCTGCCCTCCCGCACCCTCACTGCTCAGGACTCCAGTCGCCCTGGGCAGAACCCTCTCCTGGGGACACTCAGCCCTGGCTTCTTCCGAGATCTGCCCGAGAACAGGCCACACGGGAGGTCACAACATCAGACTCTCTGGGTGGGACGCAGCAGTTCTCTAAGCTCCCTGGTGATTCCAGGGTGCAGCCACGGCTGAGAACCACTGCTCTGGGTCACTTCCCCGGCCGCCCTCTTGAGGAAAAGTGGCCCTGGGCTAGGTTCTCCCAGCACCAGTCCCCACAAGGACAGTCTCGGTCTCTGTGACTGGTGGAGAAATCGGGGTGCCCCTAGGAGACCATGTGGTCAGGATAGAACCACCTGGTTGTTGCGGCACCAGAGAGTGAACAGAGAACAGGCTGCACAACATTGCGCTGAGCAGGCTTCGGACCCCAAGAAATCCATGCACTCAGCGAGCGGCGGGGCGGGGCGGGTGGACCTCAGGGGTTCCCTCGGACATCCATGACAGTCAGTGAGACACACGCCCCTGATGACCCTGGCCCCAGCGCATCCAGACCGAGTGCCACTGATGACCCCAACCCCAGCGCATCTAGACTGAGTTGAAGAACAGCAACCACCAGAAAGCAGGAAGACAGGTCAAAGCCTGTCACTCAACGCGGTGGAAGCTTTGACAGCAGAGGTGGGGGTGGGAGGGGGGCCCGGAGCTCAGCTCTGAGCCATGTGTCCACCTGCAGAGCGGCCACCTGCAGAGCGGCCCTCCCAGCGGCACAACATAGAACCTACAGGGACCAACAGGGAGGTGCCTGGGGCCTCACAGCCCTCAGCCCACCCCTGACCCATGCAGGAGGCAGGAGCAGAGCTCCCAGTCCCCACGGGGCTCCAGGGCAGGGCTCAGAAATTGATTCCCAAGCATCCAGCGCACCACGGAGTATCGGGGTGCTCCTTTGGGTTATGGGATCTCTCCGTGGCCCAGAGGCATCGTCTGGAGGCAGCAACAGGCAGCCTCTGCCCCAGCCCTGGGCTCCAGGTTCCCAGGATCTGTTCCTGCCCAGGGGACTCAGTGCAGGGAAGGCTTTCCCCCAGGCAGTCACAGGGCTCACCCTCGTCCCTCCAGTCTCTGCTCCAGCCTCTCCTCCCCAGCAAGCCACAAGTCCCTGCCCTGGAAACCCGCCTCCCCAAGTCCCTGTTGTGCTCTTCCCCATCCACACGCTCTGTGCCTGGTGCCAGAGGGGAGGAATCAGAGGCTGTTTTGTCCCTCATGTGTCCCCAGGTCCCAGGCCGCTGCTGTCACATGGAGAGTGGTTAAGTGCTTGCTGGATGTGTGCCTGTGCGTGTGCCAGGCGCTTTGCCTACAGAAGGACTGGAGGCCCGCGCGGCTCTTCCCATGCAGCGGAGTCCTCGGACTCTGCAGAGGGAGCCGGATGACCCCTCCCTGGCCCCCAGATGACCAGTCCTCCTTCAGCCCCTCTGGTCTCTACTAAGGAGTAAGCGGAGATGATGAGATACACACAGGAACTGAAGCTGAGAACACGGGGAGGAGGGCAGGTGATGCGGGGACATCGGGAAGATTCCGAGAGTGGAGGGGCTGCTCAGCCCCCAGCGCAGAGCCACCCAGAAACTCCGATGACTGATGTGCCTGTTGGCCTGGGCGTCTCCCCTAACAACCGAGGCTCAGGGAAGGAAGCACCCAGCCCTCAAGTGGCCCTCCTAGGCTCGAAGGTCAGGAGGCTCTGGGGAGGCAGGTGGGGCCTCTCCTCTCTGGGGTCTTCCCAGGGGGATAACCCATCACTAGGAGAACTTAGTGACAGGAAGAGTGACTCACAGAGAAACAGGGGCCACACATGCTGTGTCCCTGGCCTCTAAGAACAGACAGCACGGTCAACACAAAGAGCAGGCCACACAGGCAAGGCAGGGGAAGGAGTCCACAAGACAGGCCTCCACTGGGGAGGCCGCCCCGTCCACGTCTCAGACCCTCTTCTTCAGCCATCTTCCCCAGCCTGGTGACAGCCCTGACGGCAGCTCAGGGAGGGAAGCAGAGGAGCTTGGGAGTGCACAGAAGAGGAGGGCCTCAGAAGCAACGGTGTTCCTGCCAGGACTTGGAGGTGGTAGGGGCGGTAAATGCAACGGCCCTGAGGCAGGTGTGCCTGTCCTGGTGATGTGGGAGCATGGCTGTCCTTCTGGGCAGAGGAGTGACCCAACATGCCACTGTGCTGCACCCTGAGGGTGGAAAGGAACAGAAGTGGGGAGCCCAGTGTGGAAGTAGCGGCTGCCCCAGAAGAGGCCATGGCAGTGGCCCTCTGGCAGCTGACCAGATGTGCTAGTTGGTGGTGTTGGCAGGATCTGCTGGTGAACCAGACGCGGGGACAGGGGGAGAGTCCATCTGACTCCAGAGCAGCATGGCCTCCACCCAGCAGGAGGGGGCAGCTTCCTGGGGACTCCATTCAGTTTGGGAGGATTCTGTGAAACTCAGCTGGACACTCGGGGGGAGATCAGGCAGGCACTGGGCGGAGGCTGGTGGGGACGTGAATGGTGCCTGTCAGCATCCAGGCCCGTGGGCAGAGGGCAGAGGGCAGCGATGACCTGAGCGCGGCTGGAGGAAGCAGGGTCCCGGTGTCAGCGCCCCCAGGGCACGGCTGGTGAAGACAGCGGGGAGACCAACCCACGAGCCCCCAGGGCACCAGCATGAGCCACCAGGCATCAGGGTCCTGGCACTCCATGGCTTCCTGGGGACAAACACCTGAAAGTTCAAGAGAGGAGGTGGAGAGGGAATGGAGGCCGGGTGCAGAGAACTCGGCCGAGGGGAGCAGGAGGAGGGCGGGGGCAGCTGAGGCTTCCAGAGGGCAGTACTCTCTAGGGTGCCAGGGCCCTGCCAGGCCAAGGTGCTCCTCCAGGCCACCTGCCCTGTCCCTCCCGTGCTCTCCGGGAACAGCCGTCCTCAGAGCTGTGTGGGCCAAGAGCTGGCCACGGAAATCCTACACACTAAATTCTCGAGCGCGTGCATTCAAAGTCGGCTTGGGCTCCCACACTTGTGCCAGAGGCAGGGGAGAGGCAGAGGCTGGGGGAGCAGGTGGGAGGGGAGGAGGCTGCAGTTCCCCATGGGCAGGGTGGGGGCCCACTGTGGGACCTGCAGGGCCACCAGCCACTTCCAGGAATGGTATCTCCCAAAGCAGGCATGGCCTCGCTCCAGGGAGGCCCCTTCCATCCAGATGAAGCACCCAGGCCAGGAAACACGGGGTGGGAAACGGAGGGAGAGGAGGGGCAGAGGCTGGAATGCAGGACCCAGTTCAGACACAGCTCCATCGCTGACTTGCTGTGTAGCCCCTGGAAAATGCCCCACCTCTCTGAGCCACAGTAGACTCACTTGTAAAATGAGATCTCAAGCAAAGAAACAGATACTTTGAGCATTTAACTATGTTCTGGGGACCAAGTCAGGTGCTTGCAGGGGTTCCCCAAATCCCACCCACCAAACCCTGTTTTGCAGGGGAGGGTCTGAGGCTCAGAGGAGAAGAAACTGGACTTCAGAGTTCTCTCAGCTGATCAGAGCAGCAGTCAAGATCTGCATCAGGACCTTTTGCTCCAACGCCCGTCCCCGACACAGCCCTCCTGGCGACAGGATGGAGAGCACTTCAGCACCCCAGGGTGGCAGAGGTGAACACACACACTTAAGAGGCTTAAGTCTGCTCTGGGCTGGGAGCAGAGCAGCTCAGAGGAGCCCTGGAACTGAGGTTCTCAAACTCGGGCGTTCCCAGGAAGCCCTGGGGGTTTGAAATTCTGCTGCGGTGCTGGCCCCCATCCCTAGAGACGCCGCTTTCCTTAGCTGGCGGTACAGCCTGGCACGGGACTGACGGTCGACTTTGCGAGCCACTGGTGTGGCCTGTGGGCCAGCAGCATCCGGGTTCCTGGGAGCCAGCGGGGACTGCAGATGCGCAGAACCTGCATTTTGATGAGGTCCTCGAGGGCGGGGCTGGGGACAGCCACCCAGGAGCAGCAGCAGCAGCGGTGCGTGGAAAGGGGCGCTGACAGTGAGGTGGGAGGCTAGTGTCCGTGACCTCTGTGGACAAAGTCCCTCGCATGGCACGAGGTCCTAGGGGGATAGGGCAAAGGCCAAAATACGGCCTAGAGAGTTGCTGGGGTTCCTTGAGTTGGACGACTGAGGTGTCGGTTTCCAGAGCCACTCCTGGGGTGCAGGACCAGGGAAGCAGGCACAGCTCACTAGTGGTGCTCAGGCGGCCTCTTCGCTTCTCCCCTCTCTGCCCTGCTTATGGCTGAGGGGACAGCAGAACAGAGGGGTAAGGAACTTGTCTGGGGTCACTGAGAGCCGAGGAGGGAGAAGCTCCTCCCAGACCTCCCCCAGGGCCAGCTGCCTGGCGGCCACTCATTCTCCTTCCTCTCCACAGCCCGAGGGAGGCCTGCCCAGTGGGCTTCTGAAGGTCTCTGCACACCTGCAGACCAGCATGCCCCTGCCTGTGGGGCTTTCAGGCCAAGTCTCCAGGTCTCAAAGGCCACAAGTTCCCCGAACCAGTTTGGCCAGAACTCTAAGTACCAACGTGTGACAAGCTGGTAGCACCTGACCCAGTTAGCAGGAAGGCAGGCCTGGCCGGCAGCCGCCAGCGAGGAGATCCCGGGGCTGTCTCCCTTCCTGCCAGGAAAGGAAGGCGCTGGCCACGCACTTCCAAACGAGGACACTGAGCACGAGTGTGCAAGTCACTTGTGGCCACACAAGTGAGAAAGTGGGGACAGGACTGGCTCCCTCCTTATTTGGGGAGGGAGTGTAAGGTGAAGCCCCAACAGACGTGGACAGGAACCCGGGAGGCGCTGCCCAGCGAGGGCACAGACACTCTGGAACACCCCAGTGGACAGCCAGCCCAGGAAGCAGTGGAACCCACCCATTTCTCTCCCATGGAGCAGCCCCACCCCAGCACTGGGGTGCTCAGGGAATGCCCCGCAAGCCTGAAACAGCAAACCTGGAAACACAGTTGTCATTCAAACCCCAAGTGTGCCTGTCTACAAGGCTCAAGAACCAAATTCTCCTAGGACCTGGCTTCCCGGAGGTTTTGCTCACTGCCAAGGTCCTGGCCAAACCTGGGGCGAGCTCCCCTGTTGTGCAATGTGGTGAACCGACTCTGCAGCCTCGGGCCTCTTCAACAGACCCTCCCTGCGATGATCAGCACGGGGCTTCCAGGCCAGGGGTGTCAGCCTTGCAGGAAGCACGTCCCCACCCCTGCCCTGCCCAGGTAGGTAGGGGAGCGGCACCCTGAGCTTCCCAGCACCCCAGCATGGCTGCAGCAGGCCCCAGCTGCCGTCTCCTACCCCCGCTTTCCCTCCAGTTTAGCCACAATAGCCTGCTTTCTTCAAAAAACAAAAACAACTCCCAAGAATGGGAAGGAAGCAGAGAAGGAAACATGGCCAAATCCAAGTATGAGCAGGGGCCCAATGCTGGCCAAGGCAGACTCCCTGGCTGAGACAGCAAGGGGTGTTCTCCTTCGACACCCTGGAAGGAAAGTTCTTCAAAAGGTAGGAGTCACAGGGACCCGCGGACTTCATCACTGCTACCACTGATCTAGGGCAAAGCAGTTAGAAGACAGGCCAGGGAAGAGCCCCACCCTCACGAGGCGCCTCCCAAGCCCTGTGTTGCACCAGGACTCCCAGAACTTGGTGTTCTGCCGGGCGCAGATGGAGGGCACGAAGCAGCCCGGGGATGCTGTTGAGGCGACCACTCTCACCTCCATGGAGAAGGTACGGGAGCGCAGGGGGCTCCCTTGCTGCCCAGGGGGCCATCCCAGCTTGCCTGGGAAGGCTGGCACGGCCGGCTGGCAGGGCGTCCCAGACACGGCTCACTACGTGCCTGAACAGGTACGAGCAGGCAGCCCGATGCTGCCCAAAGGCACCCTAGGCAGGGGCTCGTCCTCAGCAAGCATGGGATGGGAGGCAGGGCCATTCAAGCACCTTCCCCATCCCTTGCCACCACCCCAAAAGCCCTGTCTCCCGCTGACAGCTTGGAAGGCGGCCCACTGGGGAGTCCAGCCTGATGCACAAGCGATGAGATGGTGGCGCTGTCTGGCGCGGTCCAGGCGGCTCAGCCCTCACCAGACTCTGCCCCCTGTTCAGGTGGGGAGCCAGCCACTCGTTCCCTGGGCAAGAGGGGCTACACTCATGGAGCCCAGGGGCTCAAGGCCAAGCAGGGCAGGATGGGATGCGGCCCTCCTAATGACCCATGCTACCAGCATTTGCCAACAGCCTTCAGTGGGCCTGGCCCAGACGCTGTCAGGACCACGAGTCACAGCAGTTATCACCACGTTTACTCTGTGCTAAGCGTTGGACATAAGCAGTAGATGGAATCCTCACAAGAACTTTAGGAGACGGGTACTCTGCATTTCACAGATGAAGAACCAAGGCACAGAGGAGTTAAGCAACTTGCCCAAGAACACACAAGAGTCAGGATTGAAGCCCAAGTCACTTGCCGGTAGAGCATGGGCCTGTGAAGTCAAACAGGTGGGTCTCTTGGGATTCCTGGGCTTTTCACGCGCCGCCAGGCAGTTCAGATCCCCAAGAGGAGGAGACAGCTTGTCATGTGCCCAGACACATTTCCCCCACTGCTCTGATAACCTATCAGGTTCTGTGGGTGTGGTGGGAGCAGCCTGATGTCTTCTGGGGACCCAAAGAAGCCTGCTCTGCTCAGAGGCCTATGCTATGCTGCAGGGGGTGCCCTTTAAGCATCACAAATACATTTTAATTTTACCTTTTTGAATGGAAATTCTCTGAAATCAGTCATAGAAGATACATGTTCTAAACTCAGCTTGGTTCTCTAAGAATCTGACTTCCAACTCTGCACATGTGCTGGGCTACCACGGAGGGACGTCCTTGGAGCCACCAAAGTGCACAGGCCTGCTAATCCACGGTGGGTCAGAACCAGATGTTCAAGTTACCTTCAAGCCGCACCTCCTGGCCATCCCTTGGCAACCACAGGAGATGGGCTCCAGGACTCCCGTGACAAAATCTGCGGAGGCTCAAGCCCTCATATGAAAGGGCACTTTATTTGCATAAATCATGTTTAGAGAATGACAAGGGAGAAGTCTCTCCATGGTCAGGGCAGATGCGATTGTTTCCCAAATATTGTTGACCCACTGTTGGTTAGAGCTGCAGATGCCCAAGGAGATGCCCAAGGAGTGTGCGCACTGACCTGGGCTGGCCTGGGAATACAGCAGGGAGCAGACCTGGCCTCGGCCTTTGTGAAGGAATGTTCTAGAAGGGGAACCTCACTGCGTAATATATAATTAAAAACTGAACCCTGCTGAGGAGGAGAGCCTAGCAGCACTCAGCATGGGGGGCCTGGCCACAGAAACGAGGCACGTGCCCACGAGCCCTCAAACTTGGACCTGCTTCCCTGGGTGAGGCTGCCTTCTGCTTTGCTTCATGCAGGGGGTGGGGAGGGGTCATAGATGACTTCACCCCAAGAGAGATTTCTGCCCCTAATGGCCCATGCTGGGACAGAGGGGGCCATTCTGTTGCTTCCCAACCCCATCCCCAACTCTTTCCTGCTCTCGCTGGGGCTCAGGCTGTCAGTGTCACACAGGGACCTGGGGGCATTTGCACACTGAGGAGACGGGGTCAAGAACTCAAGTCTCCTTAGGCCTTTCAGGAACTTCAAGTGGCAGATCCGGCAACACAGATCCCAGGGCTTCTGGGCAGTGAGGACAGGTCATGGACTTTAGATGGGGCCAGTCTTGGCCTCCTGCAGAAATGGTTTTTCTGAGAGAAAAAAAAACCCTCCCCAAGAGGAATGGCAGGGGAGCCGAGGGTGCTGTGGGCAGCTGCTTCCCTGGACAAGACAGGGACACATGCACCTGCTGCTCATGACTCAGAAATGGGGCGCAGAGCCTCTACTCCAGACCAGGAGAGCAGGCCTCCGCATGCAGAGCCTCCTGCCGGGACCCCATCCCTGCCACCTCCACCAGAGGGCACTCAGTCCTTGGCCCCGGCTGTTGCAGGGGAGGCCCAGAGTCCAGGTGTAGGAGGCTTAGCGTCTCCCCCGCCAGCGGTGGAGCTAGTCGCCCACCCTCTCAGTGCCAAGGCATGAGGCCAGCCATGGCTGCAGGGGAAGCACTGCACCCAGCCCGCACGGTACCTGCGACAACACGGGCAGACCCTCTTCCTCTGTGTGCTGCCCAGAGGGGGCCCACTCAAAACAAGAATCCCAGTGGGGACACCCTAACCCTCCCCTAGAAGCAGGGTATGGCGTCCTTTCTGAGCTCCCATTCCCACCCACGTGGCCCGCAGCGCCTCCGGCAGCCCTCCCACCCAGGCCAGGGTCCCGCTCCCCTCTCCGGGAGCTCCTCCCCTCCTGCTTCCCACTGCACAGGGCCAGACAGTGTGGAAGACCCGAGCCCAGCTCCTCCCCAGGGCCGCAGCCCCAGGGCCCCCTCCACCCACCACAGGGCAGGGATGTCCCAGCAGTTCCCTCCTTCCTCCAGGGTCCCGGGCACTCCAGTCACTCCTGCAGTAGCCCTACCCCGCGTCTCCCCTGCCCTCTGGATCCCAGTGCAGGCAGGTGTCTGCCAGGGTCAGCTGCGAAGCCCCCGGGGCCCCTCTCCCTCCTCCCTGCACAGGGAAGCACTCGGCCTTGGGGGCCTCTACGAGGCTCCCTCATCTGGGGGAGGAGGCACACCTGCTCCAGGCATCTTCTCCCCCCCCCCCACTCCCTGGGATCCCAATCCCTGGCCTTGGTCTTGGCCTTGGCACCACGTGTAGCAGGGGCTCCCCCGACTGCCACACGGCCTGGTCCTTTCCTCTGGACCCTGAATCTGCATCTTCCCCTGCCCCCGCCTTGATGTGACAGCAGGGCGAGCTTAACTGGCCCAGGGCCCGCAAGTCCCCACAGACCTGCTGCTTCTAGTCCGCAGCTCCTCCCCAGGACCCTCCACCCCCCTGGCCGTCCCTCGCCAATAGCCCTCCCCAGCCTTCAGCCAACTTCTCTGAGAGAAGTCCAGAACCCGGCTGTGACAGCAGGAGCAGCCACTCTGTCCTGACTGGCCTGTTTCTACTCCACCCTTCTGGGTCTGTTCTCAACAGACCAGCAGAGAGAGCCTTTTAAAAGGCACATCACATGGTATTGTTCCTCCTCTAAAGCTCTGATGACTTCCACTGAGTAGAAGCCCAGTCTTCAGAATGGCTGCAACAACCAACTCTGACTGGTCCCGGCTGCCCCCTGACCCTCAGTCTGGCCCCACCGCCCCTTAAGCATGCACAAGGTTCCACCTCAGGACCTTTGCACACGCTATTCTGGTGCCAGTGCACTCCGGGGGGCCAACAGGCCTAGCCTTCACCTCCAAGTCTTTGCTTAAACGCTCCTGTTTGGGCCAGGCTTCCTGACCCGGATGTTTAAACTGGGGACCACCCCCTTCTCTGCAGAACTGTATTCCCCATCCTACTTCTCCCTGCAGTGCTCCCCAGCTGACACTCTGTATATGCTGGTTTGTTGTCTGTCACTAGAATGTCACAAGTAAGAATCTCCCTTTGTTCTCTGCTAAGTCCTTCAGTGCCTAGAACAGCGCTGGGGTCAGACAGCACAGGCCCCAGCTCCACGCCAGAGAGGAGAGAGAGAGAATGAATGCCAACATCCACTCTGCCTTTCCTGACTAGATCAGGCCCATGGTGCACCATCTAGGATTTCTAGTTCTCAAAGTGAAACACTTATAAAAAGCAATATGACTAAACACCTTCCCACGCCTCATTTCCACCCTGCTCCCCATACATCTAACCACTGCTCTTCCCCAATGAATTGGGCTGCAACTTTTTTCTTTTTATTTTTTTTTTATACTGGGGACTGAACCCAGGGGTGTCCTACTAGAGCCACATCCCCAGCCACACCTTGTTTTGAGACAGGGTTTCATTAAATTTTAGAGGCTGGCCTTAAATGTGAGTGCCTCTTGCTTCAGCCTCCTGAGATACAGGCCTGTGCCTCTGGCGCAGCTGCTGTTTTATAAACAAGTTTAGTTTGAATGATGTCTATTAAATCCTACAAGTGCAACAATAAATACAAGTGGCATAAACAGGTCTGGAAACAAACAGAGTGGCCTTTGGCATGCACTGAACTAGGCTGCTGGGAAACGAAGCGCAAGGGCTCTCCCCGTGTGCATTGGCCAGTACGTCAGAGGCAATAGAGTGCACATTAATATGGCAGGCTGGGCTTCAGTCTCAATCATGTCCTTTTAGCTACAGCTGGTATTCTAACAAAATTTCAGTACAATTCTGGGGCCACTCCACACTCTCAGGCCCTGTGCTTTTGCAAAAGTGTCCTCAAGCCAGTACTGCCCAGGCAGGGGACTCCTGGAGAGGGCTGAGGCCTGCTTCCTTCAGCACAGTGCCCAGGCCAGTGCCCTTGGATTTCGTCAGCTGAATCACTTAGCAGGCAGCTCTGACTCACAGGCGACAGGGAAGTCAGCCGGCTGGGCAGCCAGTTATGGGAACAGCCTCGCTCACAGCCAGGCCTGCGGCACAGCACAGCCAACCAGGGCTGAGGTCCAACAAGAAGGGGATTCCTTAAAATCTTGAGCAAAACTGCAAAGAGCCATGTAGGGGAAGGTGCCCATCACCATGCACTGGGTGTCTCTGCAGAGAGGGAGCTCTTGGTGTCAGGGACAAAGGTGCCAGGAAAAGGGTCACCCCATTTTTAGGTCCCCAAACTAAATTTAACAATCTGAAGAAATACTGAAGTTTGGGAGGTTCAGCGTGGGTCAGACAGGCCAAGTCCGAGGACTGCGGTGTGGGGCAGTGAGCCAGTGTGGACGCGGGCGGGGTGGGGGGTCTCCCCAATGCCTGAGGCAACAAGCCGGGCAGCACAGCCTCCTGGGGGCTCTAGGGTTTGCTGACCGGTGGCCACCCCGCCTCTCAACCTAGAGGACCATGCCTCAGGCACTGACCCTTTAAGGCTGTAATTAACTTTCACCAAGGAACTAATCCTTTTCTTTCAACTTGGTTTCAATCGATCATTTTTCCCAACAATGCTCTATTTAGCCAGGGGAGGCAATGAATTGCCCCAAGATTCACATTTCAAACTCAGAAGCCACAAGTTAGGGCACACAGGTAGCTTGACTCTAGGACCTGGTTTCCTTGACCCGATCATTCCACGGTGCTGCCACAGCTGGTGGAGTGGGGCGTGGGCACAGGCAGGTGCTGGGCTGTACCAAGCTGGTCCACGACAAGTCGATGCACCACGATTCCACCTCTGCTTGGGCACTCAGAAGTATCCCACTCTCAAGACGCCCCAGACCGTGTGCCGTGGGTCACAAGGAATAGGACAAGCACAGTGAAGTACCTCTGAGAGGTGAGAAGTGCTGGAATCCACCAGGGACTGTAAGTAAGCGAAGGGAAAGAACCCAAAATTACAGGCCAAAGAGTAAAAATTAAAGTGATGAGCGGCATGATCCACCTTACTCATTTTTCTCCCAAGACGGAATGGAGAACTCTGAGGTCTGGCTAAGACTCCTCAGAGACGCTGATTTAGTGAATATTTCCAAGTCCCACCCCAGAGATTATGACTTAGTAGGTCTGACACTTTCACCAAACCACCCAGTGACTCTGCTGTAGGTGGTCCACGGAGCCAGCATCAGCAAGACCACAGATTGAGCTCCTTTACCCATCCGGGGCACAGGCAGGAGCCGTAGCTTCTCAAGTTCAAATTAACAGGAGCCTTCACACTGGGTGAGCAAGATGCTCCCCCCACGAATCACATGTCCCACACGACTCAGAACATCGCCTTAATGCAAGGCCTGATGTTAGCTGGCACTAGCAGGCTCCATCTGAAACTTCAAAAATATTTTAAAAGGTAGAAACATATCATCAATCGCAGCGACGAAATAACTTGGCACAGCACATACTTTACACCATGTGCTGCGCCAGTTTACTGATACGGACAGACGCAGCTGGTCCCACCTGAGGGCAAGGTTACCAGATTCAATTTCACCAAACTCACTTGTAAAATTCAAAGTAGCCTAAAATACGTGGCTATTGGATAACTTCTGAAAAAAAATTCCAGAGTAGTATCCCAAATCAGGAAGAGAAACCCATCAGCCCTGGGGTAGAATGACGAGACTACAACCAAAGGACCAGCTGCCCAAAGCCACCAGCTCTGTCACTCATAAGCACCTGGCACCAAACACAAGACCTACTATCCACACAGATGGAAGGATGGAGGGCGATGGGGAAGACAACTATTCTGCTTGACTGTCTCCACCCTTGCACCCACACTTCATTCTCTCCACTACTCAGTGTTGAACACATTTTTAGGAGCTTAGGGGGGAAATTACAGTCACGTGTTTGTCACACTGCACACTCTCCTGTCTAGAGGTCACTAGCCTGGCAACGGCACTCACCAGCAAAGAATCAACAGCAGAGACCTGGCTAGCTGAACATGAGCAAACTGGGTTAGAAAACCCCATCCTAGGATTAACATGCTTGTCCCTTGGGGTGGCTCCTGGGTGCTCTCACGAGGCCCAGCCCCACTGCCTGGCTTCCCACCAAGCAGGTCTGAGGGAGACCAAGGCGTGCAGATCGCACCATCACCAAGGACAGGGAGACCAGGGTAAGGATGCAGCCTCCTCAAGGAGAGATGGCATCTCAAGCTCTCGGCTCACTGTGTGGCAGCTCTAAGTCCCGCATGTTGGAATCACTCACGGCGTCCCTTTCCACAGGGGAGTGCTAGCTGATGGCTACTGAGCACCTTCAAGGGAAGGTGACAGTATCCAGAGCACAGCAGGTAAGTGGGGATACAGTGGGATCACAGCAGCACACACCTGGTGCTGCAGAACCAGCCCCCTGCCTGCATCCAAAGCAGACCCAGGGACATTGGCCCTCCTTTTCCAAGTGCAAACCGAGCCCCAGGCTCCACGCTGCACCCCAGGCAGCTGCTCCCCATGCAAGTGAAAAGCCACCTGCCCACGGTGGCACGGAAAGCCTTCTACGAAAAGATGGAAGAAATGCCGACACCAGTGAGCCAGGTTCTGTTCTCCAGATGGCCAGTGCCCTCCTCCCCAACAGCGAGCAGGTGGACGCAGCTGTGCCAAGGCAGGCGTGCCAAGCACCCAAGAGGGACCTCTCCTAGGAGGACCTCAGCTCTTTACCTCCCAGTATTTTCTGGTCTCTTCAGCTGATGCCTCTTGTCCCCTAGGGCAGGTCCTTTTGCTTCCTAAAGGAGATGCCACCAGAAGGCAGTGGCAGGGGCGTGCCAGGGGCTGCCTTCTGTTCCCCGCTCCCAGATCAGTGAACAAAAGGCAGAGGCACAATGAAGAGGAGAGGGACCATTTGGACTGCATTCCTAGCATCTCTGTGACCTCAAGCTGTGAAGCTTTCCTTTGCCTTTGTGTCCCTGTCTGTAAAATGGGAGGACATAAAAGTACTCACTTCACGGGGTTGTTGTAAAGACCAAATGGGTTAATACATGCACAGCCCTTCTGCAGTGGATGGCGAGAACTTTCAAGCGTCATGTGATCTCAGCAAATCGAGGTCCTTGGCTGAGTTCTCCTGGTTTCATAGAGCTAATGAAATGTTTTCTTCTGAACCCAGGCCTTTGAAAATTTATATTTGGCTCTGAAGTCCAAAACCAAGATATAAATATAAAAAGTCCTGTGGAGGAGTGACAGAATAAAAATGAATCACTTTTCTCACTTCAACTTGAAAATGATTTCCTGTCGTCACAGCTCACTTCTCTTTACCTCTGATATGTGCGGAGGGCGGGGAGCCACAGAAAGGCAGCTAGCTACCGGGAACATGTATGAACAGCTCTGGCCCTGCTGAGGCACAGTGAAGGCCCTTGGTGTCCCTGCTGGCGAAGCAGCAGAGTCACAGGTAGAGGTGGGAATGTTCTGGCCTCAGCAATCCAGGCTGTTGAGAAATCTCACACAGCACATGGTATGAGCAGCAGCCTCGACCTCCCACCAGACCCAAACTGGGATTCAAGAGAACACCTCTGAATAACACTAATAATGACAGCAGCTCCTGGTGATGGCACTTACGATGGTGGGCAGCACTTGTAGTCTTTCAGGTGTTGTCTGATGTCTTCACAGTGATCTTTGTGATCAGATTGATCACCCCAATTTGACATACAGAAAACCAGGTTCAGAGAGGTTAAGTAACTTGCAGGGGTTAAGGTTCTAGTGAGAGTATGAGACACAGCCAGAATTCAAAGATTCCACTTAACAAACATTTCCTTAGCAACTACTGCCTGCCAGGCACTATTCCAGATGCCAGGAACGTAGTCTCCGTGGAGGGAGTGGGCAATAGACAAGCGTGAGTCCTAACAGAATGCACAGAAGGCTTGAGCGCCTTGCAGAACACCATGGCAGAGAAAGGAGAGGAAAGGGCTGTGCCCACATTCTCAGCCTCCATAAAGATTCTTTTCTTTCAGGGCTTTTGGAAGGTGTGAGCACTTTCCCCAGTAGCCTCCTCCAAAGGTTCCGAAGCCATCACCAACACCCAAGTTCATCACCCACATCCTGCCCCTTACTGGGGTGGATTACCAGCCTTGTGGCTGCTCACTGGCATCTTCTGAGGTTCACTACTGTGAGCACTTGAGTGCCTGGCACTGAATAGCATTAGAAGTCACCGCCAACGCCATCCAGGACACAGAGCCAGCGTGGCCACCAATCATCGAATATTTCCTAGGAAAACATACCACTCCTAACACAGCAGGGGTGAAAGCAGGTGTGATTCCACTGCAGACCAGGCCGCCTGTTACAAAGGATACCCAGGGAATGAAATCCCAGATCAGCAGTTCAAAGCCAATGCTAATTCCCACTCCACAACCTCTCTGCAACAAAACCACGCTCTGAATGATGACATCAGCATCAGTCTGCGTTTGAGGGCCAAGAAAGTTGGAAAATAAAAAAGACTCCAAAACCCAAGTGAACCAGGTGGCTTTCATGCTGCAGTTGAGTGCAGTGATTCTGGAATTAGGTGCATGTTTGGGGTTCCCCTCTACAGCTGTAATATTGCCCCTCTTTATCTGTAATGAGAACATTATGCTGTTCAGGTAGGAAGATCAGTTAAGCCATGGGACGCACTTAGAATAGAGCCCCTCCTGTAAGAAGGGCCAGTCTATACCCTCAGCTCCCTTCACAGAGGCCTGCTGCATCCCACAGGTCCTCTCAAAGTCCCAGTACACAGGGCTGCTCTCTAACCAGAGTCCATCAGACGTGCAGCCAGACACCCTGACGATCCAGGCTGACAGTGTGAAGCCGTTTTCTGAATGGCTGACCGACTGAATCACTACAGGAGAAAGTGCCCTAATTCACAAATCCAATAATAGCTTGGCAATAGAAGCCATCTGAAAATGCTCCTGCACTCTCGCTGGGCTGGCAAGGACTGCATGTGATTATAAGAAGCAAGTGAGAAAAGAATGTAACTGCAAGGAAAATTGAAGCCATCTGAGTTTTAAATAACTTCATTCCAATAAAGAATATTAAACTATTATATTTTGGCAAAATGAAGTACTAAAAAATCCAATTATTTTAAATTGAAATTCTACGCTAAAAAATAAAATCACAACTGTATCCTATGGCCTAAATACCCTTTCATTACTCACTTACCTGTGCAGAAAGTTCCAGGTCTTATTAACACGAGCCCTGTTTTACGTTTAGACTTAATGCTAATCCTCAGAAGCTATGTAAGTGGAATTCTAGAGTATACAGCGGCTCCTGTCTAGATGCTGATATAGAAGTGTTTTCAGTTTAAATATGTTCCTGCTCAGAACACAAACTGTCCTTTAAGATCCTAAGACCCTGCCGTTACCAAGTGACACTCCAGTTCTGGCTCCACTCACTGAGTTACTTGGCAGCACCTATCGAGGGGCATTCAGAAATGGTCAGCTAGACATGGACAGGCACACTTAGGGCTGTCTTCCAGAATATGTTCATCTGCAACTTCTGCCTGAATTTCCTAACATTTTCTATCAGCAAGAATTGAAAAGAAATCCAGTCGGCACAGAGGAGGTGGAAAATGCAAGCACATACAAGTCCCACTACCGCAATAGCCAATGGGTTTACTCTAATAATTAAAGTATTTCCAAGCCCCTTTTATTAGCTCACAATTGAATGTAATTTCATAATGTAATTTACGGCATTCAGGATGGTTTTTCAATTCTTAGTCTTAATCCTGAAAGCAAATGAAGCCTGCACGCCCACTCCAAGCCCTAATCCTATACTTTGAAAAAAACTTGCTATGGGCAGATGTTTTATGGCACCCAAGGCACTACTTGCTGAGGTGGGAGGTGGGCCTGGATCAGCCTCGTTTGGAATTATGACTCAGAAGGTCACGTCTCCAGCAACACCTGGGACTCGCGATGACTCCTGGCTGCCTTCTTTAAATCACTTTCAAGACCAAAGGGCAGCGTGACAATGAACTTGGCTTCTGCTGAACAGTCAGACTATTGATGAGGCAGAGGCTTTAAAAGCCAATGGAGTGAGCTAGCCGGCCACCCGGGAGGGGAAGAGAGGCATATTCCACTGTGAGGAGGGAAAGTGGATGGAAGTTGGCCTCTCATAGCCCCCGACTAATGAGCAACCTCCCTGACCAGGAAGACAACGTCACCCATAACCTAACTGCCCCCATTCAGTCCCAAATGTGGCAAAGCCTTTAATTGAGAAGATATCAAGGCCTGTATTCTGCAAATAGAAGAAATCAAACTCTAAAAACCTACAGATGATCAACAGAAGAGTGGGCCCAGAAGCAGTTCAGATCTCCACCTGCACTTGAGAGCTGCGGGTGCCCTGGGCATGGCACTTCCAAGTCTGCTCCCTGCATGCGAACGACACCAACCTCACAGGGTGTCGGTGAAGATTCAAGCTTTAAAAATGGTTAACACAGTATGGAGCAGGCAGCAAGCACTCAAAAACCACATTGAATTCACTCAAAATCTCTTTAGATCATTTCCAACAACTCTGGAGAAGGAAGGAACGTAAGAGTGGCCAGCAGGGGAAGAAGTGGGGTGAACTAGGGGAGGCGGGGGTGAACAGGGAGCCTGGGACACAGGCTCAGAAGATCAACTGCAGAGCAGTTTACATTTTCCTTCCTTACATCACACCCACTCACAAATCTCAAATTTTGTTCCATTTTTTGGACTCTGAATGTTTTAATTTTGTCTAGAATTTTAATGGCAACGCAGATGTCATTTTTCCCAACAATCTGGACCTCATCTCTCTTCTTTGTATTCCACAGCACTGTGTACTTAAGATCCTGCCAGCAAGGCAGGCCCTGCAGCAGGAAAGGTCCAACAGCACCTGAGGTGGCACTCAACAGTGCTGACTGTGGCGTGAATCAGCCAAGGAGAAGCTGCATGACAGGCCCTGTTCCTTTTCTTGCCAACGGTGCACAGTTCTGAGTCCACAACCTTCAGACAAGCAAGAACAGCAGCAGTGCCTGCTCTGTAGCAAGTATAAGGACGATGTGACACCGTGAGGCTCAAAGAGGAACACAGGGACACCACAGCACTTCAGAGCTGTACACATTCTTTTTCCAATATAAATTCAGAAATGTGTGCATTGAAATTATCCAGAACCTTTAAAAAGATTACCCAACCCTGTTTCCAATTCATCTAAATAGTCTTAATTTTTAAAAACTGGCTGCAGGGACTTGAAACAAGTAGCTGGGACAGGCTTTCTGGGTAAAGTTCAGAAAGCACTGGGCTTGAGGGCAGCGTTGCAGCTCCTCAAGCCTCTGTCCACACTTTCAAATACACCTCAGCAGTGCTGTACTAGAACATTCACTGAAAGCAGATCCTGAAGCAGTGGCCCAGGACCTGCTGGACCTGCAAGGTTCACACAGCAACCAAAACGGGCCAGAGGTCCTTCCTGATCAGATACAATAGTATGTTGGGGATTCCTTCAGTGAACAGCAGATCTTTCCCAACCACCAGTCAAGTCCTCAACACACTTTCAATGTGGCCTGTATGTCCATGTCAACCCTCTTCTCACCAATACATCTTCAAGGTAAACTGCACTTACAAATTTATTTTTAATGGCTAAGTCAATCTATTCAAAGTGAGCTTCAATATCAAATCAAAATTCACATAAATGAAATGTTAAATGCATCCAATGAACCATTATTTTGGTGTCACCTTGACTTAAATATTATAGGCCTGCAGTCCTGTAGATGTCCACTCTCAGACACGAAGCAAGTACCTTCCCATCTACCTATCTTTGGGGACTTGTGACACAATGAGGAGGTTTCAAATACAAAGCATCAAAAAGGGGAAAAGGACACTAAGCAAACATAAGCTTAGAAGTTGGGATTTTGTCCAATTTGTCCACAGATATAGCCTAAGTACCTCAAATACAGTCTGGCCTTTACTAAACACTCAGTAAACCAAGTTGACTAGATTAACCACTAGAAAGAACCTGTAACTCTCAAGTTGAAGCCCCGTGAGCCCAGACAGGGATTTATCAATGGAAATACTGTGAGATGCTTTCAAACAATGTGAGTGACAGAAGGCTTTATCAGTGCTTAGCTTTTTAATTATTAAAAAAAAAAAAAGTTCAACCCTATGAAGACTTTTTAAAAGCAACCAAAATGGGGCAGAGGTCCTTCCTGATCAGATATAATAATTTGTTGGGGACTCTTTCAGTGAGTAAGCATCTTCATTCCTGAGCTCACAGGCACTACAGCTAGGGTTGGGGACACTGAAGGTCAACGAGAGACTCAGCCCACTGTCTAGTGTGGGGTCTGACAGCATCCTCATCCAGTAAACACTATGGCCATCTAGGCCCCTTCCCATTCTATACACACAGCAAACACAGGTCTCCCAAGTTAACCTACCAGAGCAGGCTTGTGACTGAAGGCACAGCTACAGAAGAATGGCAGGCAGATTGGCCAGGAGGGAGACCGGGTCTGCCTCCCACAGGAGGAGTGCTCTCCACCTCACAACACTCCCAACCCCACAGGGCACTGCCGAGTGTACAGCGCTCGAGCAAGCACAGCATTTAAAACTCAGACTGAAGACCATTTCCAAACTTCCATCCACATCTCTCCTCCCTGGGTTTTCCCACCAAAGGAGCACCACAGGCCAGAGAAGGCTGAGGGAGCCACCGTCCCCAGAGGAGGAAGGAGACAGTGTGAGAACAAGACCTGCTCAGGTGCGAGACTGCAGTTCACTGCTCATATCCAACCACTTTCACCTACAAAAAGCACCATTCTGAAAGGACTTTCAACCCAAATGTTACCACTTCCATTCATTCTTAGGAGATCCATAAAAATAAATCAACCCACAAACAAAATTGTCAGCAAGCACAAAGGAAACTATGACCCTGTACATGAAGCCCTTTATGTCACTCGTACCAAATTAAGTTCACAGGGTACCTATTGGCACCACTGGCCTACTACATGTCTACCCTCTAGATAGGATGGGACAACTGGAATCACAAATGTCCAGCTGATGCCAGACAGAAACAGGTGAAAAGAGGTCCCAGGGGGTGACAACAGACCACACTGTGTAAAGCAAGACTGGTCCTCTAGGTACTCTCACCTTCCCTCTAATGTGCTCCCAATTACGTACAAAATGCAGTCCTTTCACAAGTTTTTAGAAAGTTTTTATTGGTTACAAGGATATAAAATGTATCATTCAAATTCTTCCCTATTTATTAAAGTATATGCAGCAATAGCATAAAAAATCTTTTTTATACATCTGTCAAGCCAATGATATATTTCATGCTAGAAGGGGAAAGTATCAAACAGCAGTCTTGTTTATAATTAATTCCCCTCTCTTTCTTTTTCAAGGCTACATTGGTTAAAATCAAAGAACAACCCCTTTTGTATGTCAAATTGTAAATTTTAATGTTTTCATTAGAATAGTCTTTTATAGCACTCTCCAACAAGAAGCAATAAAATAACTAACAGCGAACTTCATACAGGAACACTCTTCAGATTAACAATGCAAACAAAAATGCAAAATGTAAATCACATATAATACAATTGAAGCGTCCAAAACAATTTAAATAATTTTAAATATTTTATTTTTAAACTGCTACAAATGCTTTATACAACATTTCAACATAAAGTCCCCATAACAGAAATGTAACAAAATGGGAATGATAGTGAAAGGGTTAAAGTGGCACAAACTCACTAAACAAGTATTAAACTACAAATTTTAAGAGGTAGATTACTTTTTAAAGTTGAGAACAAAAAACAGTATGAATAAAATCTAGCCATTTTCCACCAACTCAGTCATTAATTTGGGAGGAGGCATAAAAATGAATGGAGAAATGATATTCATATACTTTGGCAGAGGCCAATTTGTTATTTTAATCTCTATTAGAGACTGCAGTATAAAACCTGGTATGTAAATTCATTTATACTTACATGTAGACACACACATCTCTACAGGCCTGGATGCATCTGTGCATTGATATATTGCTACATAGTCTCTCATAATATAATAGTTATAAATTAGTGCCAGATAACCATCTGAGAGGATAATGTCCATCAGGATATATAAACATGACACTATAAGAGGCATAAAAAAAGAGTCCATATCCAATCTGGTTTCCTCTCGGTTATGCTGGCAATCTGCTTGTGATTTAAAAAGGGGGCAGGGGGTTGGGGGGTAAGAGATCAGCTAAATGCCTCTCTCTGTCTACGATTCATTTAGAAGAAAGGCATCAAGAGCTGGTGTGTGAGGAGAAGTTTTAAAATGAGTGCATCCGAATCTGTCATCCCTGAAATCTACAATAAACTACTGATAAAATAGAGAACTTGCTTTGCAAGGTTAAGTTCAAATCATTCCCTTCTCTGCTATGTGCCAAAATCAAGGGCCACACTCACATCTGAGTTACAGTCCCATGACGAGGAGCCAGTTCATCTAGCCCATCTTACAGGGCCCTTCTCTTTGGATCTCAGTCACCTGGGAGCCCAGCACACACACTGGGCACCACTGAAGGAGCAGATGCCTGACTCTAACCAGGGCAACAAGAAGCCAGCCGGCAATCAACTGTGTTACGATTTTTGAGTCAGCTTCAACTGGTCTTGCAAGCTTGGTAGATTTCGTATCCTTTGCCGTAGTGCTTATCCTAAGTTGAGCATGCAATATCTTTTAGTCAATTAAGGTTTGTTTTGTTTGGGGGGCTTTTCTACAGGAAGTTCCTAGAAAATAAGAAAACTGAAGATAAATGACAACATAACATAACCTTGTATGAATTGACCATGTTAAAGAAAAGGGTGAGGCGACCATAAGACAAATGTTATCAAGACAGCAACACATAAATGACTCTGAAGGTATTCAAGAACTCAGGTGTCCCACTCCAAAGATACATACATGCTAAGAAAACTGCCAGTAGGACCATTTCTAAGTGGGACAGCAGAAACAGAGATGGGAGAAATAGGTGCTATGTTTTTGACTGAGGTCACTGTAAATGGGAATAACCTGGCCAGGCATTTTATTTTGCTTCTCTGATCTTGACGTTTTCCTGGACTGGCTGCAGAGGGTACTCGGTATCAAAGAGAAGTGTTGCTTCTCTAGGAGTGTTAAAAAATGGAAAAACTCCCTGGGCAAAAAGGGTGAGAGGTGAGTTGAAAAATGTATCCCTTTCCTTCTCTTGGGGTCTTGCCAGCACCACATCTGAATTCAGTGGCCCCCGCCTTCAGAAGCCCAAGGTAGGCAGTAACCACTAATGCAGGGTGGGCCATGGCATTAAGGAAGAGAGGGACTAGAAGCTGAGCGACGGTGACATCACACTCTTCTGCTCTGTCCTAAGGAAAGCATTTGGAACCCATGGTTTCTTTATCACCTGAAAGGCATGATGGCTGCTGTGTTCCATGAAGTGACCAACAAACTGCCAATCCCTGAGTGTTATCTGAAAAACCCAGCTACATTCTTGAGGCTGGTGGCAGGCAGACACTTAAAAAACCATGGACCCTCAACTGGCTTTCTAGTGTAAAGCTTCTTAAGCGCTGGGGCTGTGTAAGGAAGAGGATGCACTGCCAGATCTAACAAGACCCCACACAACGGGGTAAGAAAAGCAGAACCACCAAAAACTGAGTGAAAGCAAGTACTTCTCAATATGTAATAGATGCCCTGCGTCATGGAATCACCTCTGAACAAAATTTAAAAGTAGCAATACACTAAAACAGGAAGACTGTAAGTAAAACAACTTCTTCTCAATGTAAAACAAACAAACTGGGGACAAGCGCTCCCCTGGAACAGTCCTAGGTGAGACATTAACGGCAATCGCACACACATGCCCCAAGTCTGAATTTAGGAATTCCAGTCCCTATGAAGTACCATGAAGACCAAAATAAACTCTTTGAAGGAAGACCCACTCTTGAATCCAGATATTCGATATATGATGTTCTGATGAACATTTGTTTTTTTATTCCCAAAGACAATTCACGAATTTATGGTCACTTGGTAAGCACCCTGGATAACACCCCTGTCCTGCAGACATGTCCACCGCACAGTTCCAGCAACTCACAAGAGGTAGGAACAACTACCAGAGATGCCTGCTGCTACTGTCTACCAGTTAAGGCAACACCAATGTTTTCTCATCTGACTCTCTGTGCTTCCCGTTAGGCCAAATTTCACTCCAGCAACATAACCCTGTCAACTACCAAACAAAGCAAAATGATTAAGATTAACTGGAGGAGAGGAGAGAATCAATCACCTTTTAGTCACTTTAAAGGTAAGGGGCTAGCAGCAAATTGATGAACTTCACAAATGCTTTTACTCAGAGGACTTTTCTTTAAAATATTTTTTTTTCACCTCAATCTTATTCCTGAACTGTATAAATGAGACCCAGTACAAAGTGATTCTTTTAGATAATATCAAGAGACAAAAAGGATACATTATCTTCTAACCACCTGGAAAGTATTTCTTTAGTAAAATCTGTGACGAATGGTGTCATATTCAGCAACTTAAAAAGGACTCATTCTGACTATGCCCTGTTGGTATGAGATTGTCAGAACACACTGAGCACACCCAGGTATGCAGTTACACTGCCAGAGGGAGGCAGCTCTGAGGACTGACAGGGCTTATCCTCACCAGGGTCAACCTCCACGATACCATCGCCAGAGACCACATGTTAATCACATCTACAGCAACTGAACATTTAATACTTTTATAAAGTAGCTTTTGAAAAATTTGATCCCTTAATCCTACAGTAAATCATTCAAATCATTCAGGGCTACTGACCTCCCTACATCTTTATTTAGCCATGATTTAGGCACACAGGCACCAAGAATCCTATCTGATCAACTAAGCAGTGACAACAGCCCCTTTGTTTCCTCATGATCTCTCCAGAACAGCAATCACTCCACAATTACCCTTTATTTGTTTAAACACCAAAGAATCTCCAGACACTAAAAATTACAGCCATGAAAGCTCAGAGTTGGGTCAGGCTGCTCCATACTCTAAATTTAAAGACAAGGCTACAAAGTATTTGCAGAGATGCCAGCTGATGATAATGACCTCACATGAAGCTGACCTGTAGGTATTGTTTGTGAAACAGCAGGAATTCTGAGAATGCACATCAGCTCAGGTTAAGTGACTCAGAAAATCTGAGAAGTCAATGTAACAAAATTAACTACATAGCCCTCTCTCTCCATCTGTCAACTGAGAATAGGGATTACCATATGGAGGTATGGAGGACGTGGAGTAAGCACACACGCCACTACAAATCCAAGATGAAAGACTATTGGAGCAAAGGGCACTGACCAATGAAGCTGACTTACCAGGGCACCACACATGCCTGAAAGAACCTCAAGGTCCTGCCTCCCTGAAGCTCCAAGCACCCACTCTAGTTCTTCTTCCCCTTTGGAACCTGGCTTGTTTACCACCTTAGGGCTGAAAGTGGGGGATGGTGAGGAGGGAGCACAAGGCATTTTAAAGAAGCATGGTGCTTTGTTGTTTTGTCCACCATGTTAAGTTCTTAAAATTCAAACACTGGCAGTAAAAGAAAGCATGAATAATAAAAGCCGACCAAGTTACTAATGCTTACATCACAGAACTTCTGAGCAAGGTTGCAAGGTGGTTTGCGAATGAAATCATGATCCACCTTAACCTACAAATGATCTATGATCAGGGAATAATAAAGCGATGCTGAGATATTACCCAAGACATGAAGGAAGTTTGACAGAACTTCATCTTTTCACATAGGGAACTTTTTGAGAGCTTCTCCGTGGTTTCAAATTCAATTCATACCTGGCCCTATTAAAGAAATGGCACCACTTTGTGAGTCTGAAAGAAAATCTAATTATTCATCTCTATGGTGGCCTGAACAGTGGCCTGAGCAGTGGCCCTTTAGGCCTACAACTTATTCAACTGCTACTTCTTCTGAATGCTCAGCTCAAAATTCTACAGGAAAAGAAAACAAACCCCCCCCTGGGCGAGTCTACTCTTCTGCAGTCCTCACCTTCCCGGCTGAGCTTACCTGAAGTCCTTCAGCTCCGACCTGGCACTGCCGTCCTCTCTTCTGCCTTCACTCAGGTCGGCGGCAGCTGCCAGTTGAAGGCTTCGGGTGATCGGCCCCCCACTCCGTTCTCTAGATTTTACATTGAACCGGTCTGTTCTTTTCTTACTTGCCAAAGTAGACTTGCTTTGTAAAACAGCTTTGCTTTTTTGTACTCTCACGTGCAGGCTCCGGGAGGTTTTACCCGAGAGCTGAGCAGAATGATTCTTGGCCACAGCTTTGGGTTTTTTCCCCTCCACGTGAGTGATTTTGGCCATTCTTATAGGGCTAGAGTTCCTTAAAGAGGAGGAGCTTGGTTTTTTGGACTTGACTGAAGCTGTGAATTTGACATTCTGCCTGGACCGGAAGGATGAGGAGGGCAGTGGAGACTGGGTGGGGCCTGAGCTGCGGGCCCGGGTCTTGCCCAGGGGTGCCTGCGTGCTCTGCAGCTTAATCTCAGCATCCGCTGTCCGTCTGCGGTGACTACTGCTGGCGTGTCTGTCACTACTTGCAGGTGATGAGTGTCCACCTTTCTTGGATGAATGAGAAACTTTTTTTTTGGAAGGAGAGAGGGGTTTCTTGGGGCAACTGAATGCCGCGTGCTTGTTCAGGCTCCCAATGTAAGTGAACTCTCGGCTGCAGTAGGGGCAGATGTGGGAGGACGACTCCGAGGAGCTCCTCAAGTCAGCCTTCTGTTTTGCAGATTTGTTTTTTTGAAGGATTGCTTTCTGTACAAGTTGGTTTTTCTTCTTCAATGCATTTAATTTGAGCTTATTCGGTGACATTTTGCTGAGCTCAACACTGAAGCTCAGTCTTTTGGGCTGTCCCATTCGCCGGAAGGCATTTTTTCCAGAGTTGTCTAAGACGACCACTCCATTTTTGGGCTGCACAGTTTGTTTCAATGGTACTGGATTTTTCTTTGGAGTATACCTCTTCTTGTCGCTTGCAGAAGCACATGCCAAGATATGTTTGTGTAACTCAGGCATGTTGTCAACACCTTTTCCACATTTTGTGCAGCGAATGGCAGTGGTAAAAGTCTGTGGAATATTGTGGGTGGTGAAATTTGTGGCCGTCACACCAATACCCATGGGGTTGCGGTGATGGTACTGGAATGGAGGTGGTTTAAAGCTTGGGTAATGCTGATTGAGACCCAATCGAACATCTGGATCTTTTGTCTTTATTCCAGAAGCCATTATTTTTATGGTGGTATAAAGCTCTTCAGAGGAATCATTTAACTCCTCCTCCTCCTCCTCTTTGGAAGTTTCCAAAGGGCCTTCTGGCAAGCCCTGCATATGCTCCATGTGGGCCTTGCTGGGATCCGTGAAGTTCTGGGGCCTCAGTGTCCCACTTTCAAACTCATGGTGTGTGCACACCTCATCTGGGTGAAGATCTCGCTGGTGTTGCTGCAAATTGCACAAGAAAGCAAACTCTTTTTTACAAACAGAACACACAAAGATATTCCCAACTCCATGAAGCAAAAAGCGATGCTCTGACAAATCTGTTTTATCCTTAAAAAGCTGCACACAAAATTCACATTTGAAGGGCCATTCTTCAGCATGAATAGATAAATGTTTGGTTAGATCTTTAATGGAAAGAAATGGTGATTCACAGACATTACAAATGAAGTTTTTGCTGAATGTTTCCTGAACAGCATCCTGTTCAACTGCAGACTGGGGCTCTTCCCTGGCTTTCAGATCTTCGTTCTCTAATTCCTCCTGTTTGAAAGTCATTGTGGGGAGAGAAGCCTCCAGATTATCTCCGGAGGAAATAACAGATGACACTGCTGAGAGAGGGGGTGGTGAAGGGGATGAGGAGGAAGATGAAGAGGAGAATGAAGAGGAGGACGAGGAGGAGGACGAGGAGGATGATGAAGAGGAGGAGGAAGAAAGTGTTGGAGGACCAGGTGAAGCAGCAGACATGAGCTGCTCCACAGGAGGAATGGGAGAGGGTGAGGGGGACACTGTTGGGGACAGAATTGGAAGAGGAGACTGGGCAGTGGCATTCGAGAGTGGAGAGGGACATGGGTGAGGAGATGCACTGGAAGAAGGGGCGGGAAGAGGGACAGTTGGAAGGAGGGGAGGGGGCGGAGTGGCAACAGTTAACACAGGAGGGCAGGGTGGAGGGGAAGAGGGATCTGTGGGGATCAAGAGAGGAGGCAGCTGACCAGAAGATGAGGAAGATGTTTGTAGGGGAGGTGACGAAGGACAAACTTCAGCAGATGATTCGATGGCAGGGGCAGAGAAACCAGAGTCAGGAACAAGGTCAGGATCTGGCTGGGCATCTAAAGATTTACAAGGGCTTGGGCTCCTGGTCACATCAGGAGTATTTTCTGTGGGTAAATCAATGCCATTATACTCATTGAGAAGAACCTTCTGGAGCATGCAGGTGGTCGGCTTCTTCTTCTTCACAGCACCACAGGAAGGCTGCACTGAATGGTTCTCTTTCAACTCCTTGCCTTCAGAGTCGCTACCAGGCTTTCTGTGCACACTGAGGTCCAGTACAGATTCCCACTGGACAGAGGCCTTGCCTGTACCCTCAGCCTTCTGTTTGACACCGCTGGATAAATCCAGTGGCTGCTGGTTGCACACATTGCTGAAAGTAGGACCAGATGCCCACTCTTTCGATATTTTGTATTCATCGAAGCAAGGAGGGCTCCCAGTTTCTCTCTCATCTCTCCCAGACAAACTCCACGCTGGTGAGTCACTACGACTTTCTAATTTGGGTTTCTTCGAAGTCAGGACCGCATCTGTCCACGCTGCTTTTCCATCACTTGGTTTCCCAAAGTCCCGAAGGGCAGGGCTATGCTGTGGAGAACTGGGTGGAGAGCTGGTCCTTCTCTTAAACCTACTAGAGGTCACGGGTAACATGGATGCAGGAGCGGAGACACATACGGGACCTAACTTAGGGATTTCTGCAGGAGGAGTTAGCTTGTCTTGGGTTTGAAGAAGCTGTTTGAGCTTTGACGACAAATAAACACTCTTCTCTTTATGGAAAGACACCGCCTCGGTTGTTGACACACTAAGAGGCAGACTTAAGGAACAGGAGGGTGCCGCGGGGTCAGAGTCTGTTTCAGCTTTAATTTTGGGGAGCACAGGCGGACTAGCAGTCCTTCGTTTCTTGGACTCAGAGTTTGTGCTGCTGGACGGCTCTTTAGGAAGTTCATCTGTTACAGTGACCTGTGTGGTCTTTATACTTTGAGTAATTTCCACTGTAACTGGAGTGAGCAGACAGTTTATGCCATACAAGTCTGCCGAACTAGATTCCATCTCAATCACATCACAGTTGCTAGTGCTATTGTTAGTTTGAATTTTACCGTCAATGTAGTAATTTAAGTTTTCAGAGATGTTACTAGAAATGTCCATGATGTACACATCATCTGCTTCCCCTTCCTCCTCTGGCTCTGTGCTTGGTACATAGACATTCTGGGCAGGTGGGGCCTGCTCGGCTGGTGGCTGTGGCTCCTCAAGGAGGCCCCCTTTTCGGCGCACGCCTTTGGGAATCAGATGGCGTTCATGAACTCTGCGCTGATGCCGTCTCATATTGGTATGAGTTCCGAAAACCTTTTTACAATATTTGCAGGGATGAAGTTCTTTAACTTCCCCATTCTCTTCTACAACCGAAGAATTTACCGTTTCTTGGGAAGCTTTTTCCGAGTTTAGAATCAGACAGTCTTGCCCAAGATGGGAAGGATTCAATTCATCTTTAGGAGTGACATTCTCTCCACAAACTTTGCCATCAGGCAGGTCCTCTGATGGCTGTAGTGTCAGGCTGGGTTTTCGCTTTAACCCTGCTTCATGGCGACGCTCGTGTCGCCTCCTGTTGATCTGTGTGCCAAAGGCTTTCCCACAGTACTTGCACTTGAAAGCATGGTTGACTGTAGACATGTGGATGTGCATGTGACGTTCAAGGCCCTGCTTGGTGGTGAACTTCCTTTCACAGTGCTGACATGG